>NC_140593.1:688074334-688414771 GCF_964204655.1 Triturus cristatus
GAAACCGGAAGGACAATCCATAGGCACTGCTTAAGGTCGCCAGCGCGCAGAGTGCCGTAGAATTCAAGCATCTGTTTCCGAAGATGGAGCAGCCGGTGCATGCTGTCTTCTAACGCAAGTTGTGAAGCCACAGCATAGTACGCAGATCAACAATAGTACCCTAGCCACGAGTGCGAGAAGCAAAGGGAGACCTCCAAAGACGCTAGAACAAATCGAATGATGAAATGCGGGGATCACACCAAACAGAGTATGGAAGGAGGTCACGAGGCCAGAGCACACAATTCTGAAAAAAACATCCAGGCCACCTGTTGACGAGGCATGAAAGATAGTCTGAATCCGAGTCCCAAATATGTAGTGGGAGAGCAGTGTCCAAAAGCGCTTGCACCTCTGTGCGCGTGTGAGCTACGTGAAGGACAAATGTTTCTCGGTATGAAGTCAACACGACTTGTTTTTGAGACAATAGAGCCCTTATTCTGCACATCTTGTTGAACTCTGCTTTCAAGGTTGGAATGGAAGGCCAGATAGATACATCCAGCCGGCCATGCGGGGGTGGGAAAAGGACGTGATGACAGAAAACCACTCGTAGTGATACAGTCACAATGTGAGCAATTCCCGGAAGAATCCCACAGCAAGCTTCTTCATTGAACAGCACATAATTACCATTATCAAGCAGCGCACAAGACGGGTCATGACTGGCACACGAATCCACCTCAGAATGCAAGCTAAATCATGAGCGTGCATATGACATGCACCATGCAATTGAATCTGCCTACACACCACAGAATGATCCGGAGTGGAAGTGCACCCTTCACCTTTTAAATACACCTCCTTGCCGCCTCTCACGCACCTGTTGTCGCCTAGCACGGACACAAAGGACCCGAGCAAGTGGGAGGGCAGTGATGGGACTGGACAGGTCCTCCGCCTGACTCCCCTCGGCCTCCCTGCCACCTGCTGCGGCAGACTCCCCAGCACTGGAAGCCCCGGTGCTGGATCTCTCCCCCACGTCCGTGCCAGTGTCTCCCTCGGTTTCCCCTGACGATGCTGTGGTCAAGGTGAAGAGACAGGAAATGATCAGACACCTGTAGACATATGACACATGAGTCCAAACTACATAGGACACAGCGCATAGCATGAACAGCAACATGAGTGACATCTACAATACCACAAACATATGTAGGCCCTGCACCACACAGTTGGTTTAGCCACCATGCCACTGTGAAACAATGGGGAGCATAACACAACAGCAAATTTACTTGATATCAATTGATACAGAGGAGCTACCCTCTGTGGACAGTCGGGCACTGCATCACTGGCATGGCACAGTCACCTACACCCGCAACTGTCCCCTGATGCCAGGTACACGGATAATGACACCTGACATGTAACTACCGGCGTTGCACGATGTGACTATGTCATGTGTGTGTCAAGTGTTCCCATGAGCTTTCTGTAGTTGTTCCGTGACATGCATCTGCAGTTGTTGCATCCAACATGTGTGTGCGTGTGGATGGGCATGGCACACTATTACGCACACCAGGCCACATGTGGAATCAGACGTAACGGGTGTATGCATGCATCGCACATGGCCTTGCGAGACAAGGACATATCTGCGTAGTCTCAATGTGATCATTCCTGACATGTACCCCTTCATGGCAAGGTGTGTGGACTGTCCTATTTCATGGACATGTGACCTGTGCCTCTGGTGTTCTGCAACTGGTCTGTATGATGAAACATCCTTCGCATGCACATATGTGGTTGTCTGTCACTCCTGTAATGCGTCTGCCTGTTCACTTACACTGCCCCACAGCTAGTTCCATGGCATGTCATGTTGACCTTGAGCACCCACGTGTGTAGCTGACTGTTGGCAGGGGTGTCACCTGGCTGGCATACGTGTCCTGAATGCATTGCACAGTACAGACTCTGTATGTAGCATATATGTATTAGCTGTTGAACATGTGCTCAGTTCATTGACAGTGGTGTAGTGCTGTACTCAATCTTCGTTATTCCTTCCAAATTTCTGCAGGGCACCGCCTCTCCCCCGACCAATGCCAGACTTGGCTGCCATGAGGGAACGTGACTGTATACGCCGCTACCGCTTCTCCCAACCGTTGATTGACGACATGACCACAAGGCTGGAACCACACCTCCAACCGCTACACAGGTATCCTACTGCACTGACAGCCAAGATGAAGGTGATGGCAGCCCTACATTTCTTTGCCATGGGTATGTTTCAATTGACCATAGCTGATGTAGGTGGCATGTCCCAGACCATGTTCAGCCGTGTCCTGCATGATGTGTTAGAGGCCATGTTGGTACACCTGGATGAATTCATACATTTCCCGACTCGTGAGCAGTTGACAGGTGTCAAGGGTGAGTTCTATGCCCGGGGAGGGATGCCGCACGTCATTGGGGCCATTGATGGGACACATGTGGCTTTGGTACCACCACACGCACAGGAGGTAGCCTTCCGTAACCGCAAACATTACCACTCCATCAATGCCCTTGTGGTATGTCTTGCTAACATGATGATATCCCATGTCTGTGCCCGTTTTCCAGGATCAGCACACGATGCCTACATCATGAGGCGTAGCAGGGTGCCTGAAATGATGCTGCAGCTGCGCAACGAATGTGCATGTCTTGTTGGTGGGTATACTCTGTTAGTCCTGTATTCAGCCGTATCTTCATATCTTACTGCTTCTCCTGACCCACTTCTGTCCATGATGTTTCCATGTAGGGGACGCTGGCTATCCCAACATGCCATGGCTGATGACGCCGCTCCGCAACCCCAGAACAGCCGCAGAACACCGGTACAATGACACCCATGGGCAGACAAGGCACGTGATTGAGAGGACGTTTGGACTCCTGAAGAGCAGATTCCGGTGCCTCCACAAGACCGGCGGCGCACTCCCATATGCCCCGGTGAAGGTCTGCAAAATCTTCCTTGTGTGCTGCATGCTGCACAACATGGCAGTGGAGAAGGCCGTGCCACTCATCCTGGATCCGGATGAGCAGGATAATCCATCCGTGGAGGATGAGGGGCTCGGGCAAGGGGCAAGTGAGGATGAGGATGAGGATGAGGACATCTGGAGTCAGCTCATCCGCAACTTCTTCTCATGATGGTGAGTCCCTGTGTCTGAGTGTGCACACTTAGGGCCTTGTGTGGCATGTGTTGCAATGTGTGTGTCGAGCTGACTGTGTGCTAAATGACTTGGAGGTGTGTTCTGATGTGTCATTCAAGTCATGATGTCATTCCCCAAATTTGAGCGGGTACACATATTTCATAATTAGCATGGTGACAACATAAATCCTGTAGAGTGCATGTACATGTCTGCGGATTACTAGCTCTTCGCTGACTTGTTGTGTGTCTGACCTCCCCAGCTTCCTGCGGCTGTCGTCTGCTCATGTCATCATTGCACTCCTGCTATTCCTCATGAGTATCGCAACGTGGGCTGGAGCAGAATTACATGCTCGGACATGGTGAAAAGTCATTTTGGGTAAGGAGTGCAGCAAGGCGTTTTGTGGGTGGTACGTGTTTGTGATATGTGGGGACTGCTCCTGTGCATGTTGTTTTACCGTGCATACATGTCGATCCACCATGGGCCACCTGACGTGTTGCATGGCTCCCATGAATTGATAGTCACCCTTCCTGACAGTCATCTGTCATGGATTGTGGAATCTGATGAAGGCATCAATGTGTGTCTAACGTCCCTCAGGAACATACGGGATGCCAATGGTGGACATGGTGTGGGACATCCCCACATGAGGCTCAATGGGGAATTGTACACTCTCCGTGTGCAGCAAGGGGTGTGAAGCTCAACCCCTTCACTTGTGTGCCAGCTCAGTAGGATGTACCACATCTGTGTGTTGCAGGGGGTGTCCAGTGTAGGTCACACATGGTCAGCCGAATGACCTGTGATACTGTTCCAATGGATGCAATTCCATTTGAGTGAGGCTGAGTAATAAAGGTGTTCGTCACACTCCAAGGTGCCTCGTCTCTCTCAATGCAGGTTTCTTGCCACTTGGCATGCGGCATCTCTGGCATACTTGCTGTCGATAATGCATAGGAGTCCATGTGTAGTCTAGCGACATGCATGCAGTTGCTCATGGATTAGGATCTCTATTGGGCACGAAGTACATGGTCGTGTATGTTTTTTAGCAAGGTCGACCGCACAATGGGCCATCACCAGCTGCTGAGGGTGTGTCTCCTGTGCGCAGGTCGCCCTTCAGTTTCCTGATCCGGTGTAATGGCTCTTTGGTGATTGTGCATGCATTGTCTCTGGGTTTGCCATGTGACACTGGACACTCCTTACTTTACACATGCGCCTGTTGCAGTTGTCCTTCTGACATCCTAGTCTTTGTGTGCAAAATGGGGCATTTTACAGGGAGATGGCGCCTGCTGCTGCGGGCCCTGCACAAGCACCCAGTGGCCACACACACGAGATGGTGTGCATCATGTTTGGCTCGCTCACATATGCCATGCTAGTCCACAGCATCTGTGCCTCATGCTGCAACGCCCTCTGCATCATGCACATGATCCACAGATAGATCCACTCCAAGTTACGACAGACCATTCCCCAGGTCCATGACAACATCCATCTCATATACTGGCCTGCCCTCTACGGTGCAAGTACATCCGCACTCCCAGGAACCTGGTCCACTTCCAGGGGGCATCTGCACACCTCAGCTTCTACACCCTGCGCCCCAGCCACCTCACTGTCCACCATAGATAGCTGCAATGGATCACTGTCTGCTGCAGGATGACCTCCACACTCCCCACCCACACTCAGGAGGCAGTCCACAACCCCGACCCCAAACCTACCTTGTGCGTCTGTCATCGTAGATCCCGTTGGGCCATCTCCGTGCATCCAACCTTGCCCTGGCCACCGTTCTTAACATCCACCGTACTCCAGCATACAGGACATTGTTCTCCCACCTGGCAACACATACCTGGGACTCCCTCCCCGGGTACCTCCACATGGGCCATGACCTCTACGCCTTGATGATGATCTCCCAAATAGGTGTGTCCACACAGTTTAGCAAGCCCCCCCTCAGCAGCCAGAGGCCATCACAGGTGAGTGTTGTGCTCAATGCCTACATTGAATGATACCTTGTGACCCATGTGTGTCCTGTACCAGACTCTGATCCCAGCGTATGGATGGCTGGAGTTAGTTCAACACTCAGGCATAGTTAGACATTTCCACACACATATGTCGTTGAATAATGCAAAATGACAGCAACATCTCATGTGCAGAACAATGTGAATTTATTTTTGGTGGGGTGAGTCTTTTGGTAGATGTGCCTAGGTGCTCTACCGGGTGCATAGAATCCAAAGTTCACAGGGGGAGATGGCATCCTTGTCAGTTGGAGTCATCAGAGTGCAGACCACAGTGTTGGTCATCATTGGTCAGTCTGGGACCAGCAAGTCCATGTGGCAGAGAATGTCATTGGGTGAGGTGCTGCTGTTGCGCCAGAGGGCCAGGTGCCAGGCCAGGTGACCTGGGAGACGGTGATGGTCCGGTAACTCTCACGGTCTTTTACGTGGATGACCCACCTTCCTCCGGGGACCCTCAGATGCAGGCCTTGACGATGTCAGGGACACTCCGTCAGACGAATCCTCCTCCTCCTCGTCCCTCCCTGTGTCTGGTGCTGGTCTAAGCCTGGTGGTACAGGGAGGGTTTGCCAGGCTTTGGGTGATCTGACGGAGTGATTGTCCCATGTCCCTGTGCACCGCCAGGAGCTCAGCCAGTCTTGCCTCCATCCGTCCTTGGTGTTGTTGATGACTGGCATGATGCTCGACCTGCAGGTTCTTGATCTCATCGAGGGTCCCCTGCATCCCGGAAATTCTGGACACGACCTGGTCCATGCCTCTGGTATCACGCCGGTATGATTCCAGGATGTTGCGTATGTGTGTCAGACTGGGGTCCTGAGCTGGCTGGTCAGGTTCGCGCCTCCACCTGCCTCCACTCCCACCACCCCTGCCCACATGAGCCTGGCCTGCCGTTATGGGTACATCGGGTCTCCGGGCCCCCTGAGGGATGGCATTTGCAGGGTTGCCTGCCTCCTCCTGGGTGCCCGGAGAACCTTGTCCCTCCTGGTCAGACTGGCTGTGTTGTTCAGTGCGAGCAGGGCTCCTGGGTGTCTCCTGGGATGTGGCAGGAATGGGGGTGGTGGTTGGCACAGATGTACCTGACGCAGGTGCTGCAGGGGCTTGTACACCAGAGGGACCAGGTTGGTCGGGGTCATCCACGGAGTGGTGAGAGTCATCGCTGCCGGTGGGATCGTCTTCACGCGTTGCCTGGGACTGTGATTCTTCCCCCCCAGTGTTGGGGGGAGATCGTCGACGTTGCCCAGTGTGTGAGAGAGAGACAATGTTAATGCTGTTTCATGCCACATCCATGTTTCATACATATTCTATTTGACACAGTTCACCCAGGTAGTTGGATGTCCCTAGCATTCCTCTCAGTGTCCACTTGGGGATGGGCATGTTGCGGGGGACAGATTGGGATGTTGTCCTGAGTGTTTGACCTGTACATTGTTGGCTATGATGCTTATTTGGCTATGGATTGGTCTTGTTGTGTCACATGTCCATTGTGGGAGTGTGTAAATCCGTTGCCTGCCCCGGAGGTGTGTGCTTGTGTTAGGGGGGGTTGTGACCGGGCCTGGTGTTGTGTGTAGTGTGAGTTGTCATTGGGTCTCCCAGGTGATGTGTGTGTCCCCTCATGGTGCATGCTGGCATGACAGTGAGTGTGAGTTCCTGTGCTAATTACCTGTGCTTGTGGAGTTGGTGTTTGGGTGAACAGTGGTCCCAGGAGGGCCTTGTGCTGCATACAGCAGGGCCCAGTGTCATCTACCTTGTCAGTACTTTGCCAGTCTCTGTGCATTGTGCATGGGTATGTACCTATGCCATTTGGGCTGAGGACATTGTTGTCTGCGTCTCATTTTGACAATGTGTTGTGTGGGGCCCACCCTCCCAGCCTCCCGGACATCCAGTCTTGTGTTTGTGGTTGCTGTAGCCTTGGACATGGCCTTGCCTTGATTTGTGATGGGTGAATGGTGACGTTCGTGGCATGGGCGTGGTTTCTGGGTGTGGTTGTGTGCGGTGAGTGCTTGGATGTAGGTGCGTGTATTTGTTGTGGTTGGCAGGCGCGCAACACCCATTGGACTCACAGGGCTTCAGCCCCCCCTCCATCGTGTGTGGCAGGCCGGGATTAGACAGCTTCCCGGCGCACTCACAGCCGCACCCGAGCACTTCACAGGTCTTTAACAGGCCATTTGCGTGTTAATAAGGCCTCGCTGTTGTTTCACCCCTTTAACAGCCCCTGCAGCTCCACTCTGCCTATGGCTTACAAGATTCATCCCCCCACGAAATATTTTCTTGGCCTCCCCCGAAATGTTGCTCTAGTTGCGCCTCTGGTGGTTGGGGTGTGGATGCCATTCCCCCCAAGTTACATGAGTTGTTTGTGTACTCACCAGGCTCTGCGACTCCTTCGACTCCGTGTAGTCCCACCGGCGGTAGGATGGCCATCACCTTCTCCTCCCAGGGATGGTAGTGTATGGGTCTGCGGGGCGGCCCACCTCCAGTGATGTTGGTCTGGGCATGTTCTTCATTCATCTTCCTCTTGACCATCCTGCGCAGATCGTACCACCTGGCTTGGCATTCATACCTGGTCCTTCGGACGGGCGCAACAGCATTCACCTTGTCGACAATCCTCTGCCACATGGCAGATTTTGCAGCTATGCTGGTCTGTCTGACCAATGTTCCAAACAGCTGTGGCTCGACTCTGATGACTTTGTTGACAAGGAGCTCCAGCTCCGCCGTGGTGAACTTTGGATTCTTGTCTGTGGGCATGGTGTGGGGTGTGGGTGTGGGTATGGATGGTTGTGTGTGTGTGTGTGTGAATGTGAAGAGGGGGATGTTTGTGGAGGTGGTTTTGTTAAGGTGTGTGAGAGAAGGTGTGGCGAAGGTATGAGTTGTGTGGGGTTGTTTGTCCATGGGGTCTTGCAGCAGTGGGTCTGTTGCAAAGGCTCATGGGGTGTGTGTGTGGGCCCTTTTTATTGGACCATTTTTGGGTGTGGCTGTGTTTGAATTTTGGTGGGTGTGTTATAAGTGGTGGTTGTGATTTTGGGCCTCTGTTTGCCTGTTTGGATGTGCCAGGTCAGTCTTTGAGATGTATTCTGTCATGTTGACGTGTTTTGTGTTGTTGTGCGAGTCGGATTGGCCCTCCTTGTGCTGTTTTACAGTGTCCAGGTTCTGTAAGAGTATTTTTCGCGTAGGTACGATCTGTACATACGCGATGCTGGGTGAGGGGGCTGGGGTACGGTGTTGGTGTGCGGCGCGTACATGCGGTGCAGGGGTTGGGTGCCTACATGTGGTGGGGGCTGGGGGTACAGTGCGTACATGCGGTGCAGGGCTTCGGGGAGTACATGCAGTGGGGGGCTGGGGGGACAGTGTGTACATGCGGTGGGGGGCCGGGGGTACAGTGCGTAGATGCGGTGGGGGGGGCTGGGGGTACGGTGCGTACATGCGGTGGGGGGCTGGGGGTACAGTATGTACATGCGGTGGTACGGTGTGTACATGGGGGTACGGTGCGTACATGGGGGCGGTACAGCGCGTACAGTTGCGGGGCTGGGGACAGTGCGGACAGTGTGGTGTACGGTGCTGGCATATTTGGGGTGGGGGGGCTGTACGGCTCGTGCACGGGCATGAGTTTACCCGTGTACATGTGTGCGACTGCGTTGGCTCCTTACGGGCGTTTTTACGTGCGATTGTGTATTCGGATGGGCGGTCGGGATCGTACTTGCGCGCTCGGACTTGTGTTTTACGATTTGTAAGTGAAACTGTCCGGATCACTTTCGTACACTTTTCCCGACGATATTCGGACGTGGACACTTTCCGACGCGCGCTCGTAGACTTTTCCCAACACTATTCGTAGTTATTTTTCACGTCCCAATCGTACTTGCCAGTTTGTACGGTACTTGTGCGACTCGTACTTAAAAAAATACAGATGCGGGTCGGAATCGGCACCTAGATGTGCTTTCTTTGATTTGAGAGTGGCACCAGTTGGGACGATACATTTTGATGGTAGTTCAGAAAATGTTTGAGAGTCTTTAGATCATATGAGTGTTCATTTGCTAAAACCAAGATGGGCTATTTAATAAGCTGTCTCACTGGGAAAGCTCTCTCTTGGGTTGTGCACATTTGTATCCAACACCAACCTAGTTCTTGATAATTATCCCCTCTTCTTGGAGAAATATCAGGAGATGTTTTGTGGGCGTCATCTGGAAAATGAATCAGAAGAAGCCTTGTGTGATATTTATCAAGGATCCCATTAAGTATTTGCTTCTGTACCTGGCTTTAGGAGACTGGTGCCAGAACACAGTGGGTTGAGCAAACTCTTGTTACCTTATTCTGAGGTTGGCTTAGAAAAGGGATTGAGGACAAGCTGGTCCATGTCCCATGTCCTACCATTTTTAGGTCTCGCCTGGCGAACGCAGCGCGAAGCTCTGCTGTCGCCAGCGAGATCTATTGTTGCTGACTTGCCTAGGAAGTGGGACAGGAGATGGGCATGCGCAGGCTTTGGCGGATTTGAGTTGGTGTACGCGCTTGTGAAGATGCGCTTGCAATGATGTGTACACGGCGTGCACATCTCCTGTCCCCCTTCCGTCCTCACCAGCCGCATGCACTTTCACTTTCCATTCCCCCCCCCCCGTCGGGGAGATGTTGGCCAAGGAACACGTGGTAAATATGAGAAAAAAAACCTGATGCAGGGACTGCGGGTGACAGGCGATTCGTTACACAAAGTTAGATTAACCTGTGCACTGCTCCCAGCAAGGGGGCCAGAGCTTCTCCTGCACGCAGCGTTAAAACAAGGAATACAGTCAGGGTTTTATTTTTCAATGGAAGCCTAAATATAGTGGCGCAGTGCAGCATCTCCTTGGTGACTGGCGGCTCCTCACCTCATCGTATCCGCTGCTGGGAGTCCGGGCGGGGGCGGCGGTTCCTCTGGAGTCCGACCCAGGGTATCGGGGGTCCCGGGCACCGCTCAGCTACCAGGCGGGGGCCATTAACCAGCTGCAGGGGGCGGCGGAGTGCGGGGCACCGACGTGCAGCTGTGTCCCGACTGGCTGGGGCTCGCGCTCCTCGGGCTCTCGTGTCCTGCCTCCGCGGCGGCCTCCTCCTCCTGCCACCGACTCTCTCTGCTAGTGCTCTCTCTCTCTGCCGAAGGGATGGGGAGAGGTAAAGTGGGAAAGAGGGGACGCGCCGACGTTCCTTGGGGACGAGCTGACAAGTGGGGGTGACGGTCGCTAGTGTGCAAAGTCCAAAGGGAGGCGCTCTCAGACAAGGGGGTTGGACAGCGTCGTGGGCGCGCACAACTTCTTCCACCTAGGGCTGGGAATTGGGATGGGTGAAGTCCAAGAAGTAGCTTGAAGGATAGAGGGGTTGAGCAAGGAGATGGGTCGCTCTGTGTGTGTGCACGCAGCAGCCATCTTTAAGTAATTCGATTACGTTAGGCGAGTTAAAATAGTTACCCAGAAACAAGAGTATTTTTTTGTTGGTGCCAGTCTAATGAAAGCGTGTATTATTTTAAGTGAACTTTAGACACGTAGCTGTGCTTGTTGATTGCACGTAATTTTTTCAATTAAATTGTAATCCGAAATTAATAACAAAAGGGACACATTTACGTTGTGAAAATAGCTAATTATTAATGTGGTTTGAAGGCAGGAAATGCAACCGTCATCATTAATTCAAATACAAGCTCGTGCGAAGTTTTACAAGTATTGTCATTCCAAGATGGCCGCTTGCGGCCAAGGAATCTTAAGCACCTCACTCTGTCCCTTAAAGTACTTTGGGGACAACACTTCCATAACTCTTTCCAAGGTTGTGTGTGGGGAAATTTGCTGGGGATAGGGGATACAGTACAGCCTTTTGGAATAGCACGTACATGACTTCACATAACCGGGTCTATAATGTAATATTAAGTTTTTTCCTAAACCACCCCATTTAGGAAAAATGCATGGATCAACTTTACCTTTGTAATTTAAGAGTAGGGACGGCTCTGGCTGTATTGTATTGCAATTTCAATTATTTTGCACTTCATACTCCCGATGAGGTTAGGGTGGTCAACTTTCCAATAACACTTCACTTATACATGCCAGTATGAAGACACATTGCCCCATTGCGAGTTTGCACTGTTGGCATTGTAACTGACAATGCCTCTTTATTATGTTTTGTTTTTTAAAACAAATAAAAGGCATTGTCATTTACAATGCTAATAGCTTAATCTCTTGCAAATGCGAGACCTATTGCATTGCAAATGCTTGTTTTAAAAGCTATAGAAAATGCCTTGCATATTGAGTTTCTTTTACAGGGATGAAAGCAGGAGAGGCACAGTAAACAATACAATGTTCTATACCCAATTGGCAGGCCTTTGGTGTACCCAGAACTGATGGTGTTACGAATCCTGGAACCGCAGAAGAAGCGATGGAGACTAGGTCTAATCGGGGGCCTTTACCCGAAAGTAAGAAACAAGGACATAATGTAAAAGGATTGTGTTTAAACTGTGGAGAAAATGGCCATTTCATTAAGGAATATCTGACTCGTCCGTCCAGGTCATCAGAAAATGCCAGTGTCAAAACTCTAAAGAGTAAGGAGAGATTGAACGTAAATTGTCTTCCTCAAGTATCAATGTTGAGATTTCTCTTGGAATCTGCAAACCAGTTATTCTTACTTCCCACTACAATGCACCTTGGACCAGAGATTTAGGTGATAACTATGGTCCTACTGGATTGGGGGCAACCAGAAATGTTTTACATTCCAATTGGGCCCATCAGTCATCAGATTACGAGAGTACCAAAAGAGAAAGCAAAAGTACTTCATACAGTTGATGGCACTCCGTTAGTATCTGGTCCAGTAGTGAAACGTTTTCCTATCCTCCTAATGAAGATAGTGAGCCATCAAGAAAAACTGACTTTTGATTTAATTTCTTCTCCCAAACTCTTGTTTATTTTGATCCTTTCTTGACTAAGTCTTCATAACCTTCATCATAGTTTGGCTATTCAGACAATTTCTGTGAGATCCATTTGTATTTCACTCAGAACTGCCTAATTGCTCCTAAGGAATCTCTGGAACATTTTCTTTGTGAGATAAAGGGGGAAGATTAAGTGTGGTGACATTGGCTATCATACTATAGCAACATCACAAATTCCTGAACATCTTAGGATCTTTCACGCCTAGACAGTTACCCCTTCATCACCCCTGTAATTCTGCCATCAATCTTAAACTGGGGGCCAAATTTCCATAAAGTAGAATATATTTTTTATCTGAGTTTTATAGCAAGTTCCTACGTCAATACTTGAATGTAAATTTGGAGAATGAGGTTATTTCTCTCTCCACTTCTCCCGCTGGAGCACTCTTTTTTTGTGCCAAAGAAAAATGCTGAATAAGTTCTTGTATTGACTTCCAGCAACTAAATGAAGACACTGTTAAAGACCCAGTTCATTATCCAGATCCGAGCAAACTATTTTTTGTGTGGAGACCGATGCTTTGGGAAGTGCTCTGAGGGCTCTTCTTTTAAAATTACAAGAGGATGACTCCTTAGAACACCAAGGGGCATTTTAGCAAGACCGGCAATAAAATTATCACTGTTTTAGCGGCAGGAAACTGCAGCTAAAACGGCGATAATGGGCTTGCTAAAATGCGTTATAGAATTCCAATAGAAACCCAGGTTAGATGTCCTGCACATCTAACCTGGGCTTCAATTGGAATTCTATAACGCATATTAGCAAACAAATTATCGCCATTTTAGCTGCAGTTTCCTGCCGCTAAAACGGCGATAATCTTATCGCCGGTCTTGCTTATATGCCCCCAAGTTTATTTTTTACTATTCTCATTCTTTGTCTCCTGCAGAACAGAATTATTTCATTTTAGAAAGAGAATTGCTGACTATGAAAGAGGCCTGCATGGAGTGGCAACACCTATTACTTTGGGGCCAGGCATCCCTTTGTAATCAGGACTGATCATCAGAATCTTTAGGACCCAAAATCAGTCAATGGAGAAATGGAATTCAAGCCCTTTGGGCATATTTGTTTTCCTCAATTTGAGCTACATTTTGGGCTTTTCAAGTAAGGCAGTGGATGCACTTTCCTGCAGGTGTCTGGATGAGATTAAGTCCCCTTCTCAGAGCACATACTTTCCGTTTTAACTTCTATTTTGGAGAATGTCCGTTACTCTCAACAATCTCCTAGCCAACGGGAAGTCAAGCAATTTTCTTTGAATAAGAAAGGCTTATTCTTTCATGAAATGGCCCTTTTTCTTCTGGAGAAGAATTTTCTGAAAATTGTACTCCAACTCTGCCATGACTCTAAGCAAGGTGGCCACAAGGTATATATGAACACCTTTGACTTATTGCCTCAGAGTTTTTGGTGGCCAAAAATGAGTTCTGATGTTGACAAATATTTGGGAAGATATCCGATACAGCAGCCGCGGTCCGTGCAGGTAACAGTGCTACATGCTGATGCCAAACCATTTTGTCAAATGCCTTTCCGTCTATTAAAAATCTTGGAAATTGCTCCAATGCCTTTGCTTCCAATAGACATTAATTTCATTGTAGAATTGCCTCTGTTCAAATCAAGAACAATCATTATCGTCACAGTGGGCATCTTTTTCTAAGATGGACCATTTTTCTGCCCAGGTCCCTTTTACTGCATATAAGTCACCCCTAAGTTAGGCCCTAACTAGTCCTATGGGCATGGTGCTGGATAGGTAAAAGGTAGGACATGTGCCTTAACTGTGTGGCATGTCCTTGTAGTGACAAACAGTCTATTTAGTTTCTCACTGCTGTGGGGCTGCCATCTCATAGGTTTGCCTTGGGAAGTCCCTAATATGTGTTTTAGGTGTAATTTCTGGTAGGAGAGGGGTAGCATTACCATGTTTGGTATGTTTGGAAAAGTAATAATAAATCCTGCATATTGGTGAAAGCGGGTTTGTTGTTACTATTTTAGAAATGCCACTTTTAGAAATGGTCATTTCTGTGTGCTTATGAGTCTTTGTGCCTGTCTTGATGTGTATTCACTGTCTGGTTTAGAATGACAGGAAAGAGGAGATGTGCATTCACTCTAGACAGTCACAAGGTGGTTTGAGGCATGTCCTGCCTTACCTGGGTCACTCAGCACTAGGCTGAATAGACCTTGGCTGTATTTAGAGTGATGGGAGGATTTCTCCTTGCACTTAATAGGCCTGCTCTGCATTTAGAGTCAAGGGAGGAGTTTCCCTTACACCTGAATAGGCCTGGTCATCATTTAGAGTGGCGGAAGGAGTTGCACCTGCAACTGACTAGGTTTGGGCCTACCTTGTAAAGCGTTGTCTCCCCCCGTAGTTTGTGTTCTGTTTGAAGTGCCCACCATAAAAAAGACTCTTAAACTATAAGTACGGGGCAGTGACCCCATGAAGGTAGACACTGCGTGGGACTTGTAACCAGATGCTGCTGGACTGCCAGGAGAAACCACCTTGGAACTTGATTACTCTGGAGTGCTGCCCTGCTGCCTATTGGGCTGAATTAAAGACTGCCTCTTTGCTCTGGGACCCTTGTGCTGGCCTGCTTGACTGCACCCTGCTGGTGTGTCCCCAGTGCTCTTCCAGGGAAAACAGCCATTACAACGCAGTTGTTACCTGCATGTTATTACATTGCATGTGTTACAATGCATGCGATGCAACAATGCATAGCCATTACTACGCATGCCATTACATCGCAAGCGCTTTCACAATGCATGCGATGTAATGGCGATCCACATCGTTGTGAGGAAACTGAGGCTGTTCCATTTCCTCACAACAACGTGCACTGTGCAGATGACGTGAAGCAGGAACCAGGAGAGATGAACCATGAGGAGGGAGAGGTAAGGGGGATTTGGCTAGGGGTTACGTTTTTAGGGTTTAGGGTAGTGTCGGGGTAGTATTGTGGTGTTTGTGTAGTGTAGGGTAGTGCTTTAGGGTTTAGTGTAGTGTCAGGGGGTCGTGCATGGTAGTGTTTGAGTGTAGGGACCTGACTGGGGAAAGGGGAGGGTCGTGCTGGGGGTAGTGTTTTAGGGTTTAGGGTAGTGTGGTGGTGTTTGTGTAGTGTTGGTTAGTGTTTTCGGATTTAGGGTAGTGTTGGGGGTTGTGCAGGGTAGTGTTTGAGAGTAGGGACCAGACTGGGGGAAGGGGGAGGGCCATGCTGCGGGTACTGTTTTAGGGTTTGGGGTAGTGTTGTGATGTTTGTGTGGTGTAGGGTAGTGTTTTAGGGTTTATGGTAGTGTCTGGGGGTTGTGCAGGGTAGTGTTTGAGTGTAGGGACCGGACAGGGAGCAGGGGGAGGGTCGTGCTGGGGCTAGTGTTTTAGGGTTTAGGGTAGAGTTGTGGTGTTTGTGTAGTGTAGGGTAGTGTTTTAGGGCTTAGGGTAGTGTTGGGGTTGTGCAGGGTAGTGTTTGAGTGAAGGGACTGGAGTGGGGTTGGGGGAGGGTCATGCTGGGGGTAGTGTATTAGGGTTTAGGGTAGTGTTGTGGTGTTTGTGTACTGTAGGGTAGTGTTTTAGGGTTTAGGGTAGTGTCTAGGGGTCGTGCAGGGGACTGTTAGGACTGGGGGTCAGGAGAATGTCGTGCAGGGATACTAAATTAGGGTTTAGGGTAGGGCAGGGTAGTGTCACTTACCTTTCATACTTTTACCCTGAGTATACCTTTACCATGCATGCCTTTGCGTTGTAATGGCTTGCGTGGTAAAGGAATATGCATGGTAAAAGTATGTGATGTAATGGCATGTCGTTGTAATGACAATGAGTAGTAATACCTGCTTTGTAATTGCACAGGTTGTATTACTATGCATTGTAATGAGTCATATTCCTCTCCCAGGAGTGAAGCTATGCCCCTGGTTCTTGCAAACTTAAGCACTTTATTCCTTTGGGCTCTTGGCCTTGAACCTAAGCGTGGGGAGCGCTGTGCTTTAGTTGCCTGAGCCCAAGATGTGGGCTTGTGCTGCAGTAAAGCACGTGGTGCGCTCTCTGCTGTCTCCCCCTGATCAGCATGTGGAGCACTCTATGCCTGCACGAAGCGTGTGGTGAGGGCTTCTGGTATCTTGATCAGAGCCTCTCTGACGGTCGTTCTTGGATCTGCATGAGGAGCAACTGCCGGGTGTCTTCACCAGGCTGCACCAAGGGAGGTAGCCTGAATGGGGCCCTCAGTCCCTGCAGGTTGCCGTGGTAATGCAGGAGCGCCAACTGAAATGCCGATTGCACGGCTGAGACCCCCCTCAGTGGGGCCCTGCCGGCCAGGAAAAGAAGGCGACACCAGAGCTGAGGACCTCCGCTGCCGTCAAGCTGGGCACCGGTGGTTTCCATGACCAGCCGGGGAATTGCTGCCCTTGAAGCCGCCTGAGCCTGCTCAGCCATTGGTGATGGTCGGGTGCGGTTGAGCGTCCCGACGTGGCAGCTGCCCCACACATTCACGGGTTGCTGCTTTGTGAGCAGTCCAGCGGGTAAGTCGGCCCATGGGAGTAAGGAGTTGGCTGTGCTGCCAGCTATAGAGTGCTCCAGGAGACTGCTTGGCTGCCAGCTGCCCAATGCGGAAACGGGCAGTTGCCCTTTTGCTGACACCCTTACGAGCTACTAAATCTGGCCACAGCTTGGCAATTTTAAAGAGCTGCCTGGAGTAGGCAGCTGCCTTGTTTGTGCCCAGGCAGCACAGTACCTGGTGGTAAAGAACGGGGTGAGACCTCGACGGAGGCCCCTGATTCCTGGATTAGAAGAAATCCACCGGAACTACCGTATTTACTGTTGAAGGTGAACCAGGAAGCAGTGCCTCCTACGTGTTCTTGAAAATTACCATATTATAGGTATTGGAAGCACAGAAGTGCTGTGCTCTATATATTCAGGTTGATTCTGGATGTTGCCTCACAATATTTGGTGATTATGTGTTTTACTCATCATGGTCTTCTTGTGTTTATGACCCTCCTTGGGGATGAGATGTTTTACATATGAAATTGTGGTTTTATGATAAGTGCAGCATATAGGTATTTACTTATTGCACTACTTGTGTTGTTATGACAATTGCCCGATTGGCAAAGTGATCTATGATTTTATGTAATGTCATGTCAAGTGCCTAGCGGCACAGCGATTTATGTGATTGTGGTCTATGTGTTTTATATACAATATAAAGGATATTTTTATATACCTTAGTGTGGATTCTCTATTTGTGGTGTGCCTAGTGTGTCACTGGTGTGTGTGTGTGTTTGTGTGTTGCACAAATGCTTTACACAATGCCTATGGGATAAGCCGGATTGCTCTGCCAAGCTACCAAGGGGGTGAGCAGGAGTTATCTTTTATGTGTGACTCCCTTACCCTCACTAGAGTGGTGGGTTCTTCCTGGCTTTGGTGTATACTCTAGCCAACCAGAAACCCCATTTCTAACAGCTTGGAACCACCCAGCCTAATATTTTTCAGCGTTTGATGCTAAAAAGATGTTGTGCTTCACCATGACCAACAATTTGTAGCCTATTTACTTGGTGCTGCCTCTTATAGTCCGGCTTAATTCTATGGCCCATCCTTTAGCATAAAGGGGGTAAGGGTGGAACATCATATCTGTAGGACGATGTCATTCCAAAACCCCCATCTTCAGAGGCTGCTCAATGCAGAGGTTGTACACCCAGCCCAAGTCACTGCTGCTTGTCTCTACCGTCCAGGCAGCTGCACCAGAATGACAGCCCAAGACATCTCTACTAGGATCACACTCTATGGCTGGGTAATGTATCACGTGTGGGAGAGAGGAGCAGGGCCTTAAATTAGCTACACCCTTCCACCCTCGGGTCCATTTTTGCCCTACGGGCAGGGTCCCCTACTATACTACAAACGCAAGATGGATCCTGTCTGGAAATTGCAGCTCCATACAACAATCCGTGCATCCACTTGGAGCTCTCTCTGAACTTCTACAGTTGTATCTGGGTGCTCGCACAAGTCGCTGACTACCGCAGCCCCCTGCAGCACCTAATGTAGGCCCAGGTGTAGGCCTAACTTCTGTGAGGCCACTGCCGCCCATCAGTGTTATCCTCTCATGAGCTCCTTCTTGGATCAGCACAGCATGAAAGCTGCTCTGAGTTTCTGGCTGTTCCTGGGGATCAGGTGTCTCGCCACATTACCAAAGTAATGCTTGAAAAAATATCAGGGTCTCTCTCCGGGCAGATGAAAAGCAATTCTCGAGTTAAAGTGTTACTCAATGAGCCTTTGACACCAGCATTCCATTCACCTTTTCTTGTTTCATGGTTAAAGTTGACAATTTCAGATTTCCCTGTTAAATCAGAAGACCTTCTATTTTGGGACCACTTTATCTTGCTTTGACTAATTTATGTCAAATTTAGGTAGGTTAAAACTCCATACTTTGTACTCAGTTTCCCCAGAGTCTGGTGCACCTTGGTCAAGGTAGGGATACGTTACAATATAAAAAAGTGGAAGCTGATGTTAACTTTAACCACAGAGGCACAAATGTTGCCTCTGTAAGATATATGTATTCCACAGACATAGAAGAAAGGTACCACTACTTCGTTGTTTACAGTAGTTCCTTCTCATCACTACATCACCGCTCTACAGTACAAAATCTGCATCTGAGAATTTTTGGATAATTTAGCGAGTCACATTATCCTTCTTAAAATGCTACGCCCCCATGAAAAACACTTCCTTCTTGTATATCTTTGCTAATTTTTACAAATATTCCTCATCCTTCAAATGTTTTTCTCCTGCGTATCCCTTCTTCCTTAATCTATGTCAAATCAATATTACAAGCCAAACCACATACATACAATCAAATGCAGGAACCCAATGTCAAACACACCTGAAGGAATATAAAACACATCTTGGATCTTTCTGCTTCATTGTGATCTATAGTTTACTGTACTTCCTCGCATGACACCTGCACCCTTGTAAGTCTCATGGCCATCAGCAGCACTAAATATGATGGTTTGGCTCGCTGCCTGCGTGTCAGTGATATGTGTTGCCCCGTCTTTGTTAAAAGCATGGTCAATGTGCTTGATGTTGTGTGTGATGAAAAATACCGTTCCATCATTTCAGCGACGTTGGCTGTAATTGTTTTCTGCTTTTCTTAGGCAGTAGCATCATGCGATTCTGTGCCAAGGATACTGATATTGATTGGGCACAAATGATGTGTTGCTGTAATATTGTGAACATTCCCCGTTGTTTATGATGATTGCCTTTCATTTTCCTACCTTGACGGTCAGTTTAACTTTTCTCCAGGGTCTTTGTTAAAATATTGATGGCAACAACAGTGTGTTGCTGAAAGATAATCAATTTGTGATGGCTGTTACCCTTGATAGCTCCTAGCCAGATGCAAGTTTCCTACTGTGTGCTGCTGGTTGTGTTCCAGTGGCGGTTGCATCATTAGCTCACAGTTTTCCTAAATCTCTTTTTTTTATATGTCAAAAGGTATTTGGTCCTCTATTATTTGTGGCATATTTGGTGTGGAGACAAAGTACACCAAGTTTTGATTATTTTCTTTATTTTTATTTATTATATTATATGACTTTTGTAAGGCAAGGGAATTTAGAAACACGTGTCAGATACTTTAATGATGCAATTAGCATCATCTTATTTTCATTTGTAGCAATCCCTGTGAGAGGGTATCTGCGGTTTACTAATGTCCCACTAACGTTGAAAGCTAGCCTTCTGACATTCATCGAAGGATAATATTGTGACTTCCATTTAGAGGTGTGTTCCTTATTGGTGTTAACTTTTGATGTCATAACATGTTTCTCCATATTATATCATTTTTCCCTGCTCCACTGCACCTACAGAGACAGACACAAACAACTTCTCCATTTCAAATTGTCGATTGTTTCGACTATAGCCAGGCTTTTAAATGTCCAACCTCCCTTTCTCAGGTGGCTCATACTGAGCACAGCATCTGGCCTTCATAAGTATAAAACTTGGTTATGTCCTTTGCTCACCTGGATGGTCCAAGAAGAGGGGCAGGTGGAAACAAAGTGAAGGGGACAAACCATGGAATGCATAATGTAAAGCGCTCCGAGTTCTTGCTTATACATATGGCATTGGTTCATAATATAAGCGACTAACTCCAGTCGAGTCCCAAATTTGCATACACCGCTGTGTTTTCACTTGCCCCACTATACTCCCTTTCTGAAATGTGAATCCTGGTGTGTATTCTATTATCTGACTAATTAATTGTTTAAAAACCCAAAAACGTTTTGGACTTGTTTCTTGCTCATTCTTACAATAATGTAAGCTGCCCTTATTGTATCTATATTGTAAGATGATATCCTCGGAACCTAGCTGAGGTGTACCCCTTTAACCCATCAACTGCTGGCGTTTTTCCAACTCAACGCTGAACCCTTTTCTTTGCTATTATTTGCACACATCATTCTTAGACTTCCATAAAGTTTTTCCTGCATAAGGTAACCACATCAAAACTGTGCCCTTTTTCTCGAATTCATAGGAATTCTAAGGGTATCCAGGGCTTGAAGATTATCCTAGAGGGTATTGAGCTAGATTTGTTTTTAGGGGGGGGGGATAATGTGGAAAAACTGCTCTGCAGAAACGTGTCTGATTTGTTTCATAAAAATGGCATGAACGAAAGGTTTACTGTGCTAAAATCACCATCTTCCCAGCTTTCAAGAGCATGCAGAGCTGTGTCAAAAAACAAATACTTACGATAGTTATTTTGTTTGTTAGAGTTTGCCCATTTTGCCTTATTTTTGTGCTTTAAACCGATTTCCCGTTTGCGATGGAAAAAGGTGGGAAACCCATGAGTGAATCCAGAATGCTATGCATTTTCAAAACGTAGACAAAATCCTGAATTCGTCAAGATGTCATTTGTGTGGATCTCTCAAGGGTTTCCCAAAGAAACCAACATAAACTAACTGTTGAAATTAAGAACATTGAAAAGAAGTAGGATTCACAGCCATTTGTGACAAGGTTTTCTTCTGTAAATTCTTGTTGAGGTGGTCAGCTTACAAGTGCAATAATCCACTATGTCCACCAGACCATTAAAGTTGTGGAGATGTGTACAGTTTGTAGATTCTCTAAGAACTCGAGGTACCCACAGTCAACAACTGAGCTACACCTTGCAATGGTTTTACATTGTGTATTAAGAAAAGATCAATTTATGTGGCCAAGTACAGTGAAAAATGGGTATGAAGGAAACATATATTATTCTGAAAAGCACACCAGATACTGAGCCCGATTCATAAAGGTAAACTTAGACGTTTGTTGTAAACTTAGACCAAACATCTCCATTTAAACCTCTGGGAATTAACAAAGGGCTTTTACAAGTATTATCTTTATGTCCACACTCGTGGCGGAGCTGCGGACAGAAATATAGTACTCAGCTCCGCCTCGAGTGCGGACATAAATATAGTACTCGGAAATGCCCTTCATAAATTAGCAAAGTCATAAACTCACACGTTTGGTACAATTCTGGCCCAAACGTCTAAGTTTACCTTTGTGAACTGGAACCACTGAGTTTAGGAGCAGTTGTTATTTTTACATCTCTGAATTTGTGTGTGCCAAAACTAGCATGTGATTCAGATGGCATTTTGCAAAATGTCTTTTTTCTTAAACACTGGCTTACATTCGGAAGGCACAAATGCAGATAAATCCAATTAATATTAACAAGTGTTTTACTACTCTGTATTTCCACATGTCTCCTGATAAAAATAGTACTCCACTTATGTGACTGGGCCTAGCACCTGCAAAACAATACAAGCCAAAACGCAACTTGGAGAAATTATATTTTAGCCTGTAGAATTTCTTCTTTTTTTGCAACCTAAGTAGCTGTGGGTATTTGGCCGTAGCTCAGCTGCACCCAGGAAAGCCAACCAAATGCAGACACATCTGAAAACTAGATACTCGAGTGTGTCCAGGCTGGTGTGACATGTGATTTTCACCAAGTTTTTTTACCCAGAAGCCTTTGTGACCTTCGAACTTTGGCTAAAAACACACATTACCTCACATTTCTGTGATGGAAAGTTCTGGAATTTGAGGAGAGCCACAAATGTCCTACCACCCAGCATACCCCAAGTCTTCCTATAAAATGGTCATCACTTGTGTGGGTGGGCATACTGCCCACCACAAGAAAAGGCCCAAATGACAACATGGACACATCCACTTTTTCCGCTGAAAACTGACCCTTTGTTTTGCAATCTGCGTACCAGTGAATTTTGGGCCCTAGCTCAGCTGGCACCTTGGGAAAGCTACCAAATCTGTACTTTTCTGAAAGCTAGACATCCGGGGGAGTCCTGAGTGGCATGACTTGCGTGGCTTTCACCAGTTTTCTTTTAACCAGAAACCATTGCAAATCTGAAACTTTGGCTAAAAACACACATTGTCCTTATATTTCTGTGATGTAAAGTTCTGGAATCTGTGGTGGGGGGGGGGGGGCACACATTTTCTAGAACCCAGCATTCACCCAAGACTTCAGATAAAAATAGTGTTTCACTTGTGTGGACGGCCCTAGTCCCCTTCACAGAAAAGAACAAAAAAAATGGCAGCATGCACAAATCAACTTTTCCTCTGAAAAACAACCCTTGTCTGCAAATTGGTTAGCTGTGGATTTTGAGGCCCTAGCTCAGCCACTACCTAGGGAAACCTACCAAACCTGCACAATTGTGAAAACTAGACACTGCAGGAGTCCAGTGTGGCATTACTTGTGTGGCTCTCACCAGATATTTTTACCTTGAAGTCCTTGCACACCTCAAAATGCAGCTCAATACACATTTTCCTCACAATTCTGTGATGGAAAGTTCTAAAATCTGTAATAAGTCACTAATATCATACCATGCAGCTTTGCCCCAAGTCACCCAATAAAAATCGCATCTCGCTTTTGTTGTTGGGCCTAGCACCCACAACAGGAAAAGGCCCAAAACACAAAACAGATACATCTACTTTTTCCACTGTAAACTGAACCTTGTTTTGCAGTTTGAGTAGTTGTGGATTTACGCCCTATTTTAGCCGGCACCTAGAATAACTTACAGATCCTGCACATTTCTGATAACTAGACACACATGAGAGTGCAGGTTGGTGTGACATGCATGTCTCTCACCAGGTTCTGTAGCCAAAATTCCTTGCAAACACCAAACTTTGGCTAAAAACACATATTTGCCTCGTATTTCAGTAATGGAAAAATCTGGAATATGTGGAGAGCCACACATTTCCTACCAGCCAGCATTCCCCCAAGACTCTCAATAACAATAGTACCTAACATGAGTAGGTGGTCATAGTGCCCATGACAGAAAAAGACCCAAAAGACAACATGCACACATCAACTTTTCGACTAAAATTGATTCTTTTTTGCAATTAGTGGGAATAAGTAGATGTTGGACCCCCCAGCTGACAATTAGCAAAACATTCCGACCCAGTGCATTTGTGAAAACTATAAAAACTAGACCCTTGCGAAGTTCAGGGTGGTGTGACTTGTGTGACTCTCACTAGGTTTTTTTTCCCAGAAGCACGTTAAAATCTCAACCTTTGGCTAAAAACAAAGTTTTTCCTGAAATAACTGAGCTGTAAAGTTATGGAAAGAAGTCACAAATTTGCTACCACTCAGCATTTCCACAAATATCCCAATACAAATGGTACCTATCTTGTGTGAGTGAGCCTAGAGTTGAGACTGATAAGCAACATGTTCACATACAATGTTTTTACTGAAAACCAAACCTTTTGTTTTGCAATTGGATAGTTATCGATTATGGTCACTAGTTTGGCTTGCACCTAGGAAAACCTACCAAACCTGCACATTTCTGAAAAACAGATGCCAAGGGAGTCCAAGGTGGTGTGCCTCATGTGAATCCCACAATATTTTCTTACCCAGAACCCCTGGCAAACCTGAACCTTTGCTTAAAAACACAAATTTTCTCACTTTTCTGTGAGGCAAAGTTCCAAAATGTGTGCGGATCCACAAACCTCATACTATTCAGTGTTTCTCCATGTATCCTGATAAAAATTGTACCTCAACCTCACTTGTGTGAGTGGGCCTAGTGACGGTGACAGGAAAGAGCAGAAAACAGAACTGGGACACATACATTTATTTTCACAGAAACCAACCCTGTTTTTGAATGTGCATAGCTGTGGATTTTCAGGCTGATCTTAGCTGTCCTACCAACCCTGCACATTTCTGAATATAGAAAGCTAGAGGAGATCAAGGTGATGTGGCTTGAATGCATCTCACAAGGTTTTCTTACCTAGTAGCCCTGTCAAACCTCACATTTTGATTAAAAACTAGGCCAGGTCATGATTTCAATTATTCAAGCGTAATTCAGTAATTCCGTTACTCTTGTGAGTAATTACAGATTGTAATGCCATGATGCCATGTCGCATAAATGTTTCTCTTGTTCGGAGAATATCAGGCGGCAGGGACCTCGAGAAGCACTGAAATAACGCAAGAGAACAAGCATTTACGTTTGTTGGCAAACACAAACGTTCAGCATTCATTTCAAGAATGCGAACGGCAATACTTGTCATAGGTGGTTAGGAGGCAACCTTTCGAGTAGATTTCTACTCGAGCTGACAGAAAATCAACTTGAAATACATTTCTGAGTTGAAATTCTACCCGATTTTACCTTTTGGGTACCTTTTCAGGTTGGATTGCACTTTTTTCAAAAAGGTATGGGATTTTTATAGATATTAGAGACTTCGAGGCGTATGTACATACAACAGAAATATCCTATCCTGAAGACTCCTCCCTCTGGTTTGTCCAGCTCTTGGTCACTTGATTTGGATAATGGAGCGAAAGCATGACTCCATCTCTATGTCTGCAGCCCCTGCTTTGTCCAATCCATTGAAATCTTAATGGGAAAAATAAAGTTAGTTTACTGCATAACTAGGGAAATAAAGGGGGGCATGCACCAGTATTTTTGTTCCTTTTTATGTTTTTTAATTTTATTTTGTATCTTTGTTAGTGAGGGGCCTGGGGCTTGGGCTAGAGTAAAGGGGCCCACGTTGGATTTACTGTTTTTTTAAGGGGAAATAGGAATGATTGCACTTTTTTGATGGTGGAGGCCTAGGGTTAAATTAAATATCAATTTCTCAATTTTTTGTGGATTGTTTTAAGTTTATACTAGTTTGTTTACCATTTTACTGTGATGTGGTTTTACTGTTTGGGGTGTAGTCTTCCTGGCACTAGGACTTTGGTATACTTTTGATTTTGTTATGCTTCACATTCTCACTGCTGCAGGGCTATAATCTCTTGAAAAACATGAAGAGGATTGTGAATGGTTGTGGATTAAATGTACAAAGCAGACTCTTGTTTCTTTTACTGCATGTACCTGTTGCTGATAATATTTTTGCAATCCTTTGACTTCAGCGCTACAAGATGGTTTTCCTGAGGGGGGAAGGTGTACCAGGCAGGACCAGACAACTGTCTTCTTTGGTCTCCATGCCATTTCAGTGCTAGCAATGTAGCAGTGGCCATTTTTTTCGGCTGTGTTTGTCTTTGCCATAGGTTGCCATGTGCTCTTTTATCTCTCTGCCCCTTCTTTGTTGCTCATGTGGTCATGGTAATTGTGTGTAGCCAGTGTGTATGTTCCAACTGATTAAAAAACTCCATGAAATTGGACTTCACTCCAAAACCCTACATTGGTCCGTATAATTTTTGAGAAATAGAACACAAACAGTTGAGTTTAGCACCTTCCGATCATGCCCCATGTAAATAAATGGGGAGATCCTCTGGACTCCTCCCTGAGCCCAACACTTTTTAACAAACGCGTTTCCTCCCAAGCGAAAAATGTCAGAAAGTGGGTGAAGTATTCTCCAGGTCCAAAGAATGGATAAGTCAGGTATAAAGTTGTAGTGAGTTTAATCCAAGAAAGAAGATCCCATCCATCAGCCAGCATAACATCAAACAACTGACTTCACAGAACATTCCTATTTACAACAATCTATGACCTCAGAGATTCCAATGTGTGACATGGTCATGTTACATGTTACTTAGCAACATCTCAGTGTAGAATGCCACACATCTCCCTTCCTCATAAGAGAACATACAAGCACATTGAATAAATATACATTGAATTAATACAAAGTACAAAAGAACTAAACATGAAGCTAAACCTCAACACAACTTAACCTATGTACCAAACCCATCATTACCCTTCCTAAAATAAAAATTGCAAAATTATCTCAAACAAAATCAGCAAGATAACTTGGTTTTTTAACCATCCTTGAAGACTTTCTTTGAGAGTTCAACTCCTTTTCCTCCAACCTTAGCAGAAACCGACTCCTTATTTAAGTTCTGCATATTATTACACACAACAACTCTATTTAGATTCCAAATCCTATGGTCTTGCGTTTGGATGGCATTATTAAATGTTTTAATTACTTTGATGGGCTTCATGAATTTTGACATAGAGCTCCCCAACAACCCAGGGCATCTAATCCTGACCCAATCACCAATATCTACTTTAGTTTTCTTTACAGCATGTTTCACATCAAAATATGCCTTTCTAGATTTAGCCTTTTCATCTTCTAATTTTAGCATGCATTCACCATCACACACACACTCCTTGCCTTTAGCAAGTTCATACTTGTTAACCCAATAAGGTTCTACACTAGTGTTGGGTACTCTACCCCGAAACAACAGAAAAGGAGACTTCCCTGTTGTTGCATGGGGAGCCAATCTGTACTCTTCAACCTTTTCCAAAACCTGTTTTTTCCAATCTAACTCCACACCTTTAGCCAATACAATAGTTTCCTTAATAACCTTATTAAATCTTTCCACCATCCCATTGGCTTCAGGATGGTAGAGGGCAGAGGTCTTGTGAATAATACCTCTAGCATTTAAAAATTGTTCCATTTCTTTCGAAACCAGTTGGACTCCATTGTCCGACAATATTGATTTTGGGAAACCTTCTCTAGCAAACAAGAGTTTCAAGCACTCTATCACCTTAGAAGTATTAATCATTGATAGAAAGAAAATCTCAGGCCATCTAGAGAACATGTCAATAACCACCAAAATGTAAATCTGTGATCCTTTCTCAAGAATAGGACCCACAATGTCCAAAGCAATTTCCTGCCATGGACCATTAGGGCGTTTCCTCAAAACCATTGGTTGCACATGAACACATTTATTTTTATCACTTACTGCGCAAGTAACACAATCCCTAATAATTCTCTCTATCATGTTGTCCATTCCAGGCCACCAATATGACATGCGAAGTCTTTCTTTACTTTTCGACAACCCAGAATGCGCCACATGCACTAGATCAATTAATTCTTTTCTAAGACTAGCCGGAGGAACCAATCTTGTTCCCCTAAATAGCAAGTTATTATCAACCGATAATTCATTACGTACTGTCCAAAAGGATCTTGTGCCTTCAGACCCCTCTCTACTAGACATCCACCCTTTCTTTAACAAAGATGTCACTTCACTCAATGTCACGTCATCTTTCAACTCCCTCAACCACCTTTCCTCTGAAATAATACTATGATCCACTGCACACACTATTTCATCCTCCTCATCATCGTCAGAACAACAGTCCTCACGCACACTACTCTTTGGAACTAGACGTGAAAGAACATCAGCAATTCCATTCTCAATACCAGGAATATATTTTATATTAAAATTATATTCCTGTAAGCCAATAATCCATTTAGTTATCCTTCCAGAAATGAGGTCTAACCCCTTTTTACTGAATATTTCAATCAAGGGTTTATGATCTGTATGGACTTCAAAATCAACGCCCCACAAAAATTTCTTTAACTTCTTGACAGCCCAAGCAACAGCTAAGGCTTCCCTTTCCACCACTGAATATCGTCTCTCAGGATCTCTAAGACTCCTTGACAAAAACATTATTGTGCGCATGCCATCGGTCCCATGTTGTTTCAGAACTGCTCCAAGACCTTTTTCACTCGCATCAGTCACCAAGATGGATTTACCTGCAGGATTAAAACTTTTTAAAGAAGGAGCTTGACTAAGCTTCTTTTTAATGGCTATAAATTCATTCTCACACATCTCAGACCATACAAATTCTTCACCTTTCCTCAATAATCGCCTCATGTTCACCGTTGCCACAGCAAAGTCCATAACAAATTTCGCATAATATTCTATCATGCCTAGAAATTTCATCAATTCGGTTTTATCAGAGGGAGAACACATCCTCGTAATAGTCTCAATCAACTCAGATTTAGGTTTTACTCCTCCCCCAGAAATACTATGACCCAGGTAATTGATCTTGTCAGATCTAAACTTGCACTTTTCCACCTTAACCGTAAGGTTATATTTGCACAAATTCCCCAAAACAGTTTTCAACCTCAAGTCATGTTCCATCTCATCTTTCGCAAACACCAAGATATCGTCCTGGTATACACATACCCCTGGTAAATCTTTTAACACCCTCTCCATCACCCTCTGAAACACTGAAGAGGCTGACACCAATCCAAAAGGCATTCTTCTAAACCTATACGTTTCAAAGGGCGTGACAAAAGATGTGTAGTCCCGTGATGATTCATCTAGCTCTATCTGGTGATATGCAGAAGTGAGATCTATGGTGCTAAAAACTTTAGCTCCATCAAGTAAGGTCAACAATTCAGCTATGTTTGGCAATGGATACCTATCCACCACCACAGCTTTGTTAAGTTGTCTCAAATCAATACATAAACGAAGATTGCCATTAGGTTTGCGTGCTGCCACCACTGGAGCCAACCATTCTGATCCCTCTACTTCCTCAATTATGCCACAACTGCTTAACTTTTGTATTTCCTTCTTCATGTCTTCCTTAACTGATAATGGCACACTTCTCACCTTACAACACACGGGAATCGCATCACCTTTCAGCTGAATTTTATGTTGGTACCCCTTTAAACAGCCTAAAGTCTCCTTAAATACATTTGGATACTCCCTCCTTAAATTTTGAACATATTCCTCATTGGCGTACCTATCCACTGATTGAATCCTATCCTTTAGCTGTATACACGGATTAGCGTTAGGATCTAAAAACACCCCTAAATCGCCCTGGTGAATCCAGCTAATTATACTATCACCCCGCTTTGACACATAAATTTTTCCTGATGCCATCCTGTCTTTATATTCAATCAATCACACAAAGTATCCATGAAGTTTTATTGGCTCTCCTCCATATGCCAAAGGAATGATATCGGGTTTCATCAAACTGATCTTCCCTTTGAGCTTTGAGTTATAGAACTCATTAGACACAATGGTAATCTTTGCCCCAGAGTCAAATAGTACTCTCGTTTTTTCTCCATCTACTACAATTTCATCATGAGGACAAGATTTAGTATTGCCTTTACTATCAACCTGTATTACTATCTGCCCACACACATGATCCTCCGACTGTTCCAACTCCCTTTGGTATATCTCAACTTCTTTTACCTTAGGTTTATATTTTGTTTTTCATAACGCCGTGAAATGTCCTTTTAATTTACATTTGGAACATGTTTGATTGAGCGCCGGACATTTCTTGTCATTGGCAAGATGTCCCGCTTTGCCACATCTGTAGCATTTTCTTTCAGACCACCCCTTTTCAGGATTACTTTTTACTACGTTTTTGGAATCTTTAGTCTCTACTTTCACAGATTCAACTTTAGACCCTTTTTCAGCGTCCCTCTTAATAACAGCAACACATTTTAACGAATGTTCAATTCGTTTGGCAATTGTTAACACCTCATCCAGCGTCGGTTCATCCTTCAACCACAATTCCTCTCTAATCTTTTCAATAGTGCACCCAAACATAAATTGATCCCTAATGCGTTCATCAGTCAGATTGTCAAATTTGCATGATGACGCTAATTTTCTTAGTTGGGTTATGTAATCCTCAATAGTTTCCTCAGCTGCTTGCATCCTCTTTGCAAATTGATATCTTTCTAGAATCGTGCTAACTTTAGGAAGATAATGTTTATCAAATGCAGCCAAATGCAGCCAAATAATTGTTGAGATCTTCTTTCACTCTTCATTACTCCTGTGCCGACTACGCCAGTGAAGTATTCTCCAGGTCCAAAGAATGGATAAGTCAGGTATAAAGTTGTAGTGAGTTTAATCCAAGAAAGAAGATCCCATCCATCAGCCAGCATAACATCAAACAACTGACTTCACAGAACATTCCTATTTACAACAATCTATGACCTCAGAGATTCCAATGTGTGACATGGTCATGTTACATGTTACTTAGCAACATCTCAGTGTAGAATGCCACAGTGGGGCTTTGAGGTCTGTTCATATGCAGATTACACCCAGCTGGTCATAAAAATAGGGCAAGACATGGCGAAACCCGAGGTAAACTGACAAGTTGCCTCTCTGAAGTAGCAAACTGGAAGACAGATTATTGTTTAAAATGCAATGCAGACAAAACAGAGATTTTAATTTCGGCAGGGCCCACCAGATTTGGAACTCCTCCTGGTTGCCTGTCTTTTTAGAATCCACTCCAAAGCCTAAGAACGTAGGAAGAAATCTCGGCGTTCTCATCAACAACTCACTTTCCATGCAGGGGCAAGCCAATTCCACCTGTGGCAAGTGCTTGGGCATCCTCAATCTCTTGAGATCGCTGTTCCAATGGATTCCGGTTGATTAGCGAAGAAACATAGTCCAAGGTCTAATCACTATTAGACTGGAATATGGTAATGCCCTTTCTGTGGGTATAGCGTACTACCTTTTCACCCGACTCCAGGTGATACAAAAAATGCAGCAGCCAAACTTCTCTGCAATAAGGGCAGATACACTGCGGCATCAGCCTGCCTTTAATCCCTTCACTGAATGCTATTGCAAAAAAAAACCAAACCTCACTGCCGTGCCCACAAAGCACTATATAACACTAGACCCAAAATTCTACAAGCCAAAGTAGGATTCTATAATCCAACACACAATCTGAGATTACGGAGTCTTGCACTTGCCAAAACCAAGCAGATGAAAAAAGTCAGATCCGATGGGCGCTCATTTTCACACCTGCCAGCAGCCCAATGGAAATATCTACCCCTAGACCTTTATCTTACTGACAACCACATTAGCTTTAGGAAAAAATTAAAAACATGAGGGCAGATCAACAAAAAGGTACCGCAAGCCCTTTGGCTGCTCCATGCTGCGGCACATCCGAAGCACAGGGATGCAACATATTTACAAGAATATGTTGCATCTCTGTGCTTCCCCATGTGCAGGTGCACAAACTGCAGCCATACGCTGGCGCAGGCACCCTTGCACAATGGTAGAAGGATGCCTGCGTCATGGAGAGATTGTTTTTTTGCAGGAAGGGGAACCTTCCTGCACAAAAACCATCACTACATGCATTTTCCTCTTTCAATGCGTGCTATAGAATGCAGCACACATTGAAAGAGGAAAAAACGAGGAGAAATGAAAACATTTCTTCTCGTTGCGCCTCGCTACGCCACCTCTAGGGTGGCGTAGCATTCAGACACATCTCCAGATTTACGATTTCTCGTAAATCTGGAAATGAGTCTTTTTCCATGAGTGTTGCGTGGGAGCACCCACAACACTACCCATGGAACGCAAAGGTCTGCATGTGAAGGGGCCATATTTACTAGGAGAGGAAAAGTCACGCAGAGTGGCTTTTCCTGTCCTTGTAAATATGGAGGAGCCCCCTGCTGGTGGGGCAGGGGGCTTGTAAATCAGCCCCAGTGTTTTTCAGGGCTTAATGTAAATATTTTAGCTATCTAAAATGTATTTCAGTATGACAGTTATGAGGATAGGGAGCATCTTAGTGCCATGATTCCCCCCTGGAGATTAATGTTGTACTCTGCAAATCCTATAAATAAATAAAAAAAATAAGTGTGTGTGTGTAGTCATGGTCGCCATTTTGTTTTTGTTCTCTATGCTTCTGTATTTGCTGGCCATGCAAAGACCACCATTTTGTGAAGCTGTATAGTATATGTGTGTTTGGTGGCCATTTTGTCATTGTTGGCCATGCGTTCTTCAGTAGCCATGTGGTGAATGAGCTGGTTTCAACCATTTTCCCCCACTATTGTGTGCTTCAATACCCTTATTCCACATTTGAAAGCTGTTTCCTAGAAACATTGATGGAAGAGGCCTGTCATTTTTGTTAATTTTTTTTTGTTTCCTGATATATGCATTTGTGCTTGTGGATGTTTGTAGTACAGTGCGATTCTGTTTATTTAAATCATTCTTTCAATTTTTTTCAAGCCTCTTCCTGCCTCTTATAGAGTCTCCATAGGCCCTAGGGACTGGTGGGTCACTCACCAGAAATTATCTGAAGTATTTTGGTTTTGGTTTATGCCTGTCTCCCACTGCCTCCCATAGAGTCCTCATGGGCGCTGATGGACACCAGCTATTATTTAATGTATTGGGTTGATTTTTTTGTTTCCAGTATATATTCTCACCAATGCCATAGGCTGTCATGTTCTGTGTTCTCCATGACCTTTAATTAATGGCCATGCGGTGGTTGCTATTTTGTGGGCCACGTGTTTCTTTGCCCTAGGCTGCTGTGTGTTACTTTTTCTATCCGCTCCTTCTTTGCTGGTCATATGGTGGTGTCCATTTTGTGCGACCAGAGTGTGTGTTTGTTGTGTGTGTGTGGTCATAGTGGAGATTTTGTTTTTGTTCTCTATGCTTCCTTATTTGCTGGCCATGCGGTGGCCACCATTATGGGAGCCAGTTGGTGTGTGCATGTTTGGTGGCAATTTTGTCTTTGCACCCCATGGCTTCTTCCTCCGTGGCCTTGTGGTGGATGAGCTACATTCCAGCATTTTGGGCAGCCAGTGTATGCTTCAATCCCTTTATTCTACATTTAGAAGCCATTTCCTAGAACCATTGATAGAAGAGGCCTATGACATTTTGTTCATTTTTGTTTATTTTACCTGATATTTATTTGTGCTTGCAGTTGATTGTAGTACAATATGTTGATGTTTTTTTTTTAATCATTTTGTCCTGCCTCCCCCTGCCTTCCATAGATTCCACATGTGCCCTAAGTCTCGTGGATCACTCACCAGCAATTATTTGATGTATTGTTTTTATTTTTGCCTGCCTCCCATAGAGTCCATGTAGGCCCTTGGGCCCGATGGGTGTGCGGACATAATATTGAGTTGAAAATGTCAAACTACAGAACTATCGATCCCTAAATATCGTGAGTCAGAAATATCGACAACAAGAATATCGCGGTCAAGAATATCGATTTTAAGGTACGAAATATTGTTTTAAAAAATATATAGAAGTCATTAATACAGTTTGCAAAAATTTAGTTGTTTAACATATCGATTTTTCAGTTAGTGTTGTGTATTTTAGTATATATTTTAAATGTATGTGATATATTATTTTTGTATAAGAATGGTTTATGTTTTTTAATATATGTGTTACATTTTTAGTAATTATCAATTTTAGTTTAATTCAATTTTGGTTTTTAGTTCCGTAGTGGGTTGTGGGCTAACAGGGGAAATGGGTGGGAAGTAATTTAATTATCATAAATTAATGATGTTTTTTTATTTATTAATATTTATTTAAATAAGATTTTATTGTGTTAATTGTGGGAAGTAATGTATTATTAATAATTATGAATTGATTGTTGATTAATACTATTTAATTAATTGCTAATTAATCATGGTAATTGTGTAATATTTTAGGTGCGTGCTGTGGCATTTGTAGGGGTAAAGGGTGGGAGGTTATTTATTTGTAATTAATTAATACGTTGTTAATTAGTATTACTTAATTAATTGAAAATTAAATATGGAAATTGTGTAATTAATGTTAGGTGAGGGTGGGGTTTATAGGGGTAAAGGGTGGGAAATAATTTATGTTTAATTAATAAGTTAGTTGATCATTAATATTAGTTGATCATTAATATTAATTAATTAATTGACTATTAATTAGGGTAATTTTTTATATTTTGTGTGTGTGAGTTTTAATTTTATAGAGGTAAAGGGTGGGGAGTAAATTAATTGTACTTACTTTATAATTAGCTGATAAATACCATTAGTTTTTTGATTGAAAATAAGGTTTAATTGTGTAACACATTTTTTTAAAGGTTAATTTTAGCTGTGGTTTGTGGAGGTTATAGGGGTCAAGTGTGTGAAGTTTAATAATTTTTATGAGTTTTAATTTGTTTTTTAATTAATATTATTTCTTTAAGTGATAATTAACTACGTAAATTATGTAAATACTTTTTTATTTAGATGTGGGTTGTGAATTGTGTGGTGTTATAGGGAATGAAATTAAAAAATGAAATGTATGTAATAATTAATGTTTTTGTGTTTAAATAATTTCTAATTAAAATTGTTTGAAAATTATTTTTAGTTTTATTTAATATAATATTTGCAGGTTTTTGTCATATGCATTTAACATCATAATATGTTTTTTAAATTTGTATTATTAAATATATTTGTATTTTAATTTTTGACATATTTATATATTTTTTTATTTATTTTGTTGTTGGAGTGGGAATAGTAATTTTTATCCCTCTGCTTTCCAACAATTTCCCTATTGTTGCACTGGAGTGGGAATAGTAATTTTTACCTCTCTGCTATCCAACACTTTCCCTACTGTTGAACTCATTGGAGTGGTAATAGTAATTTGTACGCCTCCGCTATCCAAAACTTTCCCTATTGTTGCACTCACTGGAGAGGGAATAGCAATTTTTACGACTCCTCTATATAACACTTTCCCTACTGTTGCACTGACTGGAGTGGGAATAGTAAATATCAGTCCTTCGCTATCCAACCCTTTCCCTACTGTTTCACTCAGTGGAGTCGGAATAGTAAGTTTTACCCCTCCGCTATCTAACACTTTCCCTCCTTTTGCACTCATTGGAGTAGGAATAGTCATTTTTACCCGTCCGCTATCCAACACTTTCCCTACTGTTACACTGACTGTAGTGGAAATAGTAATTTTTACCTCTCCGCTATCCAACACTTTCCCTCTTGTTGAACTCACTGGAGTGGGAATAGTAATTTCTATCCCTTCGCTATCCAACACTTTCCCTGCAGTTGCAATGACTGTAGTGGTACATTTAAGTTTAAAAATGTTTAAATAGTTTAATGTTTTAATTTATGATAGAATTTTTTTAAATAGATTTTCTGGTACTGGTATATATGTATATAGATATTACCTACTGGCGGTCGCCAGTAGGTAGTTATAGTTAGGACCTAGTTTCCAAAGGAAAAGTTTTGGCAGCCATTTTGTGACTCGTAGAACCGAGTCACAAGAAAACTGTAAAAGAAAGGTTAAAAACAAGAAAAGGGGGCAGGGTAGAAACACCCTGACCCCCTAGGTCTGCTCAGTAATTTAAGCAGAATTCGCGCTGGGGTCACGAATCCGGCCAAAATTACAAAACAAAGTGAAGCACGGGCTCCCGTGCTTCATTTTAATGAGGCCCCCGGGTGGGCCAGGTCCCGGGGGCATTGTCTAAAAATAATAGCGGAGGCCCGCGGGGGCCCCCGCAGCCCCAGGGACCGCCACCTCCCTGAGGCTTATTGAAGAAATGTGCGTGGGGGTCCCACCCCCCCACTCTGCCCCAGGGACTGCCACCTCCCTGGGGCTCTTGTTTAAAAAAAATAGATGTGTAGTGGGGCAAGAGCCCCCCACATGCCCCGGAGACCACCACCTCCCCGGGGCACATACTTATTTAAATTCGGGGGTCTGTAGCAGACCCACAGTCCTGGGGACCACCACCTCCCCGGGGCTATTTTGACAAAGGGAGGGGGCCGTGTGCCCCCCCTCCAGGAGCCCTTGATGGCCCTGGGGACCGCCACCCCCAGGGCAAGCTCCTGCAGTGTCCTGGGGTGCCCACCCCGGGAGACTGCTGTTTGCTATGGCAGGGCGGGAGCCGTGCGGCTCCCGCCCTGTCATAGCAAACTCTGCTTTGCTTCATTGAAGCGAGAGCAGGAAAACCTGCTCTCCATTCAATGAAGCAAAGCAGAATTGCTTTTCCACAAGGGGAGCTGCATGTCAGCAGCTCCCCTTGTGGAAAAGCAATGCCGGATCCTGTAGGAGACGAGGAGCTGGCAGGGACCTTGGGGGCATTGGGGCTCCCCCCACAGTCCCCAACAGAGCGGCCAGGCCCCAGGGGATGGGGTCCCCGGGGCCAGAAGTGGCCCAGGAGGGGGGCCACGTTGCCCCCCCCTGTGAAAAAAAAGGAAAGGCCGGCCTCGGGGATGGGGTCCCCGGGGCCATAATTGGCCTGATGAGGGGGATTACGCGGCCCCCCTCCAAATAAGTGATACAAAAAATAGTCTGGCCATGCCCCCGGGGGATGGGGTCCCAGGGGCCGAATTTGGCATCGGGAGGGGGGCGCCCTTCACGTTTATTGAAAAAAAAATGGGTTGAAGCCCTGGGGGATGGGGTCCTCAGGGCCCAAAAAATGTGAAAAGAAGGGGGCCACACTGCCTCCCTTCCGAATTTTTTTTAAAAAAAGCCTGCATCATGCCAGAGGCCCTGCCTCCTCCCTGCAAATGCGCCCCCTGGTGCATTATAAGTTGGGGAATTAATTCCCCTGGAATACTGAGGTTCCCTGGGGGCCAACTAGCCCACCAGAAACCTCCAGTATGCGCCAGGGAGCTGTGTTGCAGAGAGGTGGTCCCAGGCCACGCCCTCTTTTTACACCACCATTTTTTATATGTAATATGTGATGTCATCAGCAGTGAATTGCGGAGGCGCGAGTTATAGTTAGCTTAACTAACTATAACAGCGGAATTTCTATGGTTTTGTACGAGTGAAATGTCCAACTAACTGTAACGTCCCTGAAACCTATGTTTTTTTCAGTGAATTTCAAAGGTTTTTTTAAATGCTAATTTCTAACTATAACGTGCCTGAAACCTATGGTTTTTTCAGTGAATATATATATATAAATATATATATATATATATATACAGATATGTATCCATTGTTGTGCCCAAAGATGAGGACGCACTCCAACTGCAGGTAGGTTTCACACCAATTTATTGAAGGGAAAGTGGCATTTCCTCCTGGCTTATTAATTCTTTACCTAACGTGTTTCAAATCTATCCTACTTCTTTGTCAGAGGCAAACGTGTGTGTCCCATTACTGCTGAGCACTGTCTTCGGTGTGTTCCTTAATTTATCAGCCTCTGGTGTGCTGTTCAAGTTGAAATCCTTTTGCAAGGCACGCTGGGACCTGTAGTCTCTTAATGCAAATTAATCTTTTACAATTATGTACTAAATTAAAATAAATATTTTAATAATTGATTTAAAGTAAATATATCTATATTTATTATTATGTATGTGTGTTTAACTTTTTTAATTAGTTTATTTGATTTATTTGTTAAAATGTATATTAAATATACTTTATTTTTTTAAAGTAATTTTAATCTTTAATATATTTAATATTTATTATTTTATTTTATATATATGTAAAAATCGATATTTTGTACAACAACATTTTTAACATCAATATTTTTTTCTGATATTTTTTTATGTACCTGTTTAACTATAGGGAGTCGATATTTATGCATAATGTATTTTTTCATTTATAATTTTTTAATACAATTTTTTAACATTGATATTCTATCAGTGAACCGCCTGGTGGGTCACCGCCTGGCCGCTCCTTGCTGCACTCGCAGCTCCGCGGTTTCGGCTTTGAAACGGCTGGAAAACCCGGTCTGGACCAAGCTACTGAGTATTCCCAAAGCTCACCTCGCTTACTCGATCCCTTACTTGCTGGTAGTGGACCAGGTACAGCACCGGAAAGGCTTGTAGAGCTGAATCCATTGTGGTCGGGACCGGGTGGAAGGGACCGGGAGTATGGTTTTGCTCTCTGCTGTCGTGTTTCCGCCATCTCCGGTTGGGTGGTTTCTCTGCTGCGGTGTGATGGGCTGTTTGGGCCATCCTGATTTGTACAGCAGACAGGACGCCATTCCATACGGCAGTGGGTCTCTATTAGCTCCCACCGCTGCGGTGGCGGGTGCACATTTGTGGCAGTTCACGTTGCACCGTGGCAGACTGGAAATGGCGGGCGTGAGGACCGCTACTGGAGTGCGGAAAATTACATTTTCCACCAGCACCGTGGAGGTGCCTCCTCCCGCCATCCTAATGAGCCCCATTGTTGATAATTTTTGTTTACCCATGGTACGCTCAGTCATGGATGTTGCATTCATTCTGTTTTCTTCTAGTCTAGTTGGTGGCTGTAATACAATAGTTCAACTAACCAGGGTCATTTACAATGTACTAGTTCAAACCCTGTGATGTGGTCCCTTCTAGCGGTGTTGACCCATTGCAGCTAGCATTAAGAACACCCTTTGGAAAACCTTACATGGTATGGACCCATTATAGTGTTTTAGGGATTCTTTGTAAACATTACTTTGCCTGGGATCACAGAACATCAGTATGTAGGGACTGAGTCACCATACCACATCAATACCTATGAAACCCAATCCAAACTAGCTCATTGTGCTCTACCTGCCTTCTTAACCTTTCCAGAGTGAGAGGTAAGTTTGCCTCTCAGAACACAATACTCTGGTCCCCTCAGGGAACCCTGGAAACCAATTTTCACATTTTCATTTTCTCACTCATGCATGTCCATAACAAACAAAACAAAGACACAGGAATAGTTTACAATATTTATTGAAACTATTGTGCTCTATTATAAAACAACTGTGCTGCAACTAGAAAACGTATGCATGGCAGAAATTGAATACCATCACAATTAACTATATTCAATGAGAAGCGCTACCATGTTTAAAGAAACATCTGCCTCAGCCTAGCCTCACTATGTGGGCACAGTGATATATTATAGATCTCTGGGATTATTGTTGGGTAATCTGCATTTCAAGTTGCAGAAGGCTGGCACTTTCGTCTCAGGACCTCTCCTCTACACAAAATCCCCTCTCTTTTATCAAATTGCACATCTTGGTATATGTGATACGAGGTGACTTTTTTTAAAACGGCAGATGTGAATTTATGTTGTGTCTAAATACCAAGCTACATTGCTAACCGAGCACAGAAAGAAAGGTGTCAGTGTTGCTTGACCTTGAAAAATAAACGCGCTGAGGGTAACGGGTGCAAAGCAGCTTACAACTTGCAGTTAGGCTAAAATAAGAGAGAACTAAGGGCCTGATTCACAAAAGTAATCTGAGACAAAATCCTAACTTTATGACTTTCGATATTCACAAAAGGCATTTTGAAGTAGTAAAGTTAGGATTTTGTCTCAAATTTTGGTCTGAAGACAAAATTCTAACTTAAGTTAAACTTAAGTTGTTAAACTTAAGTTAGGATTTTGTCTTAAAACCAAAACTTAAGACAAACTGAAGACAAAATCCTAACTTTACTACTCCTAAATGCCTTTTGTGAATACCGAAAGTCGTAAAGTTAGGATTTTTTCTCAGGTTACTTTTGTTAATAGGCCTTAAGTGCCCCTTAAAGGGAACTCACGACACTCCCCTTTTTTTTTTTGTTCAAAGAAATTTTATTCATTTTCTTTACAACACAAAATACATAAAAGACAGGGCAAAGTATTGTAGATACATCAAGTCAATCATGTCACCATTACTAGAAGCCTACAAGAGATGGATCAGACGGTACATTACAATCGGATCAATGCAAAGGGGAACGAGTTAGTGAGTGTACAACCTTGGACTGCAGTAGGTCTTAGTGACCAAGTCATCGAAGAGACAGCATACGCGCTAATTGTCTTTGGTAGATCCGTGTCAGGTCAATACGCTTGAGTTTTGCTTTCCTCTGTAATGGACCGTGAGGAACAAACTGATTGAAGCTGGTAGTCAAGAACAAGATATGATCCTAGAAGTTGCTGATAATCCTAATTCTAGCGCGACACCCCCCTTTTGTCAGGAAAGTAATGCAGCTACTATATAAACAGCAGGCCTGGGCACAGTTCGCAGTGTTTTGCTACGCAGAACTCCACGAAGTGACAAAAAAACTCAGCGGAGTTCCGCAAGTGGCGGAGTGCAGTGCGTACTGCCATTCATGCTGAGCTTCCTGCTGCTTGGGTATAAATTATACAGGAGCGGCAGCTCACCCTCACCAATTTACCGTTTGCGAGTGGGGAAGAAACTCCGCAACACTACACAGAACGGAATTTTCTGCACTCCGCGTGCTTCACGGAGCGTGTAGAGCAGACTGCAGAAATCTCTGCAAACTCCATGAATGAGGCGGAGTTCACCGCTCAGGCCAAATAAACACTATATATCACAAACTAAGTGGCAGGTTCTACAAAAACCTTACAACGATAATAATAAAAAGCATAACATGTCAATTTGGAAACGTGGCCAAATTAGGTGTGTTGGGGGTATCTATGATGTTTTTCATGAGTTCAAAAGAATGTGATTTCAAGATGGACTCTATCTGTGCAGACGATAACTATGCCACACACCAGTTCAAAACATCCTGAGAACAGACTTGATCCTTGGTATCAGCCAATGCTGAGTAAGTATCCGGGCAAACTGCATACATGGTATTAGAGCTAAAGTTAAATGAGTCATGTGCCGAAGCACTCATCACCTCTAAAGGGAGGGGCTCATATCTGCTGTTGTGCAGCAGCCACAAGCCAATGAGACAACTCAGAAAATGGGTAATTAGAAGACATATCAGCAGGTTGTGTCTTCAGGGACTGTCTTTTGCAGATACAGGCAAATATCCAGTGACCATTCGAAGTGGCACCATAGGCAATGAAAAACGGGTTGGATGCAGGCACACCAGACAGGTCAGAATGTCAATCACCAGTCAAGATCCAGTTCTTGGAGCAGTAAGATTCCTAAGAACCTTACCATGCATTTGCAACACAACTAGACTGGTGGTAGTGCCAGAGGGCTTTGAGATGGAATATCATCGTGGAGGAGCAAAAATAGCATAAAAATACCACAAAGGTGGAATAACACCAATGGGATGCCTCCAAACACACTAGAAAAAGGGAATGAATAAAAGCCGGTATTACACCAAAGATTTTTGGGAAGGAACAGACTATGCCAGAACTCAAAACTTACAAAAAGTAAGCAAGGCAGACAGTATTCAATGCAATAAAAAAGTGATTAACTAATTCGCCGAGATGTATTGGGAGGTTGGTGTTGAACAATGGCTGTATTTCACAGGATTTCCTAGTAATTCGAAGATTTCTCAAGCAGATGTTAGTGCTGATTCGTTTTGAAACAGTAGTGCTTTGAGTCTGCTTAGATTGTTAAAATCAGGCTGCAAATTTGGAATTAGAAGCCACAACGAGCTATTGTATCCTCTTTGCAGAGGTGAGAAGAGCACATTATTGCAGCAGATGACAATGGGGGTAAACGTAAAAATATATGGGATCCCATCTTTCAGTCCACAACATTCATGATCGTTTAACAATAAATAGTTTTCATTTGAAAGAACTTGAATAAGGGGAGTCATGGAAGGGGCTGGGATTCCTTTTAGAAAACAGACTAAATTTGCTACCATGAATGGTAACGTGTTAACAAATAAAAGAATTGCTGACAGAAGAGACGCATTTCTTTCCAGTATGGAATACTTCCTTATTCACATGTTTACAGTGATAAGAAAATGGGAGGGACTGTTGGTTGGACATGCAATACCTTGAAAAAAGCAAGAGGCGTGTGGCAAAACAGAAACAGTTCATTTAATTAAATAATCCAGCCGGGAGCGTAGTTACAGGCATAGGGTCTGATGACTGTCTCAATTTACAATTTTTTTGACATAGACTTTTATACAGTTCATTGAATGCAATAAAATGTTTCTGACAATCCATTTTGTCTTTGGTGCCATACATTAGGGTATTGAATGAGGAATCCAGGTGGGCCTTGACCTTGGGTGGATACAGTGCGGTTAGTGGATAATGTGTCCACATGTTTGGCATGGGGGGTGTGATCACTGCCTGCATTGTGTGTGCTCTGGATTGATTGGCTAAGTGTTCTTAACTTTATGTGGCATCTGGCTTTATAGTGTTTTGGGAACGTGCAGCCCCCTTCCGGCCATGTGTAATTTATTGGGGCCAATCTCCCTTTACCATTATGGTGTTGATGAGCCTATATGTGGGATCAATCTGTGATCGCCTGCTCACGTGTTTGTCTGCTGGCTATGTGCCACCCCACCTGTGATCTGCCAATCAGTGACCTCTGGTCTGAGTCTCAGGGCCTGGGTAACTACTTATTTTTGAGTCAGGGTTGATGCGGGTTCACAATGGGTGAATTAATCACTGAAGATGCAATTTAATTTTTATACATGAAAGAATTCATATTTAAATCGACATTTTTGATATTAACATCCCCCTTCTAGTGGAATTTTCAACTATACTGTCTAACTCACACTTCATGACAGTGACTTTATTGGGGGACTGTTGTTCTTCAGTTTTGAAATGATAACTTTTCCAGTTACTTGCATTCTACCCTGTTTGAGGACTGCATTTTTACAGCAGGTAATCCACAATTTCACGACACAAACAGGAAAACAGGTAGCACTGATGTGCACAATCCGAAAGGAGAACCGATTTGAGAACCACTCCTGCTCAGGAATACCTCCCTCCTCATGCATGTCTCTTTGTAAATGGTGCAGTGCTTGGATAGCAAGAGTCAATGTCCCGGTTTCCAGGTCGTTCCCTGGCATCAACATGCAGCAGGACACACATCTTGGCACACACCCCTTCTTACATTGTGGTCATACCGATGATGCACCACATGAGGAAAATTGCTCACAGTTCTTCCTGGATCGAATTGTGGCCGAGTGCAGTGCGGTTCATCATTTTAAGCATTTCCTATCCGGTGGTTTGAAGCCAGTAGGCTTTGGCTTCTGTCTGTACCATGATGAAGGGTGTGGACACTCCCGCTTATACTTCTGGAATGTCCTTGTACTGAGCCCAGCCAAAATAATGTGCAGTTCTTTTTTCATGAGCCTGATGCAGCAAGTTTGTCTTCTTCCTTAGTGGGTGCTGGTACAAGTTTGATAGTTCTTCTCTGGGAATTACCAGGGAAAGGGTATGTATGGTGACGACAAAGCAAAGTCTGCGCCATCTGGGGATGAGCTGAGTGTAGACAAAGTCACCGCACTGCCAGTACATATCCATCAGCATGGTGGTGCCCTATTGTATATGATGAATGTGCAGGATGGTGCCACAGTTTTCATTCGTGTCCAGTGGAAGTGCTCCTTTACCTCTGAAACATAAGAAATACAGTGTGAGTTTCCTTAGAGTAAGGGGTTTCGACTTTGCTTCCAGCCAAGGGTATCCACTCACCTCTGTATCCTAGATTTCCTGACATGGACTGTCCATAATTTTGCTTAATCCTCACCTATGAAACCAGTTTCACTTCGTACACAGGAACTCCATGTTGGGGGTCCACTTTTTGTTAAAAAAGACTGCCCCGGATACACTAATGGCTACCCTTGGACCACAAAGGGAGACAGGAGTGGATTTGGTTGAGCATTGAGTTGGGGATTTTGTTACCTTCAAGAATCTCTTCTTTGGTAAGTATAGGGGACAAACAGGAGACTCCCCTATGGTACCCTTCCTGCGAAACATGTCTAGCTCAGTTTGAAAATAGCTATGCTCAGTGAAAACGTATAAAGCCGTTGGGTCGGTCTTGTATGGGATCAGATTCACCTCTACTCCGTGGGGTTCTACCTTGTAGGGCTATTTTGTGACCCTTATTCTGCATAGATATAACTGGGGAAGACATTTTGCTTTTCAGGGGTTACCTCTTGGGACAAGAAAAGTCTATTTGTGCATACTGCATGCGATATCAGAGAACCAATGTAACACAACCTGGCTGATGTGTTAGAGCCCACAGCGGCCATGTGCTGATTCCACATGTTGGGTAAAAGGGTGCTGTGTAGTGCACGTGGAATGCTAGTGATTGGGTTTGTGCAAATATAAGTGACATCGGAGAGATCCCTACACAAGCGCTGTGATAGTTTCTGAACAGACTTAATTTGGCCAGGTGGCTCTTTGGTAGCGAATAGGTGCGGCAGCACCAAAACTAGACAGAGGGTACATGGAAGTGCAACAGTACATAAGTTGTCATTGAACATTGCAGGTCTCTGATATGGATCCAGGAGAAACGTCTATTGTCTTCTGGTTATCTGGTGTTTTTTTCAACAGTTTGAGCAAAAGGTTCTCAGTGAAGTTTGTAAGTTTGGTTCACATGCTTTAGATCAATGTTGGGGGTGGTAGCGTGCCAGCTGAACAGTGGTGCGAGTGGTGGTTTGATTGCAGACCTGTTGGATAAGACCTTGGTTAATTTGTTAATGCAAAAAAATATCCTAAGCGCCGCTATAAATGATCATTTCTTTTGGGCTTACTGTATTTCACTCAGGGGTGTATTCTGCACACTCCATTTACTGCCTTTTTTTGTTGTGCACTGAATAGTTGCCCTGGTCATGGTATCTTTTTGACAATTAAAAGCTAATAGCTGGCTCATGGGTAATCAGGCAAATTAGTCTGTTTTATGAGTCTTTGTACTTAACTGGGTGCTTTGAATAATGATTTATGAAGTGTTCTTGTGATTATAGGGATGGATCTATCAGTTTTTATCTAGGGTTATCCGGAGATCACCAGTTTCCCACCTGTTGTGTAGATAGATTTATTATGCCCTATGATGAAGCATGACACCCAGCCGGGTGTGTGAGAGCCCCAATTCCAACAGGAGGAACTCCCTGTTCCCCCTGTAACCAGTGAGGACTTATGACCATTTGGCCCACTTGTCCTCCCGAACCAGTAGGGAACTGCATACCTTTTTGAATTTACTATGTTGGGGCATGTATGCTGGACCTCAGAAAAAGCCCATAGTCCCTCCTTTTGAGTTGTGTTTGGAAAACGAGCACCCCTCCAGTCATGTACGCTTCTTGGGGGCTAATCTCCCTGTACCATTGTGGTGTAAGTGCATCTAAATGTGGGATCAATCTGGGATTTCCTGTTCGCATGTTTGTCTGCTAGCTACCCCTGTGATCTGTCAATCAGTGACCTCGGGCCTGGGTCTCAGAGACTGTCTAAATAAGTAATTCTGAGTTGGAATTGACGTGGAATTCAGAAAGGGTGAATTTGTAACTAAAGATTTTTTTTATACATGAATGTAGCGTTATTCATATTGACATTGACTTTTTCAGTTTTAACAGGACCATAATTCATGAATGAAGTTCAATCCGAATGGATCATACCTATTGACAGGAAAATGTTTCATTCAAGCTTTAAATTAAAATGTTGAAATTGGCAGAGATATTGTTCCATGTATTAACCATACAGCGGAAGGTGTTTCTGCTATAGTGAAAGAGAGTTGTTCTAACTTCTCAAGATGTAATAATGTGTAGGTTGTGACTTTTTTTAAATGAGTCATTATTTACATGTCAGATTGAAACATATGAATAGCTGGCTGGAATAATGTAACACCAAGGAATGCAACAGTTTCTAAGGATATAAAGGGTCCAGACTGCTGTTTGCTATGGCAGGGCGGGAGCCGTGCGGCTCCCGCCCTGTCATAGCAAACTCTGCTTTGCTTCATTGAAGCGAGAGCAGGAAAACCTGCTCTCCATTCAATGAAGCAAAGCAGAATTGCTTTTCCACAAGGGGAGCTGCATGTCAGCAGCTCCCCTTGTGGAAAAGCAATGCCGGATCCTGTAGGAGACGAGGAGCTGGCAGGGACCTTGGGGGCATTGGGGCTCCCCCCACAGTCCCCAACAGAGCGGCCAGGCCCCAGGGGATGGGGTTCCCGGGGCCAGAAGTGGCCCAGGAGGGGGGCCACGTTGCCCCCCCTGTGAAAAAAAAGGAAAGGCCGGCCTCGGGGATGGGGTCCCCGGGGCCATAATTGGCCTGATGAGGGGGATTACGCGGCCCCCCTCCAAAGAAGTGATACAAAAAATAGTCTGGCCATGCCCCCGGGGAATGGGGTCCCAGGGGCTGAGTTTGGCATCGGGAGGGGGGCTCCCTTCACGTTTATTGAAAAAAAAATGGGTTGAAGCCCTGGGGGATGGGCTCCTCAGGGCCCAAAAAATGTGAAAAGAAGGGGGCCACACTGCCTCCCTTCCGAATTTTTTTAAAAAAAAGCCTGCATCATGCCAGAGGCCCTGCCTCCTCCCTGCAAATGCGCCCCCTGGTGCATTATAAGTTGGGGAATTAATTCCCCTGGAATACTGAGGTTCCCTGGGGGCCAACTAGCCCACCAGAAACCTCCAGTATGCGCCAGGGAGCTGTGTTGCAGAGAGGTGGTCCCAGGCCACGCCCTCTTTTTACACCACCATTTTTTATATGTAATATGTGATGTCATCAGCAGTGATTTGCGGAGGCGCGAGTTATAGTTAGCTTAACTAACTATAACAGCGGAATTTCTATGGTTTTGTACGAGTGAAATGTCCAACTAACTGTAACGTCCCTGAAACCTATGTTTTTTTCAGTGAATTTCAAAGGTTTTTTTAAATGCTAATTTCTAACTATAACGTGCCTGAAACCTATGGTTTTTTCAGTGAATATATATATATAAATATATATATATATATATATATATACAGATATGTATCCATTGTTGTGCCCAAAGATGAGGACGCACTCCAACTGCAGGTAGGTTTCACACCAATTTATTGAAGGGAAAGTGGCATTTCCTCCTGGCTTATTAATTCTTTACCTAACGTGTTTCAAATCTATCCTACTTCTTTGTCAGAGGCAAACGTGTGTGTCCCATTACTGCTGAGCACTGTCTTCGGTGTGTTCCTTAATTTATCAGCCTCTGGTGTGCTGTTCAAGTTGAAATCCTTTTGCAAGGCACGCTGGGACCTGTAGTCTCTTAATGCAAATTAATCTTTTACAATTATGTACTAAATTAAAATAAATATTTTAATAATTGATTTAAAGTAAATATATCTATATTTATTATTATGTATGTGTGTTTAACTTTTTTAATTAGTTTATTTGATTTATTTGTTAAAATGTATATTAAATATACTTTATTTTTTTAAAGTAATTTTAATCTTTAATATATTTAATATTTATTATTTTATTTTATATATATGTAAAAATCGATATTTTGTACAACAACATTTTTAACATCAATATTTTTTTCTGATATTTTTTTATGTACCTGTTTAACTATAGGGAGTCGATATTTATGCATAATGTATTTTTTCATTTATAATTTTTTAATAACATTTTTTAACATTGATATTCTATCAGTGAACCGCCTGGTGGGTCACATACAATTATTAATGCATTTTTATTTTTTATTTTTGCCTGCCTCCCATACAGTCCTGGTCAGTCACTCCCTAGCCTGTAGGCTTCCACTTCACACCATGATACTGGAGAAACACAAACAAATCTTTTTCTGTGTAATGCCGATGCCGATTGGAAATGCCTGCGTTTGGAAGGTCTTGCCTCCGGGGGCTGCGAGGGCTGCTAAAATCCTCAGGACCCCTCTCCACTGATAATGAGGGTCAAATACCAGCGTTAGGGGCACTGCGTTTGTTGTTAACAAATAAAAGAATTGCTGACAGAAGAGACGCATTTCTTTCCAGTATGGAATACTTCCTTATTCACATGTTTACAGTGATAAGAAAATGGGAGGGACTGTTGGTTGGACATGCAATACCTTGAAAAAAGCAAGAGGCGTGTGGCAAAACAGAAACAGTTCATTTAATTAAATAATCCAGCCGGGAGCGTAGTTACAGGCATAGGGTCTGATGACTGTCTCAATTTACAATTTTTTTGACATAGACTTTTATACAGTTCATTGAATGCAATAAAATGTTTCTGACAATCCATTTTGTCTTTGGTGCCATACATTAGGGTATTGAATGAGGAATCCAGGTGGGCCTTGACCTTGGGTGGATACAGTGCGGTTAGTGGATAATGTGTCCTCATGTATGGCATGGGGGGTGTGATCACTGCCTGCATTGTGTGTGCTCTGGATTGATTGGCTAAGTGTTCTTAACTTTATGTGGCATCTGGCTTTATAGTGTTTTGGGAACGTGCAGCCCCCTTCCGGCCATGTGTAATTTATTGGGGCCAATCTCCCTTTACCATTATGGTGTTGATGAGCCTATATGTGGGATCAATCTGTGATCGCCTGCTCACGTGTTTGTCTGCTGGCTATGTGCCACCCCACCTGTGATCTGCCAATCAGTGACCTCTGGTCTGAGTCTCAGGGCCTGGGTAACTACTTATTTTTGAGTCAGGGTTGATGCGGGTTCACAATGGGTGAATTAATCACTGAAGATGCAATTTAATTTTTATACATGAAAGAATTCATATTTAAATCGACATTTTTGATATTAACATCCCCCTTCTAGTGGAATTTTCAACTATACTGTCTAACTCACACTTCATGACAGTGACTTTATTTGGGGACTGTTGTTCTTCAGTTTTGAAATGATAACTTTTCCAGTTACTTGCATTCTACCCTGTTTGAGGACTGCATTTTTACAGCAGGTAATCCACAATTTCACGACACAAACAGGAAAACAGGTAGCACTGATGTGCACAATCCGAAAGGAGAACCGATTTGAGAACCACTCCTGCTCAGGAATACCTCCCTCCTCATTCATGTCTCTTTGTAAATGGTGCAGTGCTTGGATAGCAAGAGTCAATGTCCCGGTTTCCAGGTCATTCCCTGGCATCAACATGCAGCAGGACACACCAATCTTGGCACACACCCCTTCTTACATTGTGGTCATACCGATGATGCACCACATGAGGAAAATTGCTCACAGTTCTTCCTGGATCGAATTGTGGCCGAGTGCAGTGCGGTTCATCATTTTAAGCATTTCCTATCCGGTGGTTTGAAGCCAGTAGGCTTTGGCTTCTGTCTGTACCATGATGAAGGGTGTGGACACTCCCGCTTATACTTCTGGAATGTCCTTGTACTGAGCCCAGCCAAAATAATGTGCAGTTCTTTTTTCATGAGCCTGATGCAGCAAGTTTGTCTTCTTCCTTAGTGGGTGCTGGTACAAGTTTGATAGTTCTTCTCTGGGAATTACCAGGGAAAGGGTATGTATGGTGACGACAAAGCAAAGTCTGCGCCATCTGGGGATGAGCTGAGTGTAGACAAAGTCACCGCACTGCCAGTACATATCCATCAGCATGGTGGTGCCCTATTGTATATGATGAATGTGCAGGATGGTGCCACAGTTTTCATTCGTGTCCAGTGGAAGTGCTCCTTTACCTCTGAAACATAAGAAATACAGTGTGAGTTTCCTTAGAGTAAGGGGTTTCGACTTTGCTTCCAGCCAAGGGTATCCACTCACCTCTGTATCCTAGATTTCCTGACATGGACTGTCCATAATTTTGCTTAATCCTCACCTATGAAACCAGTTTCACTTCGTACACAGGAACTCCATGTTAGGGGTCCACTTATTGTTAAAAAAGACTGCCCCGGATACACTAATGGCTACCCTTGGACCACAAAGGGAGACAGGAGTGGATTTGGTTGAGCATTGAGTTGGGGGTTTTGTTACCTTCAAGAATCTCTTCTTTGGTAAGTATAGGGGACAAACAGTAGACTCCCCTATGGTACCCTTCCTGCGCAACATGTCTAGCTCAGTTTGAAAATAGCTATGCTCAGTGAAAACGTATAAAGCCGTTGGGTCGGTCTTGTATGGGATGAGATTCACCTCTACTCCGTGGGGTTCTACCTTGTAGGGCTATTTTGTGACCCTTATTCTGCATAGATATAACTGGGGAAGACATTTTGGGATGTATGACGTTACAACGCATGCTATTACAACGCATACCTTTACAACGCATTTTTTACAACGCAAGTACTACTACAACGCATTACTTTACAACGAACACTTTTACAACGCAAAACCTATTAAAATACTGAAAAGTGCTGTTACAACGAAATCTATTACAACGCATACCATTACAACGCGATTTTTTTTTTTTTTTAATTAAAAGTACAATAAAATCTGGCACGGGATGCAGGAAAATTAGGGGTTTTAGGGTGGGGAAGTGTATTAAAATGTGGAGAAAAACTGAACGTAAATCTACTGAAATGCATTACCAAATTAATACTCGAGTATTAATTGTAATACTCGAGTATTAAAATTAATACTCAGAATCCCTAATAAAATTCCGTTTTCACACATTTCAAAGTTTAACAAAAATAACGATAGATTTAACAACAGTGCTTAAACATTTTTATCAAGACTAAATCGGAAAGTAAGTAAACAGAGTAAAACAGAAGACACATACACATAGGCGCCATTTTAACCATCTCACTTGTAAAACTTGTCCTACAACACTTTCTATGAAAACAATACCAAAAGACATGTTCCAAAATGGATGCCAAAACGGAGCAAATGAATGAAAACAATACATTTTAAAATGCATTTTTAAATTATAATTTTCCACAGTAAAATAAAGTATAAAAAAAAACACAACGAACACACTTTTTAAAAAAATTAATAGTGACACTGACTAAAACTTATAAAAACCAGGAAGACACCATTTTGCAATCAGTTGATTATCAACTACCAGAGAGACCAGACGTCAAAACCTGACCCTCTGTCACCTCCACTGCGACCTCCTCAGAGAGAGCACGGAATTCGTTCGGAAAAGCATTATAAGACAGCAAGTACTAGTAAATCATTACAATATTTTTAAACCTTGGTTTTGCGTAAAATATGTTTACTTAACAAAAAAAAATGTTAGATAAAATTCATAATAATAACTTTTAAAATGTACTGTTTGTAATGTGTTATCACTAAAAATATACACCAACTTAAAACAAGTATTTTCTTTTCCAAAAACAGAAACTTGCAATATATTGAGATTCAACAATTGGTGTACCTAATTTAGCATCAACACCACGTAATCAACACACCTTTAAGATTGTGAAGGTAAATGTAATTTATTTTTAATTGTTTATCTTTTAAAATAAATTTTTAAAATTAGCTAAAGTGATGTATGGCAAATGTTTTTTTGTTTTTACCTCATTCTCACTACATCATAAACGAAAATATACCATGATGCAGGAGTAACAATTACTAATAAGACTTCAGTTGGGTACTACATCTGAAAAAGCGATTCATGTTACTGGGGTAACTATTACTATTCTAAGTCCTAGAATGTTCAGCATTACAGTAATTGAGTGATAGTATCGGTGTAACCAATATTTTTTTTTTGTAAAAATGCATTCAATGTGTATTATGTTTTCTTTCACCAATTGTTACACATACTCATTTGTCATATATCATATTGTTTAAAAATTGGTTTTAATTTTTAACCAACGTTGGCTAAGGAACATTAATTTATAAAACATTTATTTATTTCCAGAGTACATCTGCAACAAAATAAAACTTTATCCTGCTGCAAGCATTACCTTAAAGGGACGAGAACAAACAACAACTAAAAAAGGTATTTTACATTATCAGTGTTATTTTTTCTTCAAATTTTTAATCACTCCTTTTCCAATTATTACTCCTATAAAGTGCCTAATTTGGAAAAGTGATGGATAGTATAGAGTTACAATTTACTATTCCTACTCCAGGAAGGTGCAGCAATAGGGAGAGTTTTGTATGGTGTAGGGGTACATTTTTCTATTTCAACTCCAGGAAGGTGCAGTGGTTAGTAAAGTGTTTTGTAGTATTAGTTATATTGTATGTCATTATTTTTTAAAAGTTAATCAGATTTTGCATTTCAAACCAACGTTAAGTTTTTTTTTTTCCTCTTTTTTTTTCAAAACACAACAGTTTGTTTAGTTGCTGAAAGATTCTTTCCATCACATATGTTAAATCTTGAGCCAACAGGCCAAATCAACTACAGAAGCCTCACCAAGAAAAGCAATTTAAAAAAAACAAGGTATTGATATTCAGCATGGTTTCTTAACCGTCTATATATTAGACTAACCATTTCATTGTGAATGTAAAAGAAAAACCCAAAATAATTATAGAAAGAGTTGCAGAATTAAGAATTTTATTTCATGACTAAAGGTTGGTGCAGCATTAGGGAAAGTGTTATGTACTAAAAGTAAAAATGATTATAAATTTTTCCAAAAAATAATTGTAAATTCGCATTTCTCTACATCGTTCAGTTTTCTCTTTTTTTCCTTTTTTCACTTTTCCAGACATTTATTTTTCCATTTCAAATCCAATCAACACATAAGTGTGTACTCCAGCCTACACGCCTTTCCCACTTAAGAAGAGTCACCAAGAAAAGCAACTTCGAAAAAACAAGGTATTTTTATCCAATATTATAAGGTGCAGCAGTAGTAAAAATGTAGCATGGTGTAGGGGTGCAATTTACTATTCCAAGTGCAGGAAGGTGCAGCAGTAGGGAAAGTGTTAAATGGTGTAGGGGTGCAATTTACTATTCCTACTCCAAGAAGGTGCTGAAGTAGGGAAAGTAATGGATGGTGTAGGGGTGCAATTTTCTATTCTAACTCCAGGAAGGTGCAGCAGTAAGGAAAGTGTTTGATGGTGTAGGGGTGCAAATTACTATTCTAACTCCAGGAAGGTGCAGCAGTAGGAAAAGTGATGGATGGTGTTGGGGTGCTATTTACTATTCTAACTCCAGGAAGGTGCAGCAGTAGGGAAAGTATTGGATGGTGTTGGGGTGCTATTTACTATTCTAACTCCAGGAAGGTGCAGCAGTAGGGAAAGTGATGGATGGTGTAGGGGTGCAATTTTCTATTCTAACTCCTGGAAGGTGCAGCAGTAGAGAAAGTGTGGGATGGTGTAGGGGTGCAATTTACTATTCTAACTCCAGGAAGGTGCAGCAGTAGGGAAAGTGTTGGATGGTGTAGGGGTGCAATTTACTATTCTAACTCCAGGAAGGTGCAGCAGCAGGGAAAGTGATGGATGGTGTTGGGGTGCAATTTACTATTCTAACTCCAGGAAGGTGCAGCAGTAGGGAAAGTGTTGGATGGTGTAGGGGTGCAATTTTCTATTCCAACTCCAGGAAGGTGCAGCAGTAGAGAAAGTGTGGGATGGTGTAGGGGTGCAATTTACTATTCTAACTCCAGGAAGGTGCAGCAGTAGGGAAAGTGTTGGATGGTGTAGGGGTGCAATTTACTATTCTAACTCCAGGAAGGTACAGCAGTAGGGAAAGTGATGGATGGTGTAGGGGTGCAAATTACTATTCTAACTCCAGGAAGGTGCAGCAGTAGGGAAAGTGTTGGATGGTGTAGGGGTGCAATTTACTATTCTAACTCCAGGAAGGTACAGCAGTAGGGAAAGTGATGGATGGTGTAGGGGTGCAAATTACTAATCTAACTCCTGGAAGGTGCAGCAGTAGGGAAAGTGTTGGATGGTGTAGGAGTGCAATTTACTATTCTAACTCCTGGAAGGTGCAGCAGTAGGGAAAGTGATGGATGGTGTAGGGGTGCAATTTACTATTCCAACTCCAGGAAGGTGCAGCAGCAGGGAAAGTGTTGGATGGTGTAGGGGTGCAATTTACTATTCTAACTCCAGGAAGGTGCAGCAGCAGGGAAAGTGTTAGATGGTGTAGGGGTGCAATTTACTATTCTAACTCCAGGAAGGTGCAGCAGTAGGGAAAGTGATGGATGGTGTTGGGGTGCAATTTACTATTCTAACTCCAGGAAGGTGCAGCAGTAGGGAAAGTGTTGGATGGTGTAGGGGTGCAATTTTCTATTCTAACTCCAGGAAGGTGCAGCAGTAGGGAAAGTGATGGATGGTGTTGGGGTGCAAATTACTATTCTAACTCCAGGAAGGTGCAGCAGTAGGGAAAGTGTTGGATGGTGTAGGGGTGCAATTTACTATTCTAACTCCAGGAAGGTGCAGCAGTAGGGAAAGTGATGGATGGTGTAGGGGTGCAAATTACTATTCTAACTCCAGGAAGGTGCAGCAGTAGGGAAAGTGATGGATGGTGTAGGGGTGCAAATTACTATTCTAACTCCAGGAAGGTGCAGCAGTAGGGAAAGTGTTGGATGGTGTAGGGGTGCAATTTACTATTCTAACTCCAGGAAGGTGCAGCAGTAGGGAAAGTGATGGATGGTGTAGGGGTGCAAATTACTATTCTAACTCCAGGAAGGTGCAGCAGCAGGGAAAGTGTTGGATGGTGTAGGGGTGCAATTTACTATTCTAACTCCAGGAAGGTGCAGCAGTAGGGAAAGTGTTAGATGGTGTAGGGGTGCAATTTACTATTCAAACTCCTGAAAGGTGCAGCAGTAGGGAAAGTTTTGGATAGTGTAAATGTTATGTTTTTGGTATTTCATTTTTTTTGTCAGGCTAATTTTTTTTTTCTTCTCTTCTCTTTTCAGATAATGTCTAGTCTGGAAGCTGCAAATTTTATTAAATCCAAGAAGGGCAAAAATGTATTAAACCATGGTGGATACATATATAGTAAGGAAAGAATAAGTTTAACTAGAAATCTTTGGAGGTGTGTGCAATACTACACTACCCATGCAGTGACAGAGCGGTTACTGTTGATAATTTAGTTGTGAAAACCACAGAACATAACCACTCTGCCTCTGCAATGGAGGTAGAAATTAGAGAAACAATAAACGAAATGAAAGCTATTGCAAGCACCTCCAATGATTCTACAGGATCCATTTTAAGAGAGGTTGCACAGCATGTCCCCAGTCATGTTGCTAGTAACATGCCTATAATTCCTAATTTGAGAAGAATTATTCAGAGACAAAAGCAGGCAAGTAACATTCAATTATCTACACCACATTCTTTCTCTGACATTAGAATTCCTCATGATCTTTCTATTTCTTTTTCTGATGAACCTTTCCTTCTGCATGACAACGAAAACCCTCAGAAACGAATTCTCATTTTTAGTACCCCACGTAACCTTGCTAAGTTAGAAAGTAGTGAAATTTGGATGATGGATGGGACGTTTAAAAGTACACCCCATCCTTTCACTCAAATTTACACTATACATGCTAAAATTAACAATAGTGTTATTCCCTTAGTTTATAGTTTGCTACCTGATAAGACTTCTGCAACATACACTGAACTTTTATCAGTGATTAAAAGTAAAACATCTTCAAGTCCTCGAAAAATAATTATTGATTTTGAATTGAGCATGATCAATGTGATCACTAAAACGTACACGGATACCCAAATTCAGGGATGTTTTTTTCATTTTTCGCAGGCATTTTGGCGTAAATTACAGAAAACATCCCTAGTTGCAGAATATTCTCGGGATAGCAAACTACAATTTGAACTAAAAAAATTAACTGCACTTTGCTTTGTTCCTCCCGATAGTGTGGACGAGTACTACACTGCAATTATAGAATCTGTTTATTATACGAGTAACGAAGAAAAATTGGCACCCATTCTAAATTATTTTGAGGACACATGGATTGGACACCTAAGCAGATCGAGTCGCAGGAGGAAGCCACGATTCCATGTGGAGTGGTGGAACTGCTACACGAGTTGTTTAGAGGGAGAAGCAAAAACAAACAATGCCATTGAGGGATGGCATAACTCCTTCAACCACACAATTGGCAAACCACATCCAAACTTCTACTCTTTTTTGGAAACTTTGAAGAAGGAGCAAAGTTTTCAAGAAATGAGAATAGCCCAAACACTCGCAGGTAGTCTAAACCCACGAGTAACAGTCAAAACAAGGGAAATGTCTGAGAGACTATTGGCAATTCTACAACAATTTTCGTTGTGTGTGGCTATAGACTACCTGGAAAATCTTTCTAACATTCTTTCTTTCTAAAATAATGTATTAACTTACTTTCCTGCTTTGCTTCAAAATTTAATATTTTTCAAATTACAATTGGCATACAATCTTTTTTTCTAAAAACTTTTTCAAACAAACAAGTCGGGTCCTTTTTTGTATTTTTACAAATCTTCATTTCTAGCAAAAACTACGAATGTCTACAAATTTACTGTCCCATAGTGTTTGAACAATTTTTCAAAATCTGAACTCCATTAATATAATTACCGATAACTTCCATTATAATTTCCGTCCTAAGAAATCACCAAAACTCAAACATATCTAAATTCTACAAGTCAAACCATAATCCAAAATGCACTTTGCTGCATAATCACCATTTTTTTATCAATCTTTAATTTCCAAATTTTACAAGTGCGCTACTTTTTTTAAATTAGAAATGAAGATCGACATTACTTTTGTTACTTCCTAAGTAAAGAAATCAACTTTCTTAACAGTAACTTTATAATTTTTAACAGTTACATACTTTTTTAAAATAAAAAAATAACTTTTCGCGACCCGACATAGGCATACATTAATGACATTAATGTGGACATGTTTAAAAACATTAAAGACATCAATTTGTTTTCCCGCAACCTCTCCTTATTCTTTCCTCACTATATATGTATCCCTTTTAAAGGTTTAATCTATAATTTCAAATGAAAATATTTCCTACCTGACCGCAGATCAGCTTCCTGCTGCTTCCTCCTCCGATGCTCAGCAAAATGGCGCATTACGTCGACGCTCACGTCATTACGTCATCGCGTGCATCAAAATTTACAACGGACTACTTTATTTAACTAATCTGTTAATAAATGTTTATAAATGTAAATAAAATATTTATATGTTTTTTTGAAAATGTTACTTACATTGCAAAATTAAATAAAAATATGGTTTATTTTTTCATGATTTTTCTATAAATAAATATTTTCAAAACAATAATTGTTTGCTGTTATTATTTATTAAAAAGTCATTTTAACTTCAAAATTGTAACTATATAAATGTAAATTTACTAAATATGTTCCTTACCTCGACTCTATAGTCTTTTCCCTTCAAAACTTCCTCTTTCTTCTCTTTCTGATCCTTCTTTTCTTGTTCCGCGGGTTGTATATTCTGAAGCTGCCAAAATAAATGAAGGACAAATAAGCTCATAGACTTCAATGCAAAACCGTGGGAATTTTTTTTTAAAAGTAAGTACTTTTTTTCCTTCTCTTTTTTTTTAAATAATATTATTTTTAAAATGCATTTTTTATTACTCTTTTAATATTTAAATTATTTTTATATTTGTAAATTTTTTAAAAAAATTTCTCTTATTTTTTTTTAAAATAGTCAAAAAGTACTCTTCCATTTTTTGGAAATTAATTATACTTTATTTTAGAATCTTAAAAATACTCTAGTATTAATCTTTCTTATTACTTATATTTTTTAACAATACTCAAGTATTATTAATTTTAGTAAGTACTCAAACTTGCTCAAAAATACTCAAGTATTAATATTTAGTTACTCACTCTTATTTTTTTTAATTTAAATATTAAATACTCTTTCTATTTAGAATAATTATCAAGTATTCATTTAACTTAAAAAAAACTCACTATTAACTCTAATATGTTTCAAATTAAATTTTAAAATACTCTTTCTATTTAGAAAAATACTCAAGTATTAATGTAACTATCCAAAAAAACATTTCTATTAGACAAAATACTCAAGTATTAATATTTGGAAAAACTACTCACTTTTTTAAAATTATATTTTATTTAATAAAAATTAATTATACGATATATATATTTTTTAAAATTAAAATACCAACATTAAAAAATGCGTTGTAATAGTATATGCGTTGTAAAAGTACTTACCATACAACATCATGCGTTGTAAATGCATGCGTTGTAAATGCATGCGTTGTAAAGGCATTTTCAAAGAATGCGTTGTAAAGGTATATGCGTTGTAAAAGTACTTACCATATAATAGCATGCGTTGTAAAAGCATGCGTTGTAAAAGTTTTTGCATTGTAAAAAATGCGTTGTAATAGCATAGCGTTGTAAAAGTTGCGTTGTAAAGGTAGTTCCCCGACATTTTGCTTTTCAGGGGTTACCTCTTGGGACAAGAAAAGTCTATTTGTGCATACTGCATGCGATATCAGAGAACCAATGTAACACAACCTGGCTGATGTGTTAGAGCCCACAGCGGCCATGTGCTGATTCCACATGTTGGGTAAAAGGGTGCTGTGTAGTGCACGTGGAATGCTAGTGATTGGGTTTGTGCAAATATAAGTGACATCGGAGAGATCCCTACACAAGCGCTGTGATAGTTTCTGAACAGACTTCATTTGGCCAGGTGGCTCTTTGGTAGCGAATAGGTGCGGCAGCACCAAAACTAGACAGAGGGTACATGGAAGTGCGACAGTACATAAGTTGTCATTGAACATTGCAGGTCTCTGATATGGATCCAGGAGAAACGTCTATTGTCTTCTGGTTATCTGGTGTTTTTTTCAACAGTTTGAGCAAAAGGTTCTCAGTGAAGTTTGTAAGTTTGGTTCACATGCTTTAGATCAATGTTGGGGGTGGTAGCGTGCCAGCTGAACAGTGGTGCGAGTGGTGGTTTGATTGCAGACCTGTTGGATAAGACCTTGGTTAATTTGTTAATGCAAAAAAATATCCTAAGCGCCGCTATAAATGATCATTTCTTTTGGGCTTACTGTATTTCACTCAGGGGTGTATTCTGCACACTCCATTTACTGCCTTTTTTTGTTGTGCACTGAATAGTTGCCCTGGTCATGGTATCTTTTTGACAATGAAAAGCTAATAGCTGGCTCATGGGTAATCAGGAAAATTAGTCTGTTTTATGAGTCTTTGTACTTAACTGGGTGCTTTGAATAATGATTTATGAAGTGTTCTTGTGATTATAGGGATGGATCTATCAGTTTTTATCTAGGGTTATCCGGAGATCACCAGTTTCCCACCTGTTGTGTAGATAGATTTATTATGTCTGGTCCTGACGAATCACCTCTAGATCAAAGGACAATTAGGCGAGAAACATGTTGACCACTTGATAGAGCACCTTATCCTGAAACATTGTTTCAGTAGTGCGCCACCTTGTTTTTAATCAGGTTGTAACCCCTACTGATTAAAATTGTTTTCTCTGGTACTTCCAATTCCTGTTACAAACTTCCATTGGTTCATTCACATTCACTCCTTGCATCTACACATTCAGGCCCCTCATCCCCATGGCACCAAACGGCTAATTGGAATAAAAGATCTCCGCCAAAGAGCCCTTCATAGGGAGCCTGGCAGGTATTGCAGCACCGACCTGATGAGAACCATGCCCTATGATGAAGCATGACACCCAGCCGGGTGTGTGAGAGCCCCAATTCCAACAGGAGGAACTCCCTGTTCCCCCTGTAACCAGTGAGGACTTATGACCATTTGGCCCACTTGTCCTCCGGAACCAGTAGGGAACTGCATACCTTTTTGAATTTACTATGTTGGGGCATGTATGCTGGACCTCAGAAAAAGCCCATAGTCCCTCCTTTTGAGTTGTGTTTGGAAAACGAGCACCCCTCCAGTCATGTACGCTTCTTGGGGGCTAATCTCCCTGTACCATTGTGGTGTAAGTGCATCTAAATGTGGGATCAATCTGGGATTTCCTGTTCGCATGTTTGTCTGCTAGCTACCCCTGTGATCTGTCAATCAGTGACCTCGGGCCTGGGTCTCAGAGACTGTCTAAATAAGTAATTCTGAGTTGGAATTGACGTGGAATTCAGAAAGGGTGAATTTGTAACTAAAGATTTGTTTTATACATGAATGTAGCGTTATTCATATTGACATTGACTTTTTCAGTTTTAACAGGACCATAATTCATGAATGAAGATCAATCTGAATGGATCATACCTATTGACAGGAAAATGTTTCATTCAAGCTTTAAATTAAAATGTTGAAATTGGCAGAGATATTGTTCCATGTATTAACCATACAGCGGAAGGTGTTTCTGCTATAGTGAAAGAGAGTTGTTCTAACTTCTCAAGATGTAATAATGTGTAGGTTGTGACTTTTTTTAAATGAGTCATTGTTTACATGTCAGATTGAAACATATGAATAGCTGGCTGGAATAATGTAACACCAAGGAATGCAACAGTTTCTAAGGATATAAAGGGTCCAGCTGAACTGTATGATGGATCTAAGCTGACTTTACCCATGGTTCATTGAAGACATGTCACTTTGCATGATATCAATAACAGATGACAAAATGGTATTCAAATTGTAAATGTAACAAGTCCACGTATGAATACTATTAGCAGGAACAGCAAGCACTTTATCCAAATTATCTTGATCAATTTGTCTTAAACATGCAGCAGCTTCCATTTGTGACAATTTTCTAATTTCATATTAAGTAGCATAAATAAATCTTTTAATATGCAGAGATTAAGGGCCCAACAGAAAATCAGAAATGTCCATGTGCTCTGATAGGAAAGAAAAATGTTGTTCCACTGCAGATAGTGTACAGTGTTATAACCATTATGCACACAATTTTCCCACCGACTAGTTAGTAACAATTCCTGAGTTTGGCGATTGTGAATAACGAGGATCTGGTAACCCCTATGTGGAATTCAAATAACTGGTATGACATTGATTTTTATCCACTGGCCACAATATCCACCCATGAGGACCTAAAAGTGTGGTGTTAAATGTACCATTCTGTAACATACTATTGAGTTGGTCTGCAGTTAAATATGCTAAATGTTGCTAACTTTCAAACCGTGCACATGAAGGAATGGTTGATACATTATTTTCTTTAATTTTAGCCAATCTTAGACATGTAGGGGCATATAATCAAGGACATGCGATAATTATAGCAAATCACGCTTAGCGCGATTCACATTATCGCTGTATTACATCGCCGTGTTAGCTACGTATTATCAACGTGTAGCTCACAGGCGATGTACTTCCAGCGAATAACAGGAATATGGCGTGAAATCCAGCAAAGATTTCACAGCGCTAAGGAGAGGCTTGCTGATAGGGGAGTGTGGACCTAACATGGCAATCTACCTCCCATTATCAGTATGCCTAAGTTATTTCAAAAGCAGGCGTTACATACCTGCGATAACCGCGGTTAGCGCGGTTATTTCTGTCGCTTTGCGGGTCTGCTGCACGGCTTGCTAATATCGCAAAGCCGTGTTAGCGAGGATTTCAATGTTACATAAAAAATTTGATCCGCACTCAATATAAAGAACAAGTCCATCCAATTATTGTATTTTGTATATTACTTTATTCTTGTATCCATTGAGTTCTAATTCCTCTCTTTCTAGTAGCCAACGCGTTTTGTCCTATTTAAGGACTTCTTCAGGGCTACAAACACAAACAATAACTAATATTAAAATCTTTTAAAACAAGACTTATTGCATAATTTAAATTCATATACATAGTCAATACAATAATTTAGTATAATTTTCAACACATCATAAATATACCACACCAGGCACATGACTCTAAACAACAGTAATGATCCATGTTCCATTGGGAGTCATAACATATGACAGTATGGGAAACTCATAGAGTACTGCCAAACAGTTAATGTAAAAATGAAAGTACAAACAATTTCATGAGCACACGTTAAAAACAGTACATTTGTAAACCATTTTAAAGAAACACATTCCGTAGTTATGTCCATAGATCAGCCCAGGAAATCCCTGTTTATATATGTGATATATCTGTATATCTCATGGTCTAGGGAGATCTACCATGAACTATAAGTATCTTTTTGATGCTTGTTTTGAACGGGCTACTTCGTTTCACGACACAACACAAAAGGCATATTTAAGGCCATGATTTAAACAATCAAAGAGTCAAAGCATTACTAAGAGGTCACATTTATAGATACCTCATCTGTTGTCTTTCACGTTGTTTTTTGGTCTCTTCTTGCTCTCATCCCCTCTACCTTGTGTTATTCTTTCTAAAAAATATATGCGTACAAAGTTAAAGGATATTATAATCCTTGACGATGAAATCTTTATATCATCAAAATAGTAAACAGTTTCATCCCCAATTAGTGCTATATATTCAATTATTTTGTACTATAGTTATGCAACAATATGCCTATGTATCAGTTGTCAGATATTCCTATCTCATAATATGATATTTCATTTCATGGGCCTTTGCCACATCTAATAAAACATAGTGATAGTTACAGAGAAAGAAAGATCCACCATCAAGAAAATATACATAATCAAAGCTTTATCTACATGATAATATAGACCACAATATGTTCAATATAGATAATAGATGTAACAATTGTTGCAACAGTTGTCAAATTGGCACATGATTAAATGTTCACCAGTGACAACAAAATCATTTAAAGACATAAGTTTAACTGAACATACCAAGCCCAAAACATTCCAGGATTGTGATATCTCTATTTGATGACCATAGCATCATACCTTTATCGTCATTCTGAATTCCATAACCATATAAGTTCAGATAGGGGTCTGTTTTACATATAAAAACAATCCTTCGATAACCTCAGGTCATAGTTGACTCAATATTCTAATTTAAAAAATATAGAAAATTATATATAAGAAAAATATGTGCACACAAAAATATAAATAAGACACAACATCTTATATTTTAAATCATATACCCTCTCCTCTCAATTAACGTGCTCTAACACTCAATACTGAGCTGTATTTGATAAATGACATTCTATAGCCCATAATATTCGTCATATACATGACCAGAATATCGCTATAGCGAGCGCATTTGTCCCACTTAAAGTGATCTTAAGTACATATTATATGGCATTGACTCGTAAATAACAAAACAGACATCAGTAATTAAACATAGTAGGTGACAGTTGAAAAGCAACATTTTAAAGCATGCAATGTCTATTGCATCCATAAGCATGGTGCCTACTATAGAAAGTATGGCTAACAAGAATAGAACCATTTATCAACAATGAGCAAAAGTGATCGCCATCCTGAAAGACGCTGTTCACACATAATGTTTTCATCTATTTTACCCAAATGCGCTCAACATGACTAGTGACAGTCAATAGTATATATGACTAACCGCTAGCGGTATTAGACACACAGCGAGTGTTACGGCCATAGACAAGAAGCCCATTATGGTAGGCTTAATTCTCCTTACTTTGTTCAACTATAAATACATCTTTCAAAACATCCATTGGCAAATAGCAAAGCCATTATGAGTGTAATTCTCAATGGAGCAGACACCGTTCATTCTACATAACGGAAGACTGCGCATTATTTTTTAATCTACTATCACAAAACAAGCCCTCGGATCATTTACTTTGTGTTATTTACCGTAAAAACTATCGCGGGCAGACCGTCCCTCTATCATCGTATGGCACCAGCAAGACGAGTTCAAAGAGTCGCGGGCTTTTAAGTCTTTGACTCCAGAATTAGCGCATGTGCTAACAAGTGCATATTACGAATATGGATCTCCATCTTAGACGAGGTTCTGACTTTAAGCTTCCAAGTTAATACTAACATTAAATCAAAACTCAATAAAATTATAAATTATCCACACATTAGTAGGCTCGATATTCGTTGGACAGACTTAAAGTTACAGACCGTTCATTACATAGTTATTTATGTGATAATATTATCCAATGGGCTGCCATCTTTAAATTGTTTCAGCGCTACTATAAGCCTAATTCTATTTATCCATCTCGTAATAGACTCATCGTATTCGATAACCGTATCACAGAAAATGAACCCTGTCAAATTGCAAAAATGCCCACTATTTTTCAACCACAAGCCAAAAAACGAACTATTCATATGGCGACGCCGGAATGTTAGAGCCTAGTAAGTATTAGTTAGCTGGTGGCGGCCATCTTAAAATAACGCCACCACTACTATAATGGACATCTCTATGTTTTGTGATGATGTTCAAAAATAAACTACTTATGTTGTTAAAATCTAAACAATAATGTATTGGTCATATTTGAGCCCCATAAGACGGTGTTTTTCATCGATATCATGGTTGTTAACAATTAAATTATCAATGTAACATCATATATTATATATCATTATTAGACTTACGTTTGTTTTATCCCACTTACATTAAAATGGCTTATTTTTGAATATTTAAACTACCATATAGAGCTTGGATGGTCACTCTCAAGAATAAACACTACTCATTTTAATTAGTATCTCAATAAACCAAGTCGCCAACAGGTGGCCATCTTGGAGTAGTATCACCACTACATTATATGCGATGGTAATCATATGTACACATTAGCCATTCCTTTATAATCTAAGCAATGTTATGTTAAACATATATGACACTCATAAACTGGTATTCGCCTTACTAACTTAGTCATGGACAATCAAACTTATGGTAACATCAGATATAATAACTTCCTCATTTGAATTGCCAGTTACCATTCAAGAATTATATAGCACATACAAAACCGTGTGCAGATGTCTCAATCAATCAATATTATTTATCACAAGGGTCACCCTTCTTTCCAGTATAATAAGATGAATCTAGACATAGCAGTATTGTTACTTAAAAGATAGTCATGTGTTATATATTGACAATCTGTTGATCTAACAAGGTAACCAATGTTTAATCAATAGCAATGGCACTCAGCCATTATCATAACCTCATATATAATTCAAGTAATCTCATTGAACTTCTCCCACTTCCAGAATATATTAGAAAATAGGACATATATTTAAGATAGAAGAATGGAATCTATAAAAAGTAATGCATTTCTGAATTAACGTTCAGACCCTGATGCATTGTTCTCAAAATACAAATCCATTTGGCCTCTCTCTGACGGAGGAAGAGTTCTCTACTACCTCCTCTCTCACATACGGCCAAATGTTCTATGGCATGAAACCAGATGTCTTTGCTCTCTGGATGGTCATTCTTTATGTGCATCACAATAGATTATCTCTCATCCATATTTTTTATTGCACGCACGTGTTCCTGCATTCTCACTTTAAGACAGCGTATACTGCTGCCAACATAGATCTTTTTACATGCACACCCTATGGTGTAGATTGAGTGGGTAGTATTTCAATTAATGAAAGACATGATTTTATATGTCTTATTGGTGTTATACATGAATTCGATAGTTCTATTCTTGCCTATTCTGAATATTGAACAATTACCGCACACATAAAAACCATTTGGTTTACTCAGTAACCACGTGACTGGTGTTTTTTTGTCCACGTCCGTTGTTTTTACATAACTAGGACAACGCTTCTGTTTAACAGTGAAGCCTTTTCGATAGACCACCTTAGGTTTGCATGGGACAATATCGAAAAGATTTGTATCCATGCTCAACATAGACCAGTTTTTCTTTAACACATTATAAATGTGAGTGCTGTGTTGGTTATACTGTGTTATAAACAGCACATTGTTCTTTGGTTCCATGCCTTTCTTTTTATCTGTCTTTTTTGGAACATTACTATTTAGTGTTTGTTTTCTGTTTAGTTTATTCGCTCTTTTCTCTGCCTTCTCTAAACACATATTCTCATAGCCACGAGCTTTGAAATTCAATTTGATATCATTAACAGTATGTAAGAACTCAGCTTCTTCGCTACAGTTCCTTCGAGCTCGTACCATCTCAACATATGGTATGGCATTGATGGTGCTCTGAGGATAAAAACACAAGGCATGCAACACACTGTTACATGCCATGGGTTTCTTGAAGATCTTACTTTCAATTTTACCATGTTTAATGTACAGACTGAGATCAAGGAAATCAATCCCTCTCTCACTATAAGGTATTGTAAGCTTAACATTAAATCTATTGTTATTGAGATAGGCATGATATTCATTAAGGCTTGCAACACTTCCATTCCAAATCATCAGAATGTCGTCAATGTAACAACCATGAAAGATGATTTTTTCTAGCCACTTATGGGCTCCTCTTCCAAAGTTCTGCTCCACCTCATACAAACCCATGAATAGGTTTGCATAAGATGGAGCAAACCTCGAGCCCATCGCTGTTCCTTATTTCTGGAGGAACCACACCCCATTGTGTAAAAATACATTATTAGTCAGAATCAATTCTGCCATTTCCATCAACATCTGGGTGTGGTCTAGGTGACTAGCTCTCCTTCTATATAGGAAGAATCTCAGGGCTTCCAACCCATTTTTCAGCTGGATACATGTATATAGACTTTCAACGTCCATAGTAACAAGTAATAAATCCTCACTATCCCAATTAAAGTCCTCCAGTTTATCTAGGACATCATGACTGTCCCTTAAGTAAGATGGCAAATGTTTTACATGAGGCTGGAAAAACCCATCCACATATTCCGCAAGGCATTCTGTTGGCCACCCTTCCCGGAGATTATTGGTCTCCCAGGGGGATTTATTAGTGCCTTATGAATTTTTGGAAGTGAATAAATACATGGAAACCTTGAATTATTCACCTTTAAGTACTGGTATTCCTTGTCCGATAAAAGGCATGTCTCATGCCATTCCCTTGGATGTACATTTATGTTGTTTTCAATTTCAGGAATAGGATTGCCCCTCAACTTCTCATAGCAAACCTCATTGTTAAATTGTCTTAGTAGTTTACCCAAATAGTCCTCTTTGTTTAAAATAACGACATTTCCCCCTTTGTCTGCCTCACGTATTACAATATTACCATCATTACGGAGATCAGATAATGAATCCCTCTCTTTTTTGGAGAGATTGGGGGGACGTGTATGCAATTTGTTGTTTAAAAACTTGTCTTCCAATTGGTGAAGATCAACTGTGACCTTTCTATTAAATCTTTCTATAGCTGTGTTATTGTGTGATGGTGGAATGAATTTAGGTGACGGTCTCAGACCACTATCCAAAGTGTGATCTTCTATATATTTAAATCATCTGCTGTCGGTCTCATATTATCAGAAAGATCTTCATCCTCTAAAGTCATCAATGTATGGATGGCATTAACATCTTTAATAGAAAGCAAAGACTGAGGAGATATCTCAGAAGTATTAGACATACTCATATGGTTGGTCTGATTCTCTCGAAATAATTGTTTTAATTTCACTTTCCACACAAACTTAAACAGATCAATATGTGCATCCGTAAAGTCACATTTTTTAGATATACAGAAGTTTAGGCCTTTCTTTAACACATTTTCTTCTATTATAGACAGGTTATGTTTAGACAAGTTTACAATTTTCCGATTCATACTGTCATTATCATTTGCTGTTTGAGGAACACCAATTTCTATAGGGCAATCTATCTCCTGTTCTGATTGAATTTCATTTGCTGTCTGGTTTGGACGCCTGCTCTTATGTTTGCTTCCGCCCCTCCTTGTTCTCCCCCTCTTCCCATGGGTTTCTTTTTGTTGCCCAAGCGATATCTTTGAACTTCCCTTAAAAAAAGAGAAGTCGGATGCTCTGGAATATCTGTCTCTGTGGCTCCACCATGATCGCTCTCAATTGAAGAAAGGGAGATACTGCTTGAGGAAGCACTGCGATCTCTAGATCTATTGAGATCAGTGTCTCCCTGTCTGGGTGGAACCTCATCATATTTTCTGGCAAAGGTAAATATTCTGCCTTTTGAGTAATCTCCTTCATCTCACATGATTTTTTTCTGCTTTTTATCATGCAAGTAAATCTGGTAGCTGGCTAACTCATTTTTCAAAATTTCATAATTTTTCTTTGTGGCATCATCCAATTTCATCTCTCTAATCTCCCTCTCTAATTTGTCTATTTCTTCTCTCAGCTTAGCTACTTTTCTCTCTGCATTTTTAACTAGCAGCTGCATCATCCTGTATGATGTGTCATACAATCCTTCTTCCTAAACCTTTAACAGATCAGCATCAAGATCCTCAAAGTTAGGAAAAATCATTATGCGTAACTCTCTAGGGATTCTCCTATTCTCCAAGTACCATTTGCTAAGTTCTTGCTTCCTTAGACGCTCAAGTCTAATACATTTTTCTTTAAGACCCTCATTTCGTGGGATTCTTGAATCCGTATTAGTGGTTGTGCCTGGATTTTTACTGAACAGATCACCAAGCATGGCTTCTCGATTATCCTCAAAGTTCATTTTAGAAATTAGTTATGTGAATCCCAGACAGATAGTGCAGGTTATCCAAAAACAGCAAAAGATTTACAAAAGAGGTCTGAGATATAATACAGCACTTATCCTTGTCTCAGAAACATTATCAATTCTATGGTGCGAAGATCAAGGAAGCAAGACCCCTTTGCTTCCTAAACAAGTGAAAGAAACTTCCACTATGAACAGTTACATAAACAATTTGATCCGCACTCAATATAAAGAACAAGTCATCCAATTATTGTATTTTGTATATTCCTTTATTCTTGTATCCTTTGAGTTCTAATTTCTCTCTTCCTAGTAGCCAACGCGTTTCGTCCTATTTAAGGACTTCTTCAGGGCTAAAAACACAAACAATCACTAATATTAAAATCTTTTAAAAGAAGACTTATTGCATAATTTAAATTCATATACAAAGTCAATGTAACAATTCAGTAAAATTTCATTTTCAACACATCATAAACATACCACACGAGGCACATGACTCTTAACAACAGTAATGACCCATGTTCCATTGGAAGTCATAACATATGACAGTATGGGAAACTCATAGAGTACTGCCAAACAGTTAATGTAAAAATTAAAGTATAAACAATTTCATGACCACACGTTAAAAACAGTATATTTGTAAACCATTTTAAAGAAACACATTCCGTAGTTATGTCCATAGATCAGCCCAGGAAATCCCTGCATATCTATGTGATATATCTGTATATCTCAAAGTATAGGGAGATCTAATATGAACTATAAATATCTTTTTGGTGCTTGATTTGTATGGGCTACTTCGTTTCATGACACAACACAAAAGGCATATTTAAGGCTATGATTTAAACAATCAAAGAGTCAATGCATTACTAAGAGGTCACATTTACAGATACCTCATCTGTTGTCTTTCATGTTGTTTTTTGATCTCTTCTTGCTCTCATCCCCTCTACCTTCTGTTATTCTTTCTAAAAAATATATGCGTACAAAGTTAAAAGATATTATAATCCTTGACAATTAAATCTTTATATCATCAAAATAGTAAATAGTTTCATCCCCAATTAGTGCTATATATTCGATTATTTTGTACTATAGTTATGCAACAATATGCCTATGTATCAGATGTCAAATATTCCTATCTCATAATATGATATTTCATTTAATGGGCCTTTGCCACATCTAATAAAACATAGTGATAGTTACAGAGAAAGAAAGATCAACCATCAAGAAAATATACATAATCAAAGCTTTATCTACATGATAATATAGACCACAATATGTTCAATATAGATAACAGATGTAACAATTGTTGCAACAGTTTTCAAATTGGCACATGATTAAATGTTCACCAGTGACAACAAAAACATTTAAAGACATAAGTTTAACTGAACATACCAAGCCCAAAACATTCCAGGAGTGTGATATCTCTATTTGATGACCATAGCATCATACCTTTATCATCATTCCGAATTCCATAACCATATAAGTTCAGATAGGGGTCTGTTTTACATATAAAAACAATCCTTCGAAAACCTCAGGTCATAGTTGACTCAATAATCTAATAAAAAAAATATAGAAAATTATATACTCATCACATGCATAAGGTTCCTAGGAGAACACTTGGGTCACAGAGATGCAGTAGGCCAGCACATTAAAACAAAGAATGGTTATTCCTTCTGACAGACCAGCAGAGCATAGGTAGCCTAGAGTCAGGGAACAGCTTGCAGCAGGGTAACAATCAGAAAAGCAATCCAATGAATCCTTTATGCCACCCACCAGACAGTAGGGAAATAACAGTACAACAGTCCAGATAAGTCCTATGTGCAGCAATCCTTCTGACACTTGGTTAAGTTCAAGTTCCAAAAGGGCTCTGACAACATGGGGTCAGAGACCCTGTACTTAGACTCAAAATGCCTTTGATATAGGGGGGACTTCAAAAGAAACATTTTAAGTGTACAACACCCCCTTTCAATCTCAGCCCTTTGTGTGAGGGCTGGACACAGCCTATATAAATGTAAGTGTGCCCAGCCTCCCTCTCTCCCATCTTAGGAAGACTATTCAGTATGCAGTTGCGCCCAGCCTCTCCTGTGTGATGGCTGTCTGGAAAGTATGCACAAAGTGTAGCTGTAATTCTGCCCTGAATGTGGATTGGAGTCAGGCTGCAAAGCACAAAGCGTTATAAGCACAGAGAAATGCTCACTTTCTTAAAGTGCCAATTTTGACTTAGTAGTAAAAATCCATCAACACCAATAAGAATAATTTTCACTACCTTTCTAAAAATTCCAAACATGGCAATGCCACTCTTTTCAGATCAGGGATTACCGCTAAACATATGTAAGTAGATTCCTGATGTTAGCCTACGGGAGGAGCAGCACTCACAGGAGTGAGAAACAAAATTGTGGTGTGAGTCACTACCAGGACATGCCACGCAATAAAGGCACATGTCCTACCTTTTACTTATATAGCACAGTGCCCATACAGCTACCTAGGATCTATATGAAGTAAAATTGGATTTAAAGGCTTGGGAAATAGTTTTAAATGCTGACTCACTCTGGCAGCTTACAAGTAAATTAAATATGACAAACAGGTGTAAGACAATCATACCAAGTTTAAAGGAGAGAGCACATGCACTTTAGCATTGATTAGCAGTGGTTAAGTGTCCAGAGTCCTAAAGCCACACAAAAGAGGGACAGAAAAATAAGAGAAAGAAGGCAAAATGTTTGGGGATAACCCTGCAAAAAGGGCCAAGTCCAACAGTGTCATTCATTAAAATCATTTGAGTTGGAATTGAGTAGGATCAAAATAATGTATCCATACCCTGGACCTGCCCGGATTTTGTACCCCAAATGGATTTCAAATTAATTGTGTCCTTCCAATAATCTATAGATAAATTTGTAACAAATGAATCTATATAAATTAATTTGGTTTGCATAAGCATATTTTTTTTCAGTGGTGAAGGGACAAGTTTAAAATAAAAAGACATTGGATCCGACTTGTTATATTCTGAAAAATATGTCAATTTATCTTTGTATGTTTTGGAACTCCCTTGCGGGGAGTTGGAAAATGTTGTAATTGTGTATTATTAAAAATTGTCAGTTGAACCCTAGCTCAATATAAATAATGATGGATAATGATGGATAATGAGGGATGGTGGATTAGCGATAGTACCAAATATAGCACCAGCAGTATGGGAAGCCCATTTTGGAACCCTGTATGCACATTCGGGCATTGACGATTTAGCACCTTCAACTTTTGGCCACCTCCATGAGTATCGATTGGGGGGGGTACAGGAGATCACTATCGTTGAAGTTGAATCTGCTATCGCCAAGCTATTACATAACAAAGCGCCCAGTCTTGATAAGCTTCCAGGGGACCTATTTCGGTCAGAACCAAAAATATGGGCCCCTTATCTCTATGTCTTGTTTATTTCCATCTTAATGGGAACGGATCCGCCAGATTCCTGGCGAGGCGCAGAGATAGTCCCTATTCACAAGAAAGGCTGCCCCCTACTACCGTCCAACTACAGGCCCATTAGCCTGATAGATATCACCCAGAAGTTGATGGGACGAATAATCCTGGAAAGAGTCCAGGCCTGGGTTGAGGAATATAAGATCTTGAGTACTCTACAGGCCGGCTTCAGGACGAGCACGTCAACCATTGACCAGATCTTCAGACTTCAGGTCCTGTATTGGAAAACAGTGAGTGTGGAGGGTGGCAGCCTCTACCTCATTTTTGTGGACCTGAGGTCTGCATTTGATCTGGTCCGTAGGGGAAAATTGTGGAGGGTACTTTTAGATCTTGGCATCCCAATATACCTCCTGGATGTGTTAATAAGGCTCCAATCAGAAACCTATGCCCAAGTCAGATGCGGGAAGCATGGAGAATTGTCTGCTCGCTTCCCGGTAAAAAAGGGGGTGCGCCAGGGGTGCGTCCTGGCCCCTACCCTTTTTAGTTTATACATAAATGGGCTTATAGATCACCTATTAGGTATAAAGGATATTGATGCCCCAAAGTTAGTTACAGGCCGGGTACCCACATTGATGTTCGCGGACGACACCTTCTTGTTGTCCAGGACATCAATGAGTATCCAACGTACCTTGGATGGCTTCGCCGATTTCTGTGCATCAAGAGGCCTGGAGATAAATCTATCTAAAACTAAATTTATGATTTTTAACCTACCCAGGCAGACCCACCCAAATCCAGTATTGGATGGCATACCTTTGGAACGAGTAAAAACCTTTGAGTATTTGGGCATCATCCTCGTGGAACATTTGGAATGGGATGCCCAAGTAGCAAAGGCTGCCTTAAAGTTGACACAAATGGTGGGTGGGATCTCGAAAATGCACAGAGTATCTGTGTACAAGCCTGCTGCTCCAGTTATAGAAATTTATAAAGTACAGGCTAGAGCGGCTTCTATGTACGAGGCGGAGCATTGGGGGCATTTTAGGCCCACAAGCCTTATAAGGGTGGAGCACTCATTTATGAGGAATCTGTTGGGATTGCCAGTTAGCACTCCGTTAGTACCTCTTCAGCTGGACCTAGGGCTTCTCCCTATTGAGGAGGAAGTGGCCTTAAGGCCACTTACCTACTGGAGAAGATTATGGGCAGTTCCTGAACTACCTCCCTTTAGAAGTGAGTTCAGGGATGTGTGGGCTGAAATTAGAACCAGGAAAATCCCGTGGTTACTTCATATTAAGGAACTCTGTAATAGGATTGGCTTACCCGAGTTATGGGGAACACCAGAAGTAGTTTGCCCGGCAATATCTAGAGCCGATTTGGCATACCACTATAGGCACCACAATCTATTGTCTCTACACGTGAGCTCTACAGTTGGTAGACTGACATCCCAGTTCCTCCAAGTAAAAGAGGATTACAAAAAGGAGGATTTCCTTGACCTGATTAACCCAGCTGCCGCAAGGAAACTGTACATGAAATTTAGGATGGGTAGTCTGCCGCTCATGTTATTTACTAGTAAATGGGACTTAAATAAAAATACTGAGTGCCCAGCGTGCAAATACCATCTTGAAAATGAGATCCACGTCCTGTTTTTTTGTCCCAAATATCAGACTGTACGCAATCGTTGGGTGAAACCTATCTGTAGGAACCTTGGCTTCAGAGAATGTTATAAGGCCTTGAGAGTATTAAAATATGATACGCACCCTCCTATCGTTTTCGCCGTCTCCCGCTTTTTAAACGGGATGTGGCTTAAACGCAGGAACTTTTCAATAAAATAAATTGTTGACTTACATATTTATATGAAATTTAATGTATACCTCCGATAACTACCTTCAATGGTTTAATTTGATTTTAATATGTGCCGGTTTTAAATTTGTAATGTAGGTGTATATATATGATTGTGATTGATTTTGATTTGGTGCATTTTATTTATTCTCTGTAACATAGTGTTTGTGTGTATTTTACTCTGTACTTTTATGGTCCGTTGTGTCCGAAATAAAGTTATCGAAAGAAAGATTAATGATGTCTATAATGGTGGTAGCAGAACACCTCACCATAGTTAGCAGAATGAAGGTAAAACTCCTCTGATTCTGAAACAGCATAATCTTCTGGCTCCAAAAGCATGGAGTTTACTATTTCAACATCTTAGTCATCAGAATATAACTCAAGTACTATCACATCCCCAAAGAAAACCTAAACACATATGGTATCTGCAGGATCTCTGTAGGACTGTACATAATGTAAGGAACTTTATCCCATACAATTCCATCAGTTACTGGAACAGCTGAAATCTTCACTAGGGCCAAGTCTTTTTTTAGCTTATGCAAAGAAGAGTGGTGGGCCAATACCACATCGACCAGTTGTGTAGCAGAGCATTCTAGAAGATAGTGGCCATTGATCAGCAAGAACAAAACAGCCACAAATCCAATCCACAGGAATAGAAACACCAAGAAAAGTGTTTTCCAAACATATATCCATGGTGGAGCCAGATAAGTGAGTTTCAGCCATGAAAGGAAAGCACAGATCCGTGCAGGAGGAGTGTCTAAAATGTAAGAATCAGAAGAAAAATCATCTTGGCCCATACAATACGCAGAAGCAGTTGGTTGAAAAACTGGTGCCCCCGGTACGTTTAAACAATCTATAAAATCCAAGAGTGATGGATCTGTATAATCAGCATTAGCTGCATAACATGCAGTAGTAGGTTCAGTACTCACTTCAGTCCAGTGGCTGGCAGGTGTAGAGGATGTGGTATGGATTGAAGTGCATTCTCCACCGCCCCACCCCCACAGCTGAGAAAAAACAGCTTTGGTGGTGCTCCCTAGCTGTAAAGGAATTTCCTGCATGGTAAGAAGTGGAGTTAGGGAACTACCAAGGACTCCTTGTGGCCTACTGTTGAGCCAAACGATGTAACTTGATTTTATCAATGGAGATAAAACGATTGTCTTTTGAACCAGGAAGCAGTGGCAAGATTACAGTTCTTGTACCATGAAATCCAAGTACAGGCTGCCAACGCATAGTCTGGACTGTCAAGGTCTGGAATGAACATTTTGGGGCCAAAGAGGACCTCGTATGGCAGCAGCCACCCAGAGATCTTTTTGGGAGACTGTTGAGAGCCCGCTGTACCCCAAATAGTTGGTGGATGCAATGGGTCCTTTGCCAAATACTCCAGCAATTAAGGACTGCTTTAAGTCACTGTACATCCTCAACACAACAGAATTGCCCCCAGGCCTATATGGAGAAAGAATATTGCACCTATACACCCAGGGATGCCATAATATCCCCTGTACCCTTCAGAAGTCAAAGCCGGGCCATGATCTGAGTGAATTGTACTGCATGCATGAGTCCCAAGAAAGACTTGCATGTCTTTAATTACTGTGTGATCATCAGCTGAACACTGTGGCCAAACCTAAAGGAACCTGGAGCAAGAACCAACTGTAACTAGGATAAATTTAAATGCTGTATCTGAAAAAGGAAGACCACAGTGGTAAAAAAAAATGCAGACAAAAGGTTAGTTAGAAATTAACAGGTGTGTCTGCGAAGGACAAGCAATGGTGGAACCTTTAATTTGTTGAAAAATGTCACAACAAGGGACATATTTATTTTTTTGGCCTTTTTATATAAGCCATGCTACCAACAACATTGCAGTAGCAGTGAAATCATGGCAGCCACACCTGCATGTGCAAAAGCAACAGCTTTGTGTGCAGCTATCATTAAAGCTACTCTGTGGTCTTGGATGGTAATCAATCGATCACCAACTACGGAATAGTTACCAATGAATGTTTTGTTCACTCAAGTGGCAGGTATATTTATGTAAGAGGGTGCCGTATTTATTATCATTAATGGCAGCTAAAATATCAGAGTCTAGTCTCAATAAGAAATTGCAGCAAAAGTGGCTGTCGCAACTGCAGATTTGGCCACTTTATCAGCCAAAGAATTTCCTACAACGGGAGCTTCCACACACTGATGACTCAATGTAAGTATACATGAGGCTGTGACAACCTATCTCTGAGGTCGTTCACTTTAACCCAAAGTATTTTATACTTGATTGTGTTGCCTTAAGAATCTTTGATTCCATTTTGATGTCAATAATGTAAATTATCATTAAATGACTGTACACAGTAATAAGAATCACTCACAATAAGGGTGGGAAATTCAGGATCTGTATGTTCAAGTGCAAAAAGCAACATTTTTAGTTCAGCCAACTGTGCAGTGCAGTCCCCAAAGGACTAAGTGTGAGATTTTTGTGGGTGGAATTTTCTGCCCAAGATCACATCAGCACTGGGGGCACACGCCACTGAATACTGATGGTTAGAGCCTATAGCAGGTTCAGCTGAACCATCATCTTATATGATCCATTTATACAGTTCAAGAGGTAAGACCAAGTTGGGCATGGAATGAACATGCACATACTACAAGAATTATAATGTCTGTAAAGATGGGTCAAAGACGGCCTGCCATAGGACCGCCGCAATCATCAGGGATCAATGATTCCTGACAGTGGCACAGCAGTCAGACCCTCAAATATGCTTAGCAGTGCCGTTGCAGTACCCCAAGCATATTTGGATTTTTCTTACTGCTGCAGTTTTCATGGTGGTGAGGCTGCAATATAAACTGTGGCAGTGAGGAAAGAAAGGGGGCCCTACAGGGCCTCCTTTTCCCTCAGGGCCAAGGGATGCATGCAGGGGGGCACATGGTGTGCCCCCCTTTTCTGCATATAGTGATTTAATGCATGGAGAATAATCAGGAATGTATGGTCTGCCAAAATTAGGGAACCCTAATAAGGATTGTAATTTCTTTAATGTGTTTGGAGGATGAAATTCTGCATGCTTCTCCAAAAAGTGAGGGGCACAACTTAGTCTTACTCTTACTGTCATGTGTAAGTTCATATCCTAAAAAAGGACAGTTAGAAATGTGATATTCAATTTCTGCAAGTTGAACTTATAGCCATATGCAGTGAGTCCTTAAATTATGTGATCCACTCTGGTAGATGCCATCTACACAATAAGCAATTAGTCTAAAATAAGGGTGAACTAAGTGGGCCCTAAACGGAACTCGCAGCCCTCTTTTGAGTGGATGTGGCTAAAGTGACAACAAATTTTACTGGAGCTGGTAGTTTGATTTAATCAAACAAGAATGCAATGTATAAAAATACCACCCTCTCGTCCCACAACGGGCGACCCCTTCACCGTACGCAGCATACATCAAAAACAACATGATCCCAACTGTCCTTCCCATCTTCCACTCTACACAACATGCCGCACCCCTCATTAAAAATATATCCTTAACAGGCTCTACTTTGTACGACAGTTCCTTCTAGCCACACTTTAATTTATGGAGGTCCTGCATGATCCTATTGAGCATGGCAGAGTTGATCGTAGTGTTGGTGGTTGGGTGAGTTGCATGGGTAGCTGGGGACCTTGGCTGCCTGCAGTGGTAGTGATCTAGCCAGGTCCCTCCGGCTTGAGGTCTGAGGCAGCAGCAACTACCTTCTCTTAGAGCACCACCAGTCGGTGGCCCTCCACCGCAATTGCCTCCAATTTCTGGAGGCGCAGCATGCCACCAAGAGTAGTTCTCCGGGAGAGGTCCTCCGACTCCTCCGGCAGTCGTAGCTCGATGATCCTAAAAACAAAAAAGAAAAGAAAAGGAATATGAAATTTGGAATGCAACCCATTGTTCAGTAGTCACAATGTTGCTTGTCCCCTGGGGCCTTTGGAATTTTTTGTATGTGACTCTTTGTCAGAGCAGAGGGCACATTCTTCCCATACATACTTCCATACAATAGTAGTGCATGTTATGAATCCATGATTATTGATCTTCACCATAATCAAAAATAGATATTTGTACTAAAAAGGTTGACAAATTAAAATGATTTCATGTGGGGAAATATGTAACACACGCTTAATGTGCGTTTGTTAATGAATACGCTTCCAAATTTAGATATTGCCATTGATGAACTATAAATATCTTTTTGGTGCTTGATTTGTATGGGCTACTTCGTTTCATGACACAACACAAAAGGCATATTTAAGGCAATGATTTAAACAATCAAAGAGTCAATGCATTACTAAGAGGTCACATTTACAGATACCTCATCTGTTGTCTTTCATGTTGTTTTTTGATCTCTTCTTGCTCTCATCCCCTCTACCTTCTGTTATTCTTTCTAAAAAATATATGCGTACAAAGTTAAAAGATATTATAATCCTTGACAATTAAATCTTTATATCATCAAAATAGTAAATAGTTTCATCCCCAATTAGTGCTATATATTCGATTATTTTGTACTATAGTTATGCAACAATATGCCTATGTATCAGATGTCAAATATTCCTATCTCATAATATGATATTTCATTTAATGGGCCTTTGCCACATCTAATAAAACATAGTGATAGTTACAGAGAAAGAAAGATCAACCATCAAGAAAATATACATAATCAAAGCTTTATCTACATGATAATATAGACCACAATATGTTCAATATAGATAACAGATGTAACAATTGTTGCAACAGTTTTCAAATTGGCACATGATTAAATGTTCACCAGTGACAACAAAAACATTTAAAGACATAAGTTTAACTGAACATACCAAGCCCAAAACATTCCAGGAGTGTGATATCTCTATTTGATGACCATAGCATCATACCTTTATCATCATTCCGAATTCCATAACCATATAAGTTCAGATAGGGGTCTGTTTTACATATAAAAACAATCCTTCGAAAACCTCAGGTCATAGTTGAATCAATAATCTAATAAAAAAAATATAGAAAATTATATACTCATCACATGCATAAGGTTCCTAGGAGAACACTTGGGTCACAGAGATGCAGTAGGCCAGCACATTAAAACAAAGAATGGTTATTCCTTCTGACAGACCAGCAGAGCATAGGTAGCCTAGAGTCAGGAAACAGCTTGCAGCAGGGTAACAATCAGAAAAGCAATCCAATGAATCCTTTATGCCACCCACCAGACAGTAGGGAAATAACAGTACAACAGTCCAGATAAGTCCTATGTGCAGCAATCCTTCTGACACTTGGTTAAGTTCAAGTTCCAAAAGGGCTCTGACAAAATGGGGTCAGAGACCCTGTACTTAGACTCAAAATGCCTTTGATATAGGGGGGACTTCAAAAGAAACATTTTAAGTGTACAACACCCCCTTTCAATCTCAGCCCTTTGTGTGAGGGCTGGACACAGCCTATATAAATGTAAGTGTGCCCAGCCTCCCTCTCTCCCATCTTAGGAAGACTATTCAGTATGCAGTTGCGCCCAGCCTCTCCTGTGTGATGGCTGTCTGGAAAGTATGCACAAAGTGTAGCTGTAATTCTGCCCTGAATGTGGATTGGAGTCAGGCTGCAAAGCACAAAGCGTTATAAGCACAGAGAAATGCTCACTTTCTTAAAGTGCCAATTTTGACTTACTAGTAAAAATCCATCAACACCAATAAGAATAATTTTCACTACCTTTCTAAAAATTCCAAACATGGCAATGCCACTCTTTTCAGATCAGGGATTACCGCTAAACATATGTAAGTAGATTCCTGATGTTAGCCTACGGGAGGAGCAGCACTCACAGGAGTGAGAAACAAAATTGTGGTGTGAGTCACTACCAGGACATGCCACGCAATAAAGGCACATGTCCTGCCTTTTACTTATATAGCACAGTGCCCATACAGCTACCTAGGATCTATATGAAGTAAAATTGGATTTAAAGGCTTGGGAAATAGTGCAGTGCAGTCCCCAAAGGACTAAGTGTGAGATTTTTGTGGGTGGAATTTTCTGCCCAAGATCACATCAGCACTGGGGGCACACGCCACTGAATACTGATGGTTAGAGCCTATAGCAGGTTCAGCTGAACCATCATCTTATATGATCCATTTATACAGTTCAAGAGGTAAGACCAAGTTGGGCATGGAATGAACATGCACATACTACAAGAATTATAATGTCTGTAAAGATGGGTCAAAGACGGCCTGCCATAGGACCGCCGCAATCATCAGGGATCCATGATTCCTGACAGTGGCACAGCAGTCAGACCCTCAAATATGCTTAGCAGTGCCGTTGCAGTACCCCAAGCATATTTGGATTTTTCTTACTGCTGCAGTTTTCATAGTGGTGAGGCTGCAATATAAACTGTGGCAGTGAGGAAAGAAAGGGGGCCCTACAGGGCCTCCTTTTCCCTCAGGGCCAAGGGATGCATGCAGGGGGGCACATGGTGTGCCCCCCTTTTCTGCATATAGTGATTTAATGCATGGAGAATAATCAGGAATGTATGGTCTGCCAAAATTAGGGAACCCTAATAAGGATTGTAATTTCTTTAATGTGTTTGGAGGATGAAATTCTGCATGCTTCTCCAAAAAGTGAGGGGCACAACTTAGTCTTACTCTTACTGTCATGTGTAAGTTCATATCCTAAAAAAGGACAGTTAGAAATGTGATATTCAATTTCTGCAAGTTGAACTTATAGCCATATGCAGTGAGTCCTTAAATAATGTGATCCACTCTGGTAGATGCCATCTACACAATAAGCAATTAGTCTAAAATAAGGGTGAACTAAGTGGGCCCTAAACGGAACTCGCAGCCCTCTTTTGAGTGGATGTGGCTAAAGTGACAACAAATTTTACTGGAGCTGGTAGTTTGATTTAATCAAACAAGAATGCAATGTATAAAAATACCACCCTCTCGTCCCACAACGGGCGACCCCTTCACCGTACGCAGCATACATCAAAAACAACATGATCCCAACTGTCCTTCCCATCTTCCACTCTACACAACATGCCGCACCCCTCATTAAAAATATATCCTTAACAGGCTCTACTTTGTACGACAGTTCCTTCTAGCCACACTTTAATTTATGGAGGTCCTGCATGATCCTATTGAGCATGGCAGAGTTGATCGTAGTGTTGGTGGTTGGGTGAGTTGCATGGGTAGCTGGGGACCTTGGCTGCCTGTAGTGGTAGTGATCTAGCCAGGTCCCTCCGGCTTGAGGTCTGAGGCAGCAGCAACTACCTTCTCTTAGAGCACCACCAGTCGGTGGCCCTCCACCGCAATTGCCTCCAATTTCTGGAGGCGCAGCATGCCACCAAGAGTAGTTCTCCGGGAGAGGTCCTCCGACTCCTCCGGCAGTCGTAGCTCGATGATCCTAAAAACAAAAAAGAAAAGAAAAGGAATATGAAATTTGGAATGCAACCCATTGTTCAGTAGTCACAATGTTGCTTGTCCCCTGGGGCCTTTGGAATTTTTTGTATGTGACTCTTTGTCAGAGCAGAGGGCACATTCTTCCCATACATACTTCCATACAATAGTAGTGCATGTTATGAATCCATGATTATTGATCTTCACCATAATCAAAAATAGATATTTGTACTAAAAAGGTTGACAAATTAAAATGATTTCATGTGGGGAAATATGTAACACACGCTTAATGTGCGTTTGTTAATGAATACGCTTCCAAATTTAGATATTGCCATTGATGAATAGGGCACATTTAATTAATGCTGCACAATTTACTTGACTGTAATATGAAACATTAATCAAGACATGCTGGAAAGGCAGCATGTTTTCTTTTGTTGGGACAGCTAGTGGTGTGTCATCCTAAATTTCAATAACTTTGCTCTTATTCTTCCCACTCCCTCTTGAGTCCCACCCTGAGTATGACCCTAGACTAAGTTCCACACTTACCCTCCACTCAAAATAATGTTCTACAAATACTGTTTCCTTTGGCTATGGGTTAAGTAAGTGAAAGTGAAGGGTAAGTGTGAGAAGTTGGCCTGGCATATGCTGGTCACTAGTGGCCACCTTGCACCAGTCCAATTCAACTCTTATGGTAGATAGGTTTAAGACAACCTTTTAAAGAAAGCTATCCAGTGGTAGCTGTGGAGAGCAGCCTTCAGGCCAAGTCTCTGAGGAATGTAAAGCAGCTTGTTTTACCTTATGATCTCTTGAATTACCAAATGAAAGGACACCACACAGGTATTTATATCAAATATATATGTATTTATTTCTAGACACACTCTACTAATCTCTTTATGAGATTAGAAGTCAGGAACAAATTCAAATATCAACGTTTCACAATAAGTTAAGCACAAATATGGCTGGGGCCCTAGGGGCGTACCAGACCATATACTAAAAAAGAGGTTTAGGAAAGTCAACATGCAGAGGGACAAGACCTAGGGCCTGTAGAATCGCTGGGACTTCACTAATGCAGCAAAAGCAGGTAAGTAAAAGACCCATGGGAGAGGCGTGCAGTGTGAGAACGCAGCCGCGGGTTCCCTATTGATTTCAATGGAGCAAGTCACAGTTGGAATTTTAAAGTTTTAGGGTACTTTGAGGAAGTCTACAAGCAAGCCACTTACAAGGTAAGTAATTCGAGGGCCAACACACACTAGGACACCGGAGTGCACGAGTTACCTCACCCAGGGAAGCCGGGTGCATAGGTGTCTTTTGGTGTCGGGTCGCGTCACTGTTTTCTATGGAAGCCAAAGAAGATTTGCTGCTTGCGTAGACTGAAGAAGTGTCCGGTGGAATCCAAGGCTGGATTCAAGATGTAGAAGACCTGAAAGCAGAAGGGAAAGTGTTCACAGTCACTTGCCAGTGACCCAGGGCCAGGATGATGGATGCCCATGGAAGTCGGGTGATTTCAGGTGATCAAGGGTGTTTTAACTCTTCACTCACGAGGACCAGGAGGCATCGACGATGACCAGCAGCTGGATTCGGAGTGTCCCACAATGTCTGTAGCTGACTGCCATGTCGGCAACCAGATTGGGGCCAACAAGCCTTGGCGACAGCAAGTCTCATGGAAAGTAAATATAGTCAATGGTGCAGACCAGCAAGGTCTTAGGGACTCACTCAGCAAAGGTAAGTGAGGGCAGACCTGAAGCAACCAGGGGAGCCCTTTGGTTTGATCAGAAATTCTTCAGGGGACCCACAAGCCAACGGGCAAGGGATCGCAAAGACGCCTCATGAGGAAATGCTTCACAGGAGCCCACGGTCACTCGAGATGGGGTAGGTCTATGATTTTCACTGCAAAACCTGCTGGAGGCTTAGGCCACAAATGGTCCAAATCACAAGTTCGTAGAGTGTTGTGAAGGGGTTGCACTTGACATAAGTACACGGTACCGGGGTATTGCTGTTCCTCGTCACTCGTGGGGTCCACACGCCTCAGCTCTGCTGGGGACTCACAATGTCCGTCGAGAAGTCAGGAGATCCACTTCCAGGGCTGCAGGGACTCCGGGCTCCAGCGGGAGCGGGAAAGTTTGCGACCATTCATTCAAAGTGTTGGTGCCTGCCAAGCAGGGGAGTTACTCCTTGACTCCAAGGGAGATTCTTCCGTCTTCCAAAGGTTGTGGAACATTGAAGGACCAGGATTCTTCTTGTAAAGCGTTGTCCAGGGTTATCTAGTTTGCAATGGCAAGGGTTCCCTATCTTACACTAAAAGAAAGGGAGGGACTAGCTTTATGACCACTCCTCTGGGAGGGTCAGGGTAGGGGGTGGTTCCACCCACTTCCCTTTGTCCAGTTCCACGCCAGAGCAGGGACAGGTAGCCCCTGAACCGGTTTGAGCTGGCATATGCACAGAGGAGCCTACTGCTCCCCCAGTGCAGGACTTCAAAGCACTCTAGGAGTGCACCCACCCAGCCCCAATACACTAAATCCTGTCTGGAAGGTGGTGACACCTCCCTGTGACAGGATGCCTATTGTTAGGCCTCCTCCACTGCGAGTTTCAGTCAGCAGCAGGAGGGCAGCCCAGTGTCTGTGCTGGAGGCATCCATTTTGTGATGCCAGGGCTCGTTCAGATTTCTACAGTGTTAACACAGTAGGTGCATGTCTTCCCCTCTAGAAGGGTGGCATCATACTCCCACACCAGTTACTGGTGTGGGGGTATGATTCCAAGTTGTTTGACACCAAACACGACATGTTTTGATGCAGTCATTCCAAAGTTAGCATTTACCGGTAGGTTATAATGCACTTAAGAGTATATGGTTTAACCGCATCCACAAACAGCCACAGAGAATAGACTCTGCCAGCTGCAGAGGGGTGCTGCTCATGCAGAGGCACCCCCTCACATTGTAAACCAAGCACCCTGCCCTCAGGATTGATAGGGCCTGCCTTAGGGGTGACTGATAGGTTTATATGTGTGTGTATGGTGAGATATAGGAACCTATACCTCAGTGAGGAGTGCTAACACTACCTCACCCAGGCTGCAGTAGCAGGCCTGTGGTGTCAGATTTAGTCTGCTTCCCAGGGGTGACATAATACATGCTTCAGCCCCTGTTAGGCCTGTGAAGTACCTATGCCCTTGGTACCTAAGGTACCATATACTAGGGGCTCATAAGGCACCACAGTATCCAATCACTAGTGCATCTAGTATGCACTCAAAGTTGTTTAGAGAGAACAGAGAGACTGGGACCCTGATTAGCAGGAACCCAGCCAGACTATAGCCAGAAACCAGTGTTAACATCTGAAAAAAAAGTGGGGGCAACATAAGTGCAGATCCTACTCTCCTACAGTAAGTGAGAGTGTAGTGTAGGCCCTGCAGCAGGCTCGTTTGACTAGCCAGGCCAGTAACTGCCAGATAGGGCCCAATGGTGTAACTGGGCCACATGGTGGACATGAACAATGTACAGCCCCTCTATGCCAAGGTTGAGACTATCTTGGCTAGGCAACCCCCTAAAAATCAGTTTGAGGTGAGAGCCTTCCTGAGTCTCACAGGATACTACAGGTGGTTTGTTAAGGGATATGAAACCACAGTTGCCCCTTCACTTGGTTGGTTTCTAAGAAGCATAAAACAAGGTGATGTGGTCAGAAGCCTATCAGAAAGCCTTTGACTCCCTCATCTTATATACTCTTCCTTATACGCATTTATTCCCATCTCTGCCTCTCAATCTCTAGCTTCCTTAAAGAGCTTAAAATCCGGATCTCCCCTTGACCCTTTCCTATGGCAATGCTAAAAATGGTGGCACCTTCTATCAATATCACGGTGAACCACATTTTTAATACCTTGTTAACATCAGGGGTGGTACCATTAGCGTGGAAAAGGGCCAAATTGGTACTGCTGCTAAAAAAAACCTACAGCAGATCCAATGCGAGCAGCAAATTATAGGCCGATCTTCCTTCTCCCTGGTCTCTCCAAGATCCTGGAGAGGAAGTGAACCACCAACTCTCCTGCTACCTGGAAGAGAACAGAATACTCCACCTCACTCAATCTGGTTTCCACCCTCATTTTAGCACGGAGACCGTTTTTCTCGAAGTGGTAGAGCATGTTCAGAGCACTCTAGACACAGAAGGCAAAGCCATATTCATACTGCGAGACCTCACAGCAGCATTTGACACCGTGCCTCACCTTAAGCTGCTTGAGGCCATCATGAGATAGGGATCAGACATTTGGCCTCAAACTGGCTATCTTAATTTCTGGACAGACGGACTCATGAAGTCTGGCTCCTGCCTAACACCGCACCAGCCAGACCCCTGAATGTGGGTTTGCCACAGGGCTTGGCTCTCTGTTAAATATATATCTGACACCCCTAGCAATCCTTACAGAGTCTCTTGGTGCAAAAGACATCTCATATGCAGATGACACACAGCTTCTGGTTACTTGCGAGAAGGGCAAGGACCTAGAAGGTAAGCAGATCTCACGTTGTCTCACCAAGGTGTTTTACTGGTTGTATCTGCACAATTTGAGATGTAACTCAGACAAAATAGAGATGGGGACCTTTGGAGATGTCCCTCATTATTTTGTGGACACCTGCTGGCCGAGCAATTTTCCGCAACCAGGTTTCCCACAAAACTGCTTAAAGAATTTAGGGATCAAAATAGATAAATCCCTTTCCTTCCAACCTCAGATATAAGCCTTAGCCAGGTCCTGCTTCAGCGTGCTTCACATGCTGAAACAATTTCTACCCCTTCTATCTGAGTTGGCTGGTAGAAAGGTAGTGCTGGCCCAGATTACGTCGAGACTCGACTATAGAAACGCTCTGTACCTCGGTTTCGCCTTAAGAGACTGCAGGTGGTGCAGAACGTGGCGGCAAGACTTTTGCTTAGGCTCACACCTAGATTCCATATGACACCTCACCTAAGGGCTCGTCATTGACTCCAGGTGAAAAAGAGGGTGGTCTTTAAGGCCATGGTCCTTATGCAGAAGGCCTTGCATGGGGCGGGCGCGTCCTATCTCAGCAAGAGGTTCAGCACACACATACCTGCACACACCCTTCGCTCTTCTTCAGCGTACATGGCAAGGGTGCCCCACATTAGCCTCTTCAAAATAGGTGAAAGATCCTTTTCCTATCAGGCCACTCTCCTCTGGAATAGTCTCCCATCAGACCTTCGGCTAATGCACAATCTGGATATTTTCAAAAGGAAACTAAAACCTACCTCTTTAACTGTTAATCTAGTAGCCTGTCAGTTCCCCCTGTGCCTTGTGCTGGGACACACTTCTGAGTAGGCGTGCACACTAAAAAATATTATAACATAATATAACATGTGTACATCACCTGTATTCCAGGTCCCTGACTTTTCCAAGGAGTGACAAAACTCCTAAATTCGTTTTTCACTACTGCAAGTTCTGCTACTCCCATGGGATAACATTGGGTTGACTTATTACATTTAATAACTTTCAATTGGGAGCAGGTAAGAATTTTGAGGTTGGTGTCTAACTAATTGTGAGCACTCTTTAATGGTAAAGTCATGTTTTAAGTAACAATTCTGAAAGTTCCAGTTTTTCAAAAGTTGGCATTTTCTTGTCCCAGATATTTGGTGTCTACAGCCTGCCTCCTGTGTCATATGTTTAGGTGTAGCTAGCAGTTGGTATATGTGTATTGCTCCCAGACAGTGAGCTGGGCAATAGGTGTTGACAGGATCGGCCATCTCTGACTTGATGAGGGGTAGCAGCTGTGACTCACCTTCCACACTTTTGGGTGGAAACCAGGACTCTTTAATTTCTCTGGGTTAGGTTCAGGGCTCCACTGATTATAACTGATGCCCATAGCTGTATCAACGTTGCTTTCGTGTGTGTTTGAAAAGCTGTTGAATTTTATTTCAGTGCTCCCACAATGGTAGTCAGTGCTTAAGTCTGTCTCATTTGGATTACTTGAATTACCCGTAGGAGGGACTTTGTCAACTAAGGGCTCTATTCTATGGTGCATTACTTAGGTCAAATCTCTTTATATCTTCTAATTTGTTGAGATTTGGATTTTGGGCAGAAACTATTGAGTTATTGTTCTGAGAAATGGCAAAGCTACGAATTCTACGGGCTTCTTAGTAATGTTTCTCTTTCTCTTTTTCCTTTTCTTTTGTCTTTTTTGAGCACCTTTGCAGTTTCTAATTTTTAAAATGTAAAATACCTCTATGACTTCATCAATTTCTTGTTTCGTATTTTGAGTTTACTCTATCAGATTTTGGATTTTCTGCATTATTTATTCAATTTGAGCAATTGGGCATCTGCACCTTGGTTCTGTTCAATATCAGTACTTATATTTTTGCTTTGACTTAACTTATCCACTTTTCTCCTACTGAAAAGGTTCAGTTTGAGCCATTTTAATTAGTTTTTTTAGAACCCATGAATCCCATTTCTAAAAACTGTGAACAGCCAATACATCGCTTTTCATTGAAAAGGGGTTCATTATTTTTAAGCTTGGAGTAGCAAGATTTTAAGCCCACCAAGTGCTGCAGTATGGGTAAAGTTATAACAATGTTCTTATCAGATGTACAGAGACACCCGGCCTCCATCCAACATAGTTTCCACTTGTGTCACTCCTCGGGCCAGGCATGGCCAGAGGGGATAAATAAATGGGAGTGAGACCTCACGAGTCTACGCCGACACATGAGCATTGTGTATGTGTACATCATTATGATGCTAATGCGAATGGGTCTCAGTGGGGCTGAGAGGGCCTTCTACCTTGCAACACTGGCAACGTGGGTGGTGCGGACCTACGTCCACTCTGCAGATGCAGCAGGCAATGTATGCTGCTCTACGTCCTGACACCTTCTTCCACATCACTGAATCCTGCTGATGCCAATCAGCCCACCCTGTGCAGCAAACACACCCACCTACCTCCTGCTTCCCCAAGTCTCTCCAGACCAGCGGCCCTGTGGAGATCAAGTGACGGTGGTAGGTGCTCTGCCATGCCCCCAGCACCGCAGCGCCTGTCAAACAGGGTACACCACTGCTCAAATCACAGCGACCGTGTCTTCGTGGCCCATGCTATGGCCGTGCAGCAGGCGCAGCCTGATACACGCTCCTCTTGCCGCTCAGCGGAGGTGTCAGCCTCAAGGAGCACCAGTGCCTTTGAGAAAACGCCAGCACACAAGACGCGCAGGCTCCTGCAGACATCTCCCCCTCCTCTCCTCCTCCTCCAAGTGCATCATGGGGAAAGCCCCTGCAGTGGGAGGCAGATCCAGCGGAACAGGGATCTCCCAAGACAAAGAAATGAAAGTGGGGCACAACATATAGTGTAATATTAATGCTCGTAAATGAACACTGCTAAAAACAAACAAAAAAGAGAATATAAAATAAACAAGCAAATCCACAATTGATTGCAGCAGACCAGCAGTTCAATCTCTGAATACACAAAAAAGTACAAAAGTGCACATAAGAAGCAGAGGAAAGAACAGAGATTCACGCTTCCACACTCAAGACCAATAATCATTGTTGCCCACCACTGCAGGCATGAGTACCCAACAGGAACAAGGAGTGAAGGCTCCCCAAGTCCCACTGCCTAATGGCCACACAGACGTGAAAATGCTCCTTTCCTTCCGAAAATTGGCTGATCCAGCTTCAGCTGTCCCCAGGTGGCATTCATGGTTAGGGGGCTTAAACCGCTACTTCTGTGGCACGAGAGAAGCGGATTGCACGCCAAAAGGTCATTCATTACTCATGCACTACAGCAGGGCTGAATTATATGAACTCTTCAAGATGCTGCTGGACACTGGTGGCTATAACACGGCAGTAAGAGAACTCACAAACACTTAGACCCCCAACTTAACCTGGATTTCAAGAGTTTCAAACTGCGACAGGCAAAACAGTCAAAATAAGAGTCTGTCAACATGTTTTACGTGACGCTGAGGAAGTTGGATAGCACATGCACCTTCCATGACCATCATTAGGAGATTCAAGCATGGACATAGAGGTGGACGTCACAAGCGACAAGCAGTCCACCAGAATGAAAATCCTCATAACAGAAGGAAAGAAGGGCACGCTGCTGAGGAGCTGCCACATAGCTAAAGATCTCAAACTTGTTTTCTTTACATTACCTGCCTACAGATGATCATTTTTTGAATGCAACAATAATAGCATCAAACAATCCATGATTGGGGCTCTTTTGGCAGTTGTTTTTTTCTTCTAATTTATCCAGGTTATGAGGATAGCCACTCACAGACCAGCGTTTCATGGAATTGACTTCCACAAGTGCGCTAAGTTATGAGGCAGCTACCACTGATGCAGCGGAGTTTACCAGCTCTTCACATTCATACACACAACACTCATTTGGGCCCATATACATTCATATACTCAATGAGCTAGTAAATATCCACTGGACATCAATTTTGTTTTACCCTAGGAAACCTTTAAACCAGTATTCTTACCATTCCTGTCTCCTGAGTGAATGCATGGTCGAAAGATCTTGTAGTAGATTAAAATAGGAAGGAAACAATATAATACATTCATCTTTATTCAAAGAACCACAGATTCAGAAGGAGTTTTAAAAGTTTATCTGAATTAATAATTTTGAGGGTCAAATCAGAATACACATGGATATACCAGAATTTTCCATCAGGAATAGTAGTTAAATTAGTTTATAATTAAATTCACATTAATTAATCTCATATGATGACAGTACCTGAGGAGAGAAAGAATAGAGAGCAAAATACGGAGCATTAACCCTACAGTATATTTACCTAGAATGGTGTGAGGACCTAGACATCAGAGTATCAAGGATTCAAGACAGGTTCAGGACAGGGAAGGTGGCCTCTTCTAGTGTAACGCCAGCATTACACCCCTCTCTGGTGCTACCCTCTCTGGCTCAGGCTCGTCCGGACCCCTTCCTAGATGTGTCTCCTCGGTTGTTCCGCGAATTTTCCCTATTGTTGGATTCTTCAGTCAGGTTGCAGCAAAGTCGGACAGCATCTCAGCATAGCATCAGCATCTCGTGGGTCAAGTGTGTCTAACGATCTAGAACTTACCTCTGTTATACCAATTCAAATGTATGATCCACCACCAAATGTTTCAATTCCATGTTCACCCGCAATTTGATTGGGCCAAGCACTGGGGTGAGGACATCACACCATACTAAGTGCAATCATTTTCTTTAGTTCTATTGTCTAATTTCCGCCCCTTAATTATAATACCCACAAGCTTTATTCCCACAAGCATTTCATATGTGGATCGATAAATCTGTAATACAATGTTTCAGGTCCTTCCTATCATAGGGTCAGGAGGTCAGGAGTTGATCTTCCCATGTCCTTGCTGGGCACATGGATTGGCAGCCACCCAATGACTTCATTGGTCTCAGAACGAGAAGGATTTCACGCATGCGTTGTTGTCACAAAGGGTAGGGACATCAGTCACCCTCTAAGGCCCAAATATGAACTATTAATAAAGTCAGAGAAGAACATGTTAGAATACAAAATTAAATGAATTCACTGTATACCACTTACTTCTACTCTAACCCTATTTACTTAATATTTCTTTTGCATTAATAGCTTAGTGAATCTTGCATAGGTTAGTTTCAGCACAGCATGTGCGTTCGTGCGAAGGTTTTCGAGCAGCCATGTTAAAAGCTATTGCGCAGCTGCAAAGATTTTCCCCCCAAGCGACAGAAGACGTCATACTACGTAGATGTAGTAGACGCATGCGCAGAAGATTTTCCACGTTTATGGCGGCCATTTTAGGACACTTGTGTTACTTATTACTAAAGCACATAGAAAAGCTTCCCCTCGTTACGATATGTAAAATGTAGTGCAAAATTAGTATTCACAGACAGGTCGGTTATAATGTTGCAGGTTATTCGAGAGGATTGCATATGAGCAAGTTTCTTTTGATGCAAATCCTTGCTCCATCTATCCCCTCTCTGATGGCATTTTATGCCATCACTAACTTCTATTAAATCAGATGTCAACTTTAGCATTCTATCATTTCGATTTCTTCAAATCTTTTATTCCCTCCTTTATCTTTCTTAAATTGTGATCCTTTCATTCTTTTGCAGATATTTTCTTTCAATTCTTCCAGTCGTATTTCTTCTAATTTTCTTTTCCTACCCTTCTCATTCACTTCGTACCTCTTTCTTTTCCCACTGCATTTGCGGCAACACATTATCATCAAAACTAATAAAGTTATGCCCATGATTGGCAATAATATTTGACCTAAGATACTCTTACCTATATTAGAAAATCAATTACTAATGGTGGAAAAACTATTTGGTATTTTCTTCCATACACTGTCAACCTCCAGTGGTTTCAGTTCCTCTTCCAAATGTGTAGTATTTTTAATATACCTTCAAATTTCCACACTTTTATCTGGTATATATGTGCAAAAGTGTTGCGCTTTCGACATTTTACAGACTTCACCCTCTTTTGCTAATAAGATATCAGGGGCAAGGCGAATTTGCAAAACCATAGATCTAACAGCAACTAGCTCAGTAAAAATCCTCCAGCAGTGTCAATTGACCGATTTTTCAAGAATTCAACAGAACCTCCACTGAAGGTATCAATGCACCAAATATATCACCTGCTATTTCTGAAAAACTAGCTCTTTTGTATCGGGTTAGTCCATTACTGTCATTATTGCTTCCAGTGATTCTTTTAACATGATAAACTTTAGGGAATACTATTCTGAAATAGCAGCTCCCATGGCTTTGATCAGGCAACCTAAAGTAGGCTTTGTTTCCACAAATATAATAAATTCCAGGAAATACTGGATCAGTTCCTCCTTTTAGTCCCCAACCCCCAATTACTAGGAAGTTATGTTCACATTCACTGGAACCAATAAATACATTGTTATATTCTGTTTTAAGTCTATGGAGACAGATTGTCCCTTTCTTTTCAAAGTCCAGAGACATAGCAGCATGAGTCTTGCCAGTTACTAAAAGGTCTTCCTTTCAGCACATTTAGGTATCTGAGGTTTCGGTTCAGAGGCCCTTCTTTGGAAATCCTGTCTCCTTTGTTCTACTAAATTCAAAAATATATTTTCTTCTTCATGTAATTTACATGTTAGGTTGCGCTTATGCGCGTCAGCTATATCTATTGTCTTCATTGTTAGGAAATATTCACCCATGAATTGTGAGTCTCTAGTACTAAGGACAGGGTTCATGCTCTTTCTCATAGGAACTTCTGAAAATATTACATCTACATTTGAATAATACTGCAGTTTTCCAGTTCTATAGAATAAACTAGCTAATACACTACATGAAATACCATATGTCAAGGGTAAATGATGATATGTCACCCCTATAGCTACTGAATTTGGCAATTTCATGCAAACACTAACTTCCATAGTTTCTACATAATGTACTAAGAGATTTTCAAATGTATTTAAATCAGTTTCATTCTTACTTATAACGTAGTGTAAATCTAACTCATCTGGTGTTTATAAATCTACTCTATCACCTTTAATGTTTGCAACATTTGTGTGTGTGTTAATACTATTCTGTTTGTCAGTAATCATCAACTAAGGAATAGCTATTGCTAATATTACCCATATTATAAGGACTAATATTAAACTACATATACAGATCCTACAACACTTCTTTTTACAGCCTTGTTTTGGTTTTCCAGCAACTTTATTATAAGACATTTTTGGACAAAAAGATTTGTCTCTTTTTAATTCAGAACTTGGTATGAGATAACACCTTAAACGTCTTCTCTCTTTCAAGTCGGTCTCACTTCTTCTTCAATTTGTTCAACATTCAGCTCTTCATCGCTTTCTTCATTTATGTTGAGATTTTCAAAGTCTTCAAGAATAACATATGTCCACTCAGGACCCTTGAACTTGTTATTCAATGTCTTCAATCGTTGACTCCTGTTTGGCGTTACGGTAGAAGGTCCAGATTGACTGGTTACTTTGTTTACTTGATCAGGTTCTTCACTGATTTTCTTAAGACGATATCTCAGTCTATTGATAATTCTTGGCCAATTATCACCTTTTCGACTTTTCTTAAACTTTACTGCACTGCCAGGTTCTTCAAAACTCTTTTTATTTTCTTTAGATTTCGGCACAACTTGATCAGCTTCGTCTTCAGATTTCCTCTCTATATGACCTTGTCCAGGGCTTATTGTTCTGGCGTGTTCTGCTTGGATGGGTTAATCTACCTCAATCTGACCCTGTTCAGGATTGGTGATGTCTGGTTTTTCTTCTGTATCCTGAACTTGCGTTTCTATGCCTGAGTGGTCCTGTTCAGGTCTTTTTACCTCTTTACATTCTTCTGCCTGAACGTTTTCTCTAAAACCTTGCTGTCCCTCCTCAGACTCAGGAATGGGGCTTTGGTTTTCTTCTGTCTGAGTATACTGTTCTTTCTTTAACTGTTTCTGCTTAGGCTCCCTAACAGGTGTTTCCCTACTCTCCTGAGTGAGTTCTTCTACACATGTCTGGTCCTCACTCTTTTCCTGTCTATCTAACTGTGTTTGACTCCTAGTTCTTATAAGTACTTCAGGTACCCACCGCTGGGATCAAATCGTCCTGATAAGTGCTTGGTTCTTTTTGGACAGCTACCTCAGGATCTTCTTTAGGAAATTCTTCAGCTGCACAACCTTCAGCACCATCAATTTCTTGTTTCAATTGAAACTCCTCTTCTTCAGGAGCTGGTACCCTTTTGGTATGACTTGCATGGATCCAATTAGGCAATCCTGCACATTTTACAGCTGTTGAAGTAGTCAATATAACTTGATGCGGTTTGTCCCACCTTGGTGCTAGGCCTGATTCTCGAGTGTAATTCTTCACAACTACCCAGTCACCGGGAATCAGATCATGCGATTGGTTCAGCTGCCTGTTGAAAGTGTCTTCCCCAACCTGATGAGAGATAGAACGCACTCTGTCAGCCAACTCTTTGCAATACTCCAAACCAAGTCATCAGTTATATTCAACAGCTTGTGACCTGGTATACATGCTTGTCTCATGAGTATTTCACGGGGACTCAATCCAGTATTCTTGTCTGGAATACTTCTGAGTCCCATCAGGACCAGAGGTAAAGCATCAGGCCATTCCAGAGGGGTGGATGCACACACCTTTCCGAGTCTTGACTTGATTGTGCCATTTAATTGTTCTTCCACCCCAGAAGCCTCTGGACGGTAAGCGCCGTGCAATTTTTGTTTGACTTTGAATGCTTCATATATTAGTTGAATCATTTCATTATTAAAATGAGACCCTCTATCTGATTCAATCGTTACTGGAAAACCAAATCTAGGGATGAGTTCTCTTAACAAAAGTTTGGCAACTGTCAAGCTGTCATTTCTTCGGGTCTGGTATGCTTCCACCCACTTTGAAAATAAACAAACTATGACAAGTACATATTTCAGCCCTCGACAAGCAGGCAATTGAATGAAATCTAATTGAAGTCTTACAAAAGGACCCTCTGCCTTTCCTATCTTTCCCATACAGACCACAGTTTTCCTGCCAGGATTCATTTGTTGACATATTAAACATCTTTGGCAAAGGCTCTCTGCTACATTCTTGAACTTCGTGTTAAACCAATCTTGTCTGAAGTCGAATCATTGCATCTTCGCCCACATGTGTGTCTCCATGGTACATTCTAGCCATTGGTGCAAACATACTGTCTGGCATAACTGGTCTGCCATGATAACAAACCCACACACAATCTTCTGCCCTTCTCTGACATCCTATTTTCACCCACTCTTCCTTTTCTCTCATATCTACTGCATTCTCCAGATCTTTCACCTCTTCCCAGGTTCCCACTCCTACAAGTAGCATAAGTTGGCAGCTGATTCGACAAGTTTCAATTTGCTTGTTTAGGGCAATTTTATGCCTCGCACAATGTTGGGCAACCTGGTCAGCATATTGGTTACCGGCTGTCAAATAGGCATCTCCTGATTGGTGAGCAGCACACTTAACCACGGCCATCTCTTTTGGTAATTGAATTGCCTCAATCAATTCTTTTACAAAAATTCAATTTTTCATAGGGATCCCTGAGGAAGTCAGGAAATCCCTCTGCATCCATAGTTGGCCAAAATCATGCACAACCCCATAACCATATTGACTGTCAGTGAATATGGTTACTCTCCAATTATTCCCAATTGTGCATGCTTTAATTAAAGCGATTAATTCAGCTACTTGTGCAGATCTGACCTCTGGTAAATAGGATGCTTCGACTATTCCAGTTAAAGTTCATACATGGTAAGCAGCACTCAATCCTCCCTCCTTGTGTCGCAAACATGAGCCATCTACAAATAGCTCATGCTCAGTGTTTTTCAAGGGTTCCTCTTGTATGTCAGGATGTGGTTTGGTGCTAAGTTCAGTCACATCAAGACATTCATGTTCAACCTCATCTTTTACTACTTCTTTGTAAGGATCAGGTAGTAAGGTGGCTGGATTAAGAACAGTACACCTCACTATAGTCACGTTTTCAGCCCCCAGTATTATTCTTTCATATTTTGGCAGCCTGCTGGGAGTAAGGTACTGCGTTCGGGTTCTGGTTAGCAGAATCATCACTGCATGAGGAACATACACCTTGACAGGGTGTCCTATCACAATTGACTCATTCTGTTCTATGCTTACATAAGTTGCGGCTACAGCTTTCATGCAACCTGGTAATGCACAGGCCACAGGATCCAGGGTAGCAGAAAAATATGCCACTGGCCTTCTCATCAATCCATGTCTCTGTGTCAGAACTGAAAGTGCACAATTACCCCGCTCACAGCAGAATAATGCAAATTCTTTTGAACAGTCTGGCATTCCCAAAGCAGTTGCTTCACACAAACACTCCCGCAACTTTCTAAAAGATCCCATACCTTCATCATCCCATTCTATAGGATCTTTCACTCTCTGTCTGGTTATTTGTGTCAGGGGTTTAGCTAGTAAAGCAAATCCTACAATCCATTGCACACAATATCCTACAACTCCAAGGAACATTCTTATTTCTTTTTGGGTTTGTGGCAACTGCATTTGTCTTATTATTCTGATTCTTTCAGAAGTCACCCTTCTAACCCCTCTTTCTATTTGATGTTCCAAGTATTTAACTTAATTTTTACAAAACTGAAGTTTCCCAGTGGACACTATATGCCCACCCTTTGCCAAATGATTTGCCAGTGCAATTGAATCAGTAACACAGTCATCTTGTGTATTTGACGCCACCAATAGGTCGCCAATATATTGCACAAAGACTGACTCTCTGGGCAACACAAGAGATTCAAGGCTTCTTTTGAGAATCTGATAAAAAATTGAAGGACTTCTGTATACCCTTGAGGCACACGATTCCACACGTAAACATGCTCTTCAAATTTGAACGAAAATAAAAACTTTCTATCTGGATACAACGGAATAGAAAAGAATGCATGATATAAATTGATTACTGTGAACCATCCAGCTTTCCATGGTATTTGATAATGAATCACAGCTGGATTAGGCACTACTGGGTAGCATGTACAACAATCTTATTTATTTTCCTAAGATCCTGAACCACCCTATACTTCCCGTTTGGTTTCTTAATACCAATTATAGGTGAGTTACAATGGCTACTCATTATTTCTTTCAAGATGCCTTGTTCGCCCAATCGCTCAATCTCTGCTTCAACACCTGCTTTTACTTCTGGACTCATTTTGTTTTGTCGGGTATTTGGATAAACAGCACCTTCTTTCACTGTTATTTTTAAGGGATCTACATTTGCCATTAATCCTATTTCTCTTCCAGGAAAATCCCATATCTCTGCATTTACAGTCAGTTTGACTTCGGCAGGTAATTCATTTTGTGTCATCATCGAATATAATTCATTTACTTCTGTTCCCTGTTTAGCTAACATGAACTTGCAAACTCCATCTTTATCTGGGGTTTGAATTGCAACACCATCTGGTGTGCAATATATGGTGCAATTCATTTTGCACAGTAAGTCCCTTCCAAGCAAATTTACAGGGCTTGAATCACACACCACAAACGTATGCATTTCTTTAAAATTTCCAATTCGCACCTCCATTGGTTCTGTGATTGGGGTTCTAATCCGTTTGTTTGAAACACCTACGACTTGGATGTCTTCACCCGAGAGGTGCAGGTTAGGAATGTCTGCTGTTCTCACATTAGACCTCGTAGCACCAGTATCCAACAAGAAAGTGATATAATTACCCTTCTACTTTACCTTCTACGTATGGACCTGACTGATCTATCGGTAGGGATGCGCCAAGTACGCACTCCCCTTCCTACCCCCTCAGGCACCATCATTCCTGATCATAATCAATTAGTGGGTCCTGCAAAAGAAACTGTGATGTTACAAACATTTTCTTACCACTTCCTTCCGGTAATCCGGTGTCCACACTGTATTTGGCATGACTCCGAAAATTTGATTTAGGGGCAGGTGGCAATTGACTCCGTAGATCTATACCCTGTTGCTGATGACTCATTAACACCTCATTCTGCGTTTGTGGATTAAAATTTTGATTCGGCCCATTATTAACTTGTATAGCTTTACACTCGTTCTTCCAATGCCCCAACTTCCCCCACCCGTGACAGGGAAACATTTTCTTTGCCTCTTCCCGATTCAACGTTCCTTGATGTTTTCCCCCATTATTGTCGCCTTGACCTTGTGCTCTTCCTTGATTTTCGGACTGTTTATTTAATTGGGGCTCTTGCTGTTCAGCTAATTTGACTTGAGCCCACATTACTTTTTCTTCTAAAGCTTTGCGTTTGTTATCAATTTCATTCCCACAACATTTAGCATATTTAAAAATGTCATCAATGGGCTTTGATTGCCAACACAGCATGTGCTGTTTAATCATTTGAGATATATCCAATCTCAGCCCAGTTACAAATCGATACACTAAATGAGTCATGTCCTTGTTTTCTAAACTTTCAAACCCACTATACTGTTTGCATACCTGTAAAAGACATTCATAGTAGGCATGTACAGACTCATTCTTTTCTTGGGTTGTTCTATCTATTTTTACCCAATCAGTTTCCTTCGGGTGGAATTTTACTCTTTAGAAAGGTGATTACTTGATGATATTTTTTCATTACATCTTCTAACGGGGCTCCTGTTTTTGAATCTCTTGGATATTCCTCACTAGATCAATCTATAGTAATTTTCCACTCTGTCCACAAATCTGCAGGTACTACTATGTCAAACAGACCATCCAGATCCTTTAATAAACCCTTTGAAACTTTCACAAACCTCCCAAATTGTCTATACCACTCCACTGGTTTCTCTCTCAATTTTGGGAAATCATTTGTAAATTTCAAAATATCCTGTCTAGTCCATGGCGCATGTACATACCCCCCTCCGGGTACTTTCTATTCGGATACAATCTTTCAGCCTTTTCTGTTTCTCTCATGGCATACTCGGATGTTGTTTGATTTACCTGTGCTTTTTCCTTTTTCTTTCCCATCTAAGTTTCCATCTTTCAAGATCTCCCCACTTTTGCAACATAAATAACATCTCCCTGATCTGCAACTTTCTTCCAGACACATTCATCTTTTCCAAATCCTTATCAGAAAATTCTGCTCTATATGGTTTCTGCAACACCTTTGATTTCCCTATGTCAATTTACATTTCCGATGCCAAATTTACCAGTTTTTCATGGAATGCCTTTGTATTTCATGTAATGCTTCTACAAATAAACAGTAATTCTTCCTCACTATGTGTGTTTCATCTGTCTAGACCCACATTTCCAGCAATCATTTCTTCCAATTCTACTCTCAATTTAGAAATGTCTAATAATTTTGGCTGTGACTTTGGCTTCTCTATTTCTTGAGACCATCTCTCTATATCTTCTGGGGTTACTATTGTGGCACTTCTAGTTCCTGTTGAGGTTTCTAGTCTAACCTCCTTCAACAACTGGGCAAATGTCTTTTGGGGGTTTCCATTATTGGCTCTCTTATGGGCAAATCCATTAATGACATTACTGATTCACATTCACCTGCTTGATCATCTATTATTATTTTTTCTTTTCTAGGTGCTATACTTGGGGTAGGCATTACAGGAACTTTAGAACAGTTTGACTTCTCACCATACAATGGAACTACTGGACCTATGGTTACTGGTATGGTCAATGCTTCAGGATGTGCGTTTATCTGAGCTATTCTCTGAATCAATTCAACTCTATTTTTATTTATTGCTTCCTTTTCCTTTTCTTGAATTACCCTGTCTGTGGTGTCATGTACTATCAGGGCAACCAAAGGTGTTCCTATCATCGGGGCACTAGGGGTCATTCTATTGAATCTATCATTATAAGGTGGAGGACTTTTCATCAATATGTCTTCTAGGTATCCCTCTTCTGTTTCTCCGCTACCTAACATGGTTAAGTGCTTGGTTTTCTCTGTACAATTTCCTCCTGTCTGCTCTTCTGATGTTAACATAGGATATAAACCTTCTGCCACTATGGCCTGTCTCCATTGTTTCATTTGACTATCTCTAGAGTCCCGGGGAAATTTCGGATAATATTTGCTTAAGATCCTGTTACTTCGGGGTCTATCACGTTCAAAGGCTTCCATTTCCCATTCTTCTAAAGCCTCATTCTTGGTCAATCTAGGTCTGGGTTTTAATTCATTTATTTGTGTTCTTAACAGAGATCACCTGGCACTGCGCACTTTATCCTGAGCCCTGGCCCTGCTGTGGACGCACTGAGCACTTTGCCGCCGGTCCCTGGAGGGACGTTAAAACTACGGACGCGGTCCCGCATCGGCGGGAGACCGCTCGAGATCACCTGGCACTGCGCACTTTATCCTGAGCCCTGGCCCTGCTGTGGACGCACTGAGCACTTTGCCGCCGGTCCCTGGAGGGACGTTAAAACTACGGACGCGGTCCCGCATCGGCGGGAGACCGCTCGAGATCACCTGGCACTGCGCACTTTATCCTGAGCCCTGGCCCTGCTGTGGACGCACTGAGCACTTTGCCGCCGGTCCCTGGAGGGACGTTAAAACTACGGACGCGGTCCCGCATCGGCGGGAGACCGCTCGAGATCACCTGGCACTGCGCACTTTATCCTGAGCCCTGGCCCTGCTGTGGACGCACTGAGCACTTTGCCGCCGGTCCCTGGAGGGACGTTAAAACTACGGACGCGGTCCCGCATCGGCGGGAGACCGCTCGAGATCACCTGGCACTGCGCACTTTATCCTGAGCCCTGGCCCTGCTGTGGACGCACTGAGCACTTTGCCGCCGGTCCCTGGAGGGACGTTAAAACTACGGACGCGGTCCCGCATCGGCGGGAGACCGCTCGAGATCACCTGGCACTGCGCACTTTATCCTGAGCCCTGGCCCTGCTGTGGACGCACTGAGCACTTTGCCGCCGGTCCCTGGAGGGACGTTAAAACTACGGGCGCGGTCCAGCGACGCGGGACGCGCGCGGGCGTGCCCGGGCAAAGACCGGGCCAAGAGGGGCCCGTCTTAGCCCGTCATAGCCAGGAGTAGGCTGAGCTGGGCCATTGATCCTGAACCATTGACTTTTTGCCAACACTATTGTTTCAGATAAGTACCTGTTACCTCGTAGTACATGACTCTTTGTTGGAGGTGTATGACTAAACGATTGCTGTTGAGTTGCATACTGTTTTGTTATATTACCGTCCTCCTAACTTCTCCCTTAAGTATCTTATTACAATGGCGAAAAGAAAGGCCGCAAGTTCTCAATCTAAGAAGCAGACGAAACCTGGGGAGGGACCCTGTGTATCTATTTTAAATTATCTCACGGGTGCTATGGGTGCCCTGGAGGAGCAAATTGTTTCAGTTGAAGAAGCAATTACTCGCGACAGCGCGGCTGCGACAACTTGCACAGAGGTTCTACCACCAAATCATAATGGGCAAGTAATAGACGAGTCCATTGTTGCTGAGAATGGGTGTGCGGTGGACATTTCTGATCATATTTCTTTTTCCGACCAGGATATTGAGCTCCAGCCACCCACTAAACGATCAAAAAACCCACTGTCTACCTTAGAGGTAGCGGCCGGACTAACTCCTAAGACCAAGGGGAAACACAGCAACAAGGGAACCCATAAACCCCCCCCAAATCGAAAAGAGCGCCTCGTGGCGCTGTATCTACTCCCACTAACGCCATACCTCATCCCAACATAATGGCGATACAAACAAAGATTGATGCACTAGACTCGTTTCTGAGAGATTCTATCAGTAATATTACTGTAAGGTTAGGCGCGATCGAAGAAATAATATCCAAATATCTAAAACCTATGCCAACAATTGACGCGCCACCACCTATCCCTAGTGTATCTAATCCCAGGATGAACAAGGTCCAGGGCAAGCCCCCTTTTAATCTAGGGAGCATACAGTCGAGCCTAAGTCCACCTGATAATAACGCACATTCCTCTCAAGGTGCTACTAAAAATCAATCACACTCCAGGCAAACTGTGGCTGATTGTCACGTTGAAAATAATAGCCAACATAATCCCATGTTACCTGTTAACCTAGATCAGGCCCTTCCAGCCACTGTTTTAGATCTACCACCTGCCGCTACGCCTTATACAATTATCTTAACTAACGTTCCAAAAGTAAGAGATGACGTACCTGAACCTTGGCAGGTGTTGAGAAATAAGTCCTTAGCATGGTTGGGATCTAGGGTGGGACATACTGACAGGTTGTTCAAGGAGTTTAAGATGGTAAGAAGGGTGAGTTGGTTGGGAAGAGATCCTAAAGCTTTTCCGGGAGATTGTGTGGTGTTGAACTTTAAGACCCCCCAATTTGCACGTTGGATATTGCGTAGTATGGATCAACACGCCTTGGCCTGCGGCAATATTGGCGTGGTCCCTTTAGGTTTCTTCTATAAGCCCAGCACCCAGCATTTAGGTACTCCAATTATTAATTATGGTTATAAATACCCCATTCAGACATATAATCGCTTCGAGCACCTATCTTCTCTAGAAGAGATAGACTGACGCTTAAGCTCAGTTGGTAATTTGGCTGAAGAGACGGGGGAAGGTCCACCCACCGAGACTCAATTTGTACTCAATTCTATGTTTAATGAGGCGTTCTATGCCTCTAGGGTGACGAGTACTTATAAGGCTTGTACTAGCCCACCTCCCTCTGGTGGCATAGACAGATTTAGCCCTGATCTCCCGACCATTATGACCTCACCTAAGGACAATAATATGATCTTGGGAGTGGGACCCACTATAGATCCTTATATCTCCACACACTCATCACCATCGCCATTAATGCTGGGCAATGGGGATGGGGGGAACAAATCTGAAATGGATCACGAAGGAATTCGATTTGTATACTGGAATGTCGCCGGACTAAAATCAAAGATACATAACGATTTGTGGTTGGACTTCATAGGGTCCTTCGATATTCTTTGTCTACAGGAAACCTGGCTATTAGAACCTGCCCATTTGGCCGGTTACCGTACCTTTTTTACCTCAGCGGTCCCGTCCCCCAGTGGTAGAGCAAAGGGTGGTCTTTGTACTTATATTTCAAACCTTGTGACCTATGATAAATGCAGCTTTTTGGATAACCCTTACTATCAAGTTATTGATTTAAAATGTGATTTATCTATGAATGTGGTTATCGTTAATTTTTATAACAACATCCCACAACACCTCTTTTCCTGTACTCTGAAATCCTTATTAGATGTTTTGGAGAGATACAATGATTCAATGATAAAGGATGTGTTTATTTTGTGGGGAGGTGACTTTAACTGTCCCTTATGTAAACATATAGGTAAAGGGATCTGCGGATTAACATATGATTTCAATGATGAAGATTGCCTCCCACATTTTGCGCACACGGTCTAAGGGGACTTATTCAATGACATTTTATTAACATATGATATGGGTTTTTGTAATAAGTTAGCATCCCCCTCGATAGATTTTTCCCCAACTTTTAACGGCCGTGGTGTCTCGTCTACAATTGATTTTATATTGATGTTTAACAGGCATTTTACTAGAGTAAAGTCATTTAATACACATGATGTGGCTTTAAGCGATCACTTTCCAAGAAGCCTAAGCTTGATAATACTATGTCAAGTTGTAAAAGTGAGGGACAGGAATATTGACGACATTAATAACATCAAACTTAATAGGCAAAATGGTTATGCATTAAGCTGGGAACGTGTAAACCATGAAGATCTTTTGAAGAAAGTAATCTCTGACTGCTTTAGTAATCTTATGTATTGCTTAAATGAAGATGGCGAACCAAGCGAGATTGTTAAGAATTTTACAATAATCGCTGCAAGCATTAAGAAGGCCCTCTTCATTGAAACTAATAAAAGTAAACCAGTGAAGCATGGTTGGTTCGATCATTCATGCACCCTGGCTCACTCAAACCTGAAGTTGGCCCTTCACGCTAAAACTAAAAATGCCTGTAATATCGCCAATGCCAGAAGGGAGTACAAATCTGCCCTGAAAAACAGGAAACAAGAGCTAAAAAAGTCGATGTGGCTGGCTTTGAAGGAGGCAGCCGCATCCAAAGACTCAGCAGCTTTCTGGAAAGCCGTTAATGCTCCTTTTTTATCTAGCTCGGACAGAGCCAACATAGAGGTCGCAATTCCTGAAAATGCCTGGGTTGCTCATTATTCACATCTTTATGACTGCCCTACTGATGCACTCGTTCTATCTGGGCCCCAAGAAGTTGACCCGCCTCATCAGGGATCTCCATGTGAAAAGACTCTGGTCTTTGAGCTATGGGAAGTAAACGATGCCATTATGACCAGCCAATGGGGCAAGGCACCAGGCCCGGATGGTGTCCCTGCAGATCTTTTTAAATCCAATCTTGAATTATGGGGACCACTTTTAACTTCACTTTTTAATGCAATTGTGGTAAATAGTCTTCCTCCAACTTGGTTAGTCTCCATTTTAGTCCCTATTTTTAAGAAAGGAGATAGAGATAATCCAGCGTGTTACCGTCCTATCTCTTTGCTTGACTCGTCTATGAAAATTGCTGGTAGAGTCATTTTAAATAAGCTACAAGATTGAGCTGAGGATCGGAGAATCTTATGTTGTATTCAATACGGTTTTCGAAAGGGCATGGGGACCGTGGACCAGAGCATTAATTTAAATCTTTTAATGAACAAATACACGGTGGCCAAAAGGGGTAATTTATATTTAACTTTTGTTGATTTATCATCAGCCTTCGATTGCGTTGTACACGCAAAGTTATGGGAAATTTTAGAAGAGCTTGATGTTGATCCTGTTTTAATTACCTTTCTGAGACAACTTTATGCAGGGGCCAAGGCTAGGGTACGATATGGGCTGGAGGGTCAATGTACAGAGGATTTTAAGATAGGAAAAGGAGTGAGACAGGGTTGTGTTCTCGCTCCTTTCCTTTTTAATCTATATATCAATGGCCTTGAAAAATATTTAGCTCAAAATTGTAATGACCTTCCCCAAATTGAATCGAGAACTATCCCAGCCCTATTATACGCAGATGATGCCGTGCTAATGGCTCGTACCCCCCTTGCCCTGCAACGTGTTATTTCTTCATTTGAGACATTTATGTCCAATTTGGGGCTTACCATCAACGTGTCCAAAACCTTTGCTATGACCAGTGGCAGTGGTGGTAGCAGGGGTCCAAAGACCATGTATGTTTACGACAAGCCAATAGAATACACCAATTCTTTTACATATCTGGGCATTTTATTTGACAATAAACTAAGCTGGCAACCCGCTGTAAAAGCTAGGAGGGCCTTGTTTGCAAGAACTGTGACTGCCCTTCATAATTTTAGTAAGAAACTGGGAAGGAGGCCCTCGTCTGAATTGTTGAAAATTTATAACGCTAAATGTGTTTCTGTTGCCACCTATGGCGCTGGCGTGTGGGGGACTGTTGATGTTTCCTCCTTACAGACGGTAGAAAATAAATTTCTTCGGTTTCTATTGGCAGTCCCAGATTCCACATCTACATATAATTGCCACACTGAATTGGGTATTGGTTATCTAGAGGATATAATCAAAATACAACCTATACTCGAATGGCATAGGATTTGGACCTCTGATAACCTGGACTTGAATCGTAACATCATTAGGGATGTCTTAAAACTGGAAGGTGTGTCAAGGATAAGATGGTTAATTTATGTTAAATCATTTTTCTGTAAATTGGATCACTGTGAATATTATGATGATCCCACCTCTTTGACTCTGATTACGAGAAAGGACCTAAAAAAAATGTGCCTAGACCATTTAAATGATTCTAGATTATGTTTAGAAATGAAGAAGATTTCAGTACAGGCACATCAGCTGATCACAACCCACCTTTTAATACAACCATATATAACAACTGCTACTGGAGATTTTAACAGATTTTTGCTAGTCCGTTTCCGCTTAGGTCTCATCCACAGATTATTAAGTTTTCCTGTTTGTAATGATTGGTCTAATCCACTCTGTAATTGTCCGTGTGACGATATGTCAATCCAATCAACACTACACGTTGTTTTACTGTATACATTTTAGTCTATTCCCAGGAAAAGATGGATCCTTCCAGTTTTGAAAACTTTTGGTGTTAGACAGTGCCGCCCCGCACTGTTAGCCCTTCAAATGTTAGATTCACCGTATGTTGTAGCCTCTGTTTCAGCATTTTTAAAATTCATTTTTAAGTCAAGAAATCAGCTGCTAATGTAATCATGTTTAATGCTTTTTTATGTATTGTGCTTATGCTTTTATGATTAATGTGTCTTTTAATCGAATAAAGCTGAATTGATTGATTGAGTGTTCTTAAATTGTACAATATTCTCCCATTAGAGATTCCATATTTAGGAAATGCTAATATTCCATTGTCTTTTGTGTATTCTATCCAATTGTCTAACCATACACAGGTATGATAGCCTCTCTCCACCATCATGTATGATGCAGGCGTATTTGGAGGAGGAATGACAATCCCCACTCTACTCTTAATGGGTTTGTCCATTTTAAAATAATTCTTAAACTTTTGCATGAATGACATTTTTCTCTTTTCTCTGTACATTGCGTGCTTGTGCTTGTTAAGGTACTGCTCGTAAGCAAACCCTATAAATCTTCTATCTAGTCGGGTCCCTGTTAATGTTGGATCATACATGCAAACTCCACTACCTGTTATTATTCTTGGGATTTCTATTTTGTCAACCAATCAGACGCTTGCTTTAATTCTAAATATTCTCCAATACCAGTGTGTTTTCTATTCTAAGGACCAATCAACTTCTAATCTGTTCATTCGTTCAGCCAACACTTGCAGGGCTTTTCTGTGACGTCAGTATCACTCCTTACTACTGACCCCTCCTTTGCAATTTCACATCAACTACACGCACACTGTTTCAACCAATCCCAGCGCGGCTCTCAGTGATGTCAGTGTAGAACCTGCCACTGACCCCTCCTTTTCAAGGTAATGTGAAAACTTATTTTCTCACAAACCTTCACACAATATTTAATTAACAACGTATAAACATTCGCTATTGTGTCTGACCCACTAATTCAAAGAAGTAGAATTTCTTTCACTGTTATTAAAACCCTTCCGCTTACTCTTCACACACTACGAGTAAAACTTTTCTGCTTACTCTTCACACAAGCATCAGAGAACCTGCTACTCCTTCTGTACTACCTTTTCTAGGTGATATAATACAACAATGTCACCAGCGAACTCCTCGTTACCAATTATTCTCTCTAACATACAAAAACAATTCCCTAACTTAGTGCTTACAGTCCTGCGTAACTTTCAGCACTTTCTCGATCCAGACCAATAACCTCACTGCAGTGTGGCTTCCATTTACCACCCGCTATTCAATATTCCCGGGAATTTCCCGACAACATAAAACAATACATAACGGCTTTTGCTAAAAACATAAATTAATAATTCAAATTTTCAAATACAATCCTTGCCTAACTAACTATACTAACCATGCTTCTGCTACCAAGTAAAACTGATGCAGCGGAGTTTCATACACACAACACTCATTTGGGCCCATATACATTCATATACTCAATGAGCTAGTAAATATCCCCTGGACATCAATTTTGTTTTACCCTAGGAAACCTTTACACCAGTATTCTTACCATTCCTGTCTCCTGAGTAAATGCACGTTCGTAAGATCTAGTAGTAGATTAGAATAGGGAGGAAACAATATAATACATTTAGCTTTATTCAAAGAACCACAGACTCAGAAAGAGTTTTAAAAGTTTATCTGAATTAATAATTTTGTGAGTCAAATCAGAATACACATAGATATACCAGAATTCTCCATCAGGAATAGTAGATCAATTAGTTTATAATTCAATTCACATTCATTAATCTCATATGATGACAGTACCAGAGGAGAGAAAGAATAGACAGCAAAATATGGAGCATTAACCCTACAGTTATATTTACCTGGTGTGAGGACGTAGACATCAGAGTATCAAGGATTCAGGACAGGTTCAGGACAGGGAAGGTGGCCTCTTCTAGTGTAACACCAGCGTTACACCCCTCTCTGGTGCTACTCTCTCCGGCTCGGGCTTGTCCGGACCCCTTCCTAGATGAGCCTCTTCGGTTGTTCTGCAAATTATCCTTAGTGTTGGATTCTTCAGTCAGGTTGCAGCAAAATCGGGCAGCATCTCAGCATAGCATCTGCATCTCGTGGGCCAAGTGTTTTTTACTATCTAGAACTTACTTCTGTTATACCAATTCAAATGTATGATCCACCCCCAAATGTTTCAATTCCATGTTCACCCGCAATTTGATTGGGCCAAGCAGTGGGTTGCGGATATCACACCATACTAAGTGCAATAATTTTCTTTGGTTCTATTGTCTAATTCCCCGCCCCTTAGTTTTAATACTGACAAACTTTATTCCGACAAGCATTTCATATGTAGATCAATAATTCTGTAATACAAAGTTTCAGGTCCTTCCTCTTGTAGAGTCAGGAGTTGATCTTCCAATGTCCTTGCTGGGCACATGGATTGGCAGCCACCCAATGACTTCATTGGTCTCAGAACGAGAAGGTTTTTTACGCATGCGTTGTTGTCACAAAGGGTAGGGACATCGGTCACCCTCCAAGGCACAAATATGAACTATTATTAAAGTCAGAGAAGAACATGTTAGAATACAAAATTAAATGAATTCACTGTATACCACTTACTTCTACTCTAACCCCATTTCCTTAATATTTCTTTTGCATTAATAGCTTAGTAAATCTTGCATAGGTTAGTTTCACCACAGCATGTGCATTAGTGCGAAGGTTTTCGAGCAGCCATGTTAAAAGCTATTGCGCAGCTGCAAAGATTTCCCCCCCAAGCGACAGAAGACGTCATACTACGTAGATGTAGTAGATGCAGGCGCAGAAGATTTCACGCGTTTATGACGGCCATTTTAGGACACTCTGGTTACTTATTAGTAAAGCACATAGAAAAGCTTCCCCTAGATACGATATGTAAAATGTGGTGCAAAATTATTATTCACAGACAGGTTGGTTATAATGTTACAATATAACCAATATTACAATATTCGAGAGGATTGCATATGAGCAAGTTTCTTTTTATACGAAACCTTGCTCCATCTCCACTTTGCATCCCTCATTTGAGGTATCTTTTTGTACAAGATCTTTATTACAAAAGTCCAGGGTGTCTTTATGTTCAACAAAAGTTCCATTATTTAAGTATTCTATGCGCTTAGCATTCAACTGTTGCTAGGTTAGTACCAGCCTTATCCATGATTGTTGAAAGTTGAACTCTCGCTGTCAGCCCATACAGACACAATTTGCTTTGTACATTTGCTGTGAAGCTCTTCTTAATGGGGTACTCTTGATCTTTCACCCCTTTCTTTTTGTTATCGCTGATCTCAAGAAACCTAGTGGCGTACCCCATTTCAACAGTCACCTGACTTTTAGACAACCAAGTCCATGTTGCTATCCATTTTGCTATCTCTGAGGGGTTGACTGCCATTACACAATGGCTCCATGGTACTGTGAAGGCCATTTAGTTATTTGTTTCTTTGTTGATTTACCATCTCGCCTTGGTACTATTAGAAAAAATGAATGGTATTACTTAGGTATTATTTATAAAAATAGTTATCGACTCTTGCATTTTTTTTTTACTCTGTAAATCTTGATGACACAGGGATTTTCTGACAGGACTGTCCACAAGCTGAACTAAGGTCACCAGTGACTGCCCGGCATCTCATCGGGGCCCCAAAGTGCCTGCTGCAACACCCCATTTTAAGAGACACATTGTGCCCCCGCCGGCCTAGGCCCACCTGGGCTCATGCTTGACCTTTGCCACGAAGAGCACCTTGAGGCCATGGTACCAGGTGGGACCGCTTTTTGCCTCCAACCACAAGTGCGGTTGTGTGGCTGGAAACCCCCCTGATTTATGGGCTAACACTGCACATGCAGCTCGGGCACCCTAACCACTTCAATGGTTCTGCTTCACTACTTCATCGCTTCACCCAGACTTGGTGATACAATCTCTGAAGCCACAAATTTACAGAAGATTTCAGTAAGGCAAGAGCAACATCTGTCGTACCGCAGCCCTTCACAATCACAGACACTCAGCGCACTGCAGACGAGTACTGGATCTACCAAATATATTTTTGCTTGTACGATGGCCCAGGCACAAGAACACAAGCCAGTACCTGATGGCTCTCAAGATGGTTCTCAACTACCACATGGTCATGGAGGACGACAAAAGCTGTTAAGAAGCATTAGAACCTACGGTAACAACCACTGTGCGCTGTCTGAATCGTAGTGCATAAACTATAGAACCTCTGACACAGCTTCCAAACTACTGGGGGATGGACCCTTAAACACTCTGGCCAGAGAGATCTAGCAAGCCTGTGGTACACCCGACTGTGTCTCCTATCTCTGCTCATATTCTGTCACCCATCTGCTCCCTGCACTGAGAACTGCCAAAAGACTCCTCTTCCTCCCTACTGCAAATATGCAAAAACACTTTGACCTAACGTCCTAACACTCAGCTACTTGCCATCATATAGATTACATAATCAGGGCTGGGCATGACATTCCAGTGGCCAAAGATGGCTCTCTATGCTGACCAGCGCTATTCAGGATTGAGATAGACACATAAATGTGGATAGTGCTGACTAAGTTAAAATTCAATTTAGAAGCAATAATCCAGCGAATACATTTGAATTTTTTTTTCTCTATTAGACAATAGCATATTCCTTCAACAAATCAGTTGTCTAGGTATTGTCACCAGGGACATCTTTGTAAACATAGTTATTATCTAAAGGAGAGATTTAGACCCTGTAGATCTGATTCCCGAAAAAAATATTGTAAACGTACTCCCTTAAATTTACTCCTACCCTTGGAATAAATATATTTTTTAGCAAGACCCCAAAAATTCCAGGCATAGGCTTAGGAACTGGTGACAGATTTCCAGAGGCATTAATAATCATAATCAATTGCACTTGCATAAATATATATAGTGTATACATTTGCATGTGGTAATTGTTTTGCAAATGTGCACTTGCACTTGCTACTTTTTTGTCTTTTTGTCCAGAATGAAAAAAATCCCAGTGAAAAATTCTCTTTCACCTACTCTACAATCATTTTGGAGATGTTACTTTCCCATCTCCATTGTGAACAGTGGTTTACTCCTGTCATTCGCAATAGTATTGCTCCCACCATTTAACATGTGCTAATGAACCATTAAAATACTTGTGAATACACACTTTCTCACAGTTTTTTGGGGGAGGGATGGTTGGTCTGAACTTGTTTTTTGTACTGACACGGAGCAACAGACTTGCATATGGTAAGTTGCTGCTGTCATGTGGACAGTGGACAAACAAATAATGGCCTATAATACGGTCCAGAGTAATTATTAGTTTGTAAGATGAATTTACAGCATTGCTTCCATCACCCGTTGTTCTTCAGTGATAAACCCTGATTAGACAAGTATATCCAGATGAGGATTTAATTGTTGCAGCATTTTAGTACCAAGTCTCAAAAATTCTGAAACGTATTAAGATTTTTGTGTTCCAGTAAAGAGAAGTTGAGGCCTTGCAATTTGAGCTAGGCTGTATTTTTTGGGGCAGGGCCAAGACTTGGCACATGAAGGTTTCCTGCTTGTGATGGCACAGTGAGCAAAAATAATGGAGATGGATACGCTCACAAAATCCCAATACAAACTTACTCCAAAAGTGTACCTTTCACTCTGAGTCTGTGAATAGCCAAAAAGTAGTAACTGTACTCAAAAGTATATGTTACTCAAAAGTGTGTAACCCCAGGCCCTTAAAATTGGTGTAAACAACTCAAATGCTTACGTTACCTTTGTGAATCATGGTCATAATGTCTAGTTAATGTTCAGAAACAACAGTGTAACTTAGATATTGATGAAGCTGGATTCTTATCTACATTACCATCATCAAGAATCCTCTCAGGTCACCAGGATCTTTTTATCTGCTAAATAGTGTAGAGGGGGGAAATTGAATTTCAACACATAATCAATAAGAGGTAATTTAAACTCTAAAGGACCACTGACTCTGAATCTCAAAACGTAGGCATTTATTACAACCAAGAATAACTGCACATGCAAACACCTCAGGACGAGGTTACAAAAATAAATGGGCACTAATACAAAAGATATCCTACGCAGAAGCCTCATTAGACTCAGAATAAGAAGAATAATCAACTCCAATAACATCAGGAAAGCGATAATCACTCTAATCTCTACATTAGAAGTCATTAGCCTAAAAGGAAAATCAGTTAGTCTATCCCTACTCTGGTGCCGATTAGGATCCTGGAGAAACCGGGTACGAACCGTCGGTCGGAGCGTATTCTCCGTCCGACTCGTACCTGGTTGCAAAACTTTACGAACATGCAAGTACGATTCGCACGGAAACACTATTTCCGTACGAATCGTACAAAACACCAACCGAGGAAAAGAAACATACAAATGACATCCGGAAAAGCGCCGACGTGACGTCGGGACGCATGCAGCCTGCGTTCCACGAACCAGGAAGTACGATTCGCACCGACGTCATCCCGCGCGGAGAATATTTTCTGGCAGCCAAAAACTGCCGGGAAATCAGGACGACGCGCACAAAGAGCACCTGTATGCGACGGACAGACATGGACCCGAACCTACGTGTCATCCCGGCCCTCATAGCAATCGACCTCCTCTACAGGTACCGACGCAGACGCCGCAGAAGGTCAGAACAACACCCAGGGGCAAAGGGGGGGGAGGTGGGGGGGCAGGGGCAGGACACAAAACCCCCACCCAAGTCACACAGCACACATGCCCTGGACATACCTGACCTCCAGGCCCTGGTCACTTCGAGGGGGTGGGGGCGTGTCCAGCAACGCCAGCGTCCGCCACAACGGAAGTGGGTGACGACGTGAACCGGCAACACAACAATACAGGAACGTACCGTACCCACGCCTTAAGAGCGTGGGTACGAGTCGAACCACGCCCACACCCACATCACCCCAACAATGGCGGTACGGCCCGTACCCATGTGCCAAAGGCCTGGGTACGGGCCGCACAAGCACTCCACAGCGTGGGCACGGGTACCTACGGACCGTACCCCCACCCGCGTATGTATGGAGCGTACCCCCACTCCAACAGTGTATGTATGGACCGTACCCCCACCCCAACAGTGTATATATGGAGCGTACCCCCAGCCGTGTATGTACGGGCCGTACCCCCACCCGCGTATGTATGGAGCGTACCCCCACCCCAACAGTGTATGTATGGACCGTACCCCCACCCATGTATGAATGGACCGTACCCACACCCGCGTATGTATGGAACGTACCCCCACCCCAACAGTGTATGTACGGACCGTACCCCCATCCGTGTATGAATGGACCGTACCCACACCCGCGTATGTATGGAACGTACCCCCACCCCAACAGTGTATGTACAGACCGTACCCCCACCCGTGTATGAATGGACCATACCCACACCCGCATATGTATGGAGCACACCCCCTACCCCAACAGTGTATGGATGGACCGTACCCCCACCCGCGTATGTATGGAGCGTACCCCCACCCCAACAGTGTATGTACGGACCGTACCCACACCTGCGTATGGATGGAGCGTACCCCCACCCCAACAGTGTATGTACGGACCGTACCCCCACCCGTGTATGAATGGACCGTACCCCCACCCGCGTATGTATGGAGCGTACCCCCACCCCAACAGTGTATGTATGGACCATACCCCAACCCATGTATGAATGGACCGTACCCACACCCGCATATGTATGGAGCGTACCCCCAACCCAACAGTGTATGTACGGACCGTACCCCCACCCGTGTATGTATGGACCGTACCCACACCCACGTATGTACGGAACGTACCCCCACCCCAACACTGTATGTACGGACCGTACCCCCACCCGTGTATGAATGGACCGTACCCACATCCACGTATGTATGGAGCGCACCCCCACCCCAACAGTGTATGGATGGACCGTACCCCCACCCGCGTATGTATGGAGCGTACCCCCACCCCAACAGTGTATGTACGGACCATACCCTCACCCGTGTATGAATGGACCGTACCCCCACCCGCGTATGTATGGAGCGTACACCCACCCCAACAGTGTATGTACGGACCATACCCCCACCCATGTATGAATGGACCATACCCACACCCGCGTATGTTGGGAGCATACCCCCACCCCAACAGTGTATGTATGGAGCATACATGGCCAGACGCAGGAGGGGTGGGTGTAGAGTACTCCCAGCAGTGCCCAGACACAGGAGGGGTGGGTGTAGAGTCCTCCCAGCAGTGCCCTGACGCAGGAGGGGTGGGTGCAGAGTCCTCCCAGTAGTGCCCAGACACAGGAGGGGTGAGTGTAGAGTCCTCCCAGCAGTGCCCAGACACAGGAGGGGCGGGGGCCTATCACTCCCAGCAGTGCCCAGACACAGGAGGGGTGGGTGTAGATTCCTCCCAGCAGTGCCCAGACGTAGGAGGGGTGGGTGCAGAGTCCTCCCAGCAGTGCCCAGACACAGGAGGGATGGGTGTAGAGTCCTCCCAGCAGTGCCCAGACGCAGGAGGGGTAGGTGCAGAGTCCTCCCAGCAGTGCCCAGACGCAGGAGGGGTGGGTGCAGAGTCCTCCCAGCAGTGCCCAGACACAGGAGGGGTGGGTGTAGAGTCCTCCCAGCAGTGCCCAGACACAGGAGGGGCGGGGGCCTATCACTCCCAGCAGTGCCCAGACACAGGAGGGGTGGGTGCAGAGTCCTCCCAGCAGTGCCCAGACGCAGGAGGGGTGGGTGTAGAGTCCTCCCAGCAGTGCCCAGACACAGGAGGGGTGGGGGCCTATCACTCCTAGCAGTGCCCAGACACAGGAGGGGTGGGTGTAGAGTCCTCCCAGCAGTGCCCAGACACAGGAGGGGTGGGGGCCTATCACTCCCAGCAGTGCCCAGACACAGGAGGGGTGGGTGTAGAGTCCTCCCAGCAGTGCCCAGACACAGGAGGGGTGGGTGTAGAGTCCTCCCAGCAGTGCCCAGACACAGGAGGGGTGGGTGCTGAGTCCTCCCAGCAGTGCCCAGACGCAGGAGGGGTGGGTGTTGAGTCCTCCCAGCAGTGCCCAGACGCAGGAGGGGTGAGTGCAGAGTCCTCCCAGCAGTGCCCATGGAACGCAAAGGGTGGAGTACCCACATATACAATGCCCACAAATGTCAGTCAGGTGCACAAAGACCCTGCAGTACATGTACCACATGTGTGCGAGGCTGGGAGTACACACATGCATAGCGCCTAAAAGAGAACATGTCCACATGAAGTCTTGTCAACAGTCTACATACACAAGTACAGTGACCACCAAGGATGCCACGAATGATGCAGGTGGAGACATCACTCAGCATGCATGAGCAAAGTTGAAGGAGTCCGTCACACCCCCAGCTGATGTAGACACAGCTCAGCACCACATAGTGGAAACACCCTGCAGGGAAGATGTCAGGTTACACAGAGGAAGGAACACACCTTGGGACGATGTCACCATGCAGTAACTGCTTACATGAACAAAGTAATGTAGCCAACAGCTTGTGATGGCACACAGATACCAGGGTCCACCCTATGACCAGCACAAGACTACATTTCCCACACACCCAACACATTATCACCACCCAAAATCATGGAGCAGGTCCACCAACAGCAATACCAGATAAACAGTAGTGTTCAAAGGAAAAAACAAATTACTTTATTCAGCAGGATGTAAGTAATAATCATCATAAATGTCAATATATACAAGGCCCATAGGGCAGTCCATGACTCCAATCCGGATGGGGGACACAGTGGTACGTGTGTCCCCTAGCTTGCCTGCACAGTCAGACTCCTTTGTCTTCCACAGGGGGGGGCATCATGTTGGGGGGAAGGACCAGGCACCGCAGGGACAGGAGGGGCAAGGGGAGGTGTTGTGGGTGCAGGGACGGATGACTCCAACACAGGGGGTGGGGCAGTGCCAAAGGTGGATTTGAGCACGGCGCTGCACACTACTGCCAGGTCGCTCAGCGTCTCCCCTGCACCCAAAGGAACCACAGGCCCCAAGGAGGGGGTGGTCACAGGGATGGGTCGCAGCGCTACTGGGGGGGTGTGGACAGGGGGGGGACTCAACACCCCTGCCGGTGTCCTGCCTCCACCGCTTGCGGTGTGGTGCCACACTGGGGCTGATGGAAAGACTGGGCAGGACTGACCCTGTGTCCGACTCCTGGCCAGGAGAGCTGAGGGGAGTGGATTTGGAGGGTGGTGGTCGTGAGGAATGTGGACTCCCACTCTGGCTGCGTGTCTTCCGTTTCCCCCCCGACCCAGTGGGTGTGCCTACTTCACCCTGTGTGTGCGTGCCAGGAGGTGTGTGCTTTGCCTTCCCTGCTGGTGTGGTGCCTGTGTCTGGTGGGGTGTGTGCATGCTGACGTCTGGGTGTACGTGGGACAGGCATGGGAGTGGGAAGTGTGGATGGGGCATGGGTAGGGGGTGGGACGAAGTGCTGCAGGAGACCCACTGCTGCAGACAGTGTCGAGTCAATAGACCGCAGCAAGTTGCGTTGGTCAGCCTGTGATGCTGAAATGCCCTCCAAGTATGCCTCCATGTTGGTGAGCACTTGGCTGTGGCCATGGAGGACATTAAGCATCACAGCCTGACCAACCTGCAACTGCCGCAGGATGTCCACAGACTCGGCATTGGCGGCAGCAGTGGATACAGGGGCAGGGGGTGCGGTGCCTGGCAGGAAGGAGACACGTGGTGACCTAGCACGCCAGGAAGGGAGACGAGCAAGTGGGAGGCCGGTGATGGCAATGGAGGGTGCGGGGAGAGATGAAGTGCTGCTGTCAGCTGTTGGAGCAGCCTCCGCCCCCTCGGAGTGCTCAGCCTCGGACCCGTCAGCTTCGTAATCTGTGGTGGCAGTGGACAGGTCCTCCGGCTCACTCCCCTCGGCCTTAGTTCCACTCGATGTGCCAGCTAAGGTGTCACTGCTGGCACGGGTGCCCGGTCCCTCCGCACGGTCCATGCCGGTGTCTCCATCCGTGTCCCCCGATGATGCTGTGGGCAAGGTGAATAAACAGGAATTAATCAGACACCTGTATACATATGTCACATGAGTCAAATCTACATAGGTTACAGTACATAGCCTGAAATGAAAGATGAGTAACATCTACAATACAAGGTACATATATAGGCCCTGCAACACACAGTTGGTTCACCCACCATGCCACTGAGAAACTATGGAGAGCATGACACATTTGCAAATGACATGATATGGAATTGGACAGAGGAGCCAGGCTCTGGGGCCAATCCAGCACTGCATCTGCACCACACAGCGTTGCCGTAACTAGGGATGAGCAGGGACCATCTCCATGAACTTGAGGCACATGCTGCAAAGGTAATACTTAAAGACATGCCCAACATGAATGGGACACTGAACCTTGAGTGTATGTCCAGACAAGCATCACACACTGGCCAGACCGAGCAATGAGATTTCAGGTGTCGACATGTAGGCCTTGCCCGCACCAACCACCCCCTACATGAGACAATGTGATGAGACACAGGAAGCACTTGCATCTCTTAGTCTGGGAGAAATACACATGGGCTGCTAGAAACCCATATTGGACCCAAAATACCCCATGTGCGCCTATACAACGATCTCATTTACAAATGGCCATCATCAGTAATTGTAACAAGACACACAGGCACTGGCCACCGTGAGTATGAACGAGGAAAATTAGGTCAGGCTGTACAGTGGACACTTGTAGAACACGTTACGTAAATATACATGGTGCCAGGGATCAATGGCACAGAGCACATCCTATGCTGTAGACACTGAGAGTGTCCACATATTGTGATGACACACATGATACCTAGCAAAATATGCCCCAGGGGACAGTAGTGGCCACAATATTCCATGGTCCTGAATGGTAATGACTGCAACACAGGCCACCATCCCTGCACTCTGCGTATCGCACACTCATGCACATCATGTCACAGGCCACAACATAGGACATGCTTGCTGTAAGGCATTACACTTCAGAGACATACTCCTATGTCTGGACTCAGCATCAGTGCCAATTGACATGGACCCCACAAGTACTGTACTGGACAGGGCACAGGCAAGGTCCCAAAACCTGTTACACACCACCCCCACACATGATGCTGCAAGCATTGGTCACGTGGATAAACTGCCAGCCCAGATGACCTTGTGAAAGAGTGACTACACACAGACCAGGGAACACATGGCAAGGAGGGGAAGGGAGGAAGGACAGCACCGCTATACTGTGGGTGACAGGACCTGCACCGCACATTTAAACACTGGCAGTGTATCCATGCAACTGCGCACTTGCAAATGCTGGTGACACACAACAAACACACATGTACCTACCCCCTTCCTGCTGCTGCTTCTCCCGTAAGCGCCTGTCCATGTCTGGAAAGACCACCGCCAGCACACGCTTGTGGATGTGGGTCAGACGGCGGCGCCCATGGTTCTTTTGGCTCACAGGTGAGTCCCCCAGCAGGACCCGTGCGATCCTCCGCGTCCAGCACCGGATATCCTGCCAGCGTTTTCTCACCTGGGCCAGGTGCCGCTTGCGACCCTCCGTCCTCCTCACGGCACTGACGGCATCCCTCCAGATCTGCTCCTTGGCAGAGGCGCCTACCTGTGGGGTTGAAAAAGTGAGACTACATCAATACACCTGCCACATGTCACAGAGACACACATTAGAACAATTTTGCTGGTTTCAACAAGGCATAGTATGCAGCCAAAGCATTGCACCTTTGTCATAGGGACATTTTTCACTGTGTAATGGCAAATGCACCACGTGCCATTGAAAGTACACAGGTGGCATGAGGGGTACGACACAATAAATGATCAAGACTCACACTGTGCATCAGAAGGTACACCAGGATTATGTGCAGCACCTCAAAGCAGTCACATGCCACAGGCCACTGACGCTACCTCAGCAGAGTACACAGACACACACAGGCACAGGACATTCACCTGCCATTGCCAAATGCAGCTACAAACCTCACTATGCACATGTGCCACTAGACTGGGGGGCCTCACAGGTGTGGGGCTGGCTCTGCACGTCAGACACACAGCACTGCTCCCTGCTCACATCAGATGGGCAGGGTATATCCATCACTCATGCAGCTTGGGTGCTACACTCCACATATGCACCCACCCACATGACAGGGGACTTACACACACACTGATGTCCAGGGTACGAACACATCATGTGGACACTCTCAGCACAGGTACTCTGAACTAACACACATCTGTGGGTACAGTCACCTGTCCCACTGGGCTGACCACATAATCACATGAGGACTGTAGAAGCAACATTCCCAGGAGGATTAGACAGGCAGAATGTGGCATGCACCATGCAGTGATTGTCACAGTAAACACAATGCAAGTGAGGACGGCAGACATGCACCACAGCATGCTCTGGCTGGGAGACATCAGGCATTCCCCCCCCTGGGACCCACTCTACAGTACAATGCATGTGTGTCACACCTGGACACAATGCCAGAAGTCCCAGTCACAAAAAAGGGACACAGTCTGTGCTAGTGGACTCTGCACTCACCTGAAACCCTGGTCGCCCATACAGCATGGGGTACTGTGGGAGGATCACATCCAGCAATTCCAGAGTCTCCTCCAGGGTGAAAGGCTGGGCCCTCTCCACAGACCTTGACATGGTGCCAGGGAATCACGAGCAGCAGCAGTGTTGTAGAATCAAAAGATGTGCAGGCAAGTGCTCTCTCATGGGACCTGGCTGCCTTATATCTGCCTTGCTGGCCTGTTTCATGCACAGGAGTACAGAGTGATTGGTCACTCACATTTGCATCCTATGTTTCCTCCAATCCCTTTAAACCTAGCACAGTCAGTGGCTTTGCTCTTTTTTTTTCTTGAGCATGATGTAAACTCCACAACCACTTTGCAACAAAGTAGATTCATTCAAACCGACTTTTGCTGGGCACCTGCTGAAAAAAAATCAAACTTTAAACTTGGTCTCCATGACAACCAGCATGCATGTAGGGCTTTATACTTGTCCCTCATGTGTCCCCTATGTAATTTGGAGATTCACACACAGGTACGGTGCATTCCGGGGCCCTAGGGCACCCCAAATGCATAGCAACGGCCCGTACAGGCGCGTGTACGCTCCGTATCACTATGGGTATGCATACGCGAGCAAACCCATAGTGATACAGACCGTACACACGCGTGTACGCTCACTATCACGATGGGTGTGCTCGCGTATGCGTACCCATAGTGATACGGACTGTACACACGCGTGTACACTCACTATCACTATGGGTGTGCTCGCGTATGCGTACCCATAGTGATATGGACCGTACACACGCCTGTATGCTCACTATCACTATGGGTGTGCTCGCGTATGCGTACCCATAGTGATACGGACCGTACACACGTGTGTACGCTCACTATCACTATGGGAGTGCTCGCGTATGCGTACCCATAGTGATACGGACCGTACACACGCGTTTACGCTCACTATCACTATGGGAGTGCTCCCGTATGCGTACCCATAGTGATATGGACCGTACACACGCGTGTACGCTCACTATCACTATGGGAGTGCTCGCGTATGCATACCCATAGTGATACGGACCGTACACACGCCTGTACGCTCACTATCACTATGGGTAGGCCTACGGCAGCACTCCCATAGTGATAGGGAACGTACACATGCCCTCAGAGCGAATGTATGGTGCCTTACACACATAACAGTGGTGACAGGCAGCACACAGAAAGGAATAGAGCTGACATACTTGTCCATGGATGGACATCAAGGCATTGTCTGTGCAGTACTACATGTGTGGGGCACAGGTGTGAAAGGCTGTGATGTGGCACATTACTCCTGAGTTGTGAAGGCAATAGATGTATGATGAGATGTGTACAGATGTTATGTGTGATGGTGCACTATGTGCCAGACATGCCCTTCACTCCTTTGACATGTGTGCATGTCGTACAGCACACTTGAGATGAGCGTCACTGGCATGGCACAGTCAACATCACACGCAGGTGTCCCCTGATGCCCGCTACAGCGGTTACCGCACCAGACATGTGACTACCCACGGTGCACGATGTGACTATGTCATGTATGTGTGGTGTGTTCACATTAGCTTGATGTTGGTGTTCCCTCAAAAGCATCTGCTGTTGCTGCAACCAACATGTGTCTGTGTGTAGATGGCCATGGCACACTGTTACGCACACCAGGCCACATGTGGTATCGGATGTAAGGTGTGTATGTATGCATGGGACACGGAGTAGCGTATAAGGATCTGTCTGCATCCTCTCAATGTATGTGTGGTCAGTCATGACATGTACACCTTCATGGCAAGGTGTGTGGGCTGTCCTAGTGTAATGTCATGTGACCTGTGGCTCTAGTGTTCCGCTATCTGTCTCTGCAATCAACATCCTACTTCTGCTGATATGTTGATGTATGTCACTCCTGTATTGCGTCTGGCTGTTCACTTACACTGGGACACAGCTAGTCCCATGCCATGGGATGTGGAGGTTCACAATCTCCATGTGTAGCTGGGTCTTGGTGGGAGTGTCACCTGGCAGCCGGTCTTGGTGGGAGTGTCACCTGGCAGCCATACGTGTCCAGGGCATGTAGCACATACCTGACTCCCTATGTAGCATATGTGTATTGACAGATTAACATGTGCTCAGTACATATAAATTGTTGTTGTAGTGCACTCACTCTTCCTTGTCACTTCCAAATTACTGCAGAGCGCCGCCTCTTCCCCGACCAATTCCGGACTTGGCTGACATGCGGGAGAATGACTGTATATGCCGCTACCGCTTCCCCCAACCGTTGATTGAGGAGTTGACGGCAAGGCTGGCACCACACCTGCAACCGCTGCACAGGTATCCTACGGCACTGACACCCAAGCTGAAGGTAATGGCAGCCCTACATTTTCTTGCCACGGGTACCTTTCAATATACCATAGCTCATGTTGGTGGCATGTCCCAGAGCATGTTCAGCCGTGTGCTGCATGATTTTTTAGAGGCCATGTTGCTTCACCTGGATGAGTTCATCCATTTCCCAACCCCTGAACAGTTGACTGGTGTCAAGCGTGGATTCTATGCCCTGGGAGGGATGCCCCATGTCATTGGGTCCATAGATGGGACACATGTGGCTTTGGTACCACCACAGGCACAGGAGGTAGCGTACAGGAATCGCAAGCACTACCACTCCATCAATGCCCTTGTGGTGTGTCTGTCCAACATGGTGATTTCACATGTCTGTGCTCGTTTTGCAGGATCAGCACACGATGCCTACATCATGAGGCGTAGCAGGGTGATGAAATGATAACGCAGCTGCGCAACGAACGAGCATGTGTTGTTGGTGGGTACACTCTGTCTGTCCTGTATTTTGCGTAGACTTCCAGCCCGACCTCTTCTCCTGTCCTACTTATGTCCCTGTGGTTTCCATGTTGGGGACGCTGGCTATCCCAACATGCCATGGCTGATCACACCTCTCCGCAACCCCAGCACACCGGCCCAGCTCCGCTACAACACCGCCCATGGCCGGACAAGGCGAGTGATAGAGAGGACATTTGGCCTCATGAAGAGCCGATTCAGGTGCCTACACAAGACCGGCGGCGCCCTCCCATATGCCCCGGCGAAGGTCTGCAAAATCTTTATGGTCTGCTGCATGGCAGTTGAGAAAGCTGTGCCACTCATCCTGGATCAAGATGATCAGGACCATCCACCTGAGGTTCTGGACTTTTAAGAGTCCAGAGGTGTCAGGGAAACAACACCCAAAGATCCCTGAGTTCCTTCCTGTCTTGGTGCACAAATAAACAGAGACGCGGGCTTCTCGATGGTGGCGTCAGAGACCAAGATTTATTTACTGCAGGGACACAGAAATCATAGGAACCACACAAAGGCAGAATCTACGAGACTGTTCAAATTGCAAGAAGTGGGTTGCTCCTTAAGTACGCAAAATATGTCTTCAGGCAACATTACACGAATATCTTTCATGCCCAACCCGGTATCCCAAACAGACAATAAACATACATCAAACAATAATTAGTCGTAGGTTTTCAGTATTCGATCAAGTCTCTTTGTCAGTTTTCCATTCTTTGACCGATCCTCCCCATCATAAAAATCGTATCCTCCCCATTGTAAAAGCCCAGAAGGAGAGGAGCAGAGCCAGGTACAAGGGATAGAAAAGTAGGATAAGAGGTGTTTATGGATCATAAACGGGCATGGCTACCGTCTTCGGCCTCTCAATCAGGACAATGGACACGAGAACCAGTATAGCAGGGCTGGCCTCAGGCAGGGGAGACAGCTTGATTCTGCCTAGTCACCCAGCGTCAGCTTTCTCGGACTCGAGCTTACGTGTCCTTAACAAGGTGATTCTGCCGGGGTCATTGCTCGTTCATTGACTATGTGAGGGCAAGAAACAAAATGGGTGCCGTATCTAAAATGGATGCCATGATTTTACAACAAAATGCCCTATCTCTCAGTGAATTCATGGTCGTAGCGCAGCGAAAACACTGTCATGTATTAAATGGATCATTTACGGTTCATTGGTACCAAAATCGTGTCAGTACTACGATACTAAATACACGGGTGCGGATCGCTACAGAACCTCAGACCGTCCTTTTGCCCTTACGTAGGCAATAACCTACTCTATGTCAGAGTCCATCTCTATGTTCATCAGGTCACTGATATGTTGCTGGAACATTATTCCATCTCGTGGCGTATCTCCAAAAACAGGTGGTCTACTTACGCATGTTGAAGCACAAAGGCCACATAAGGCAGGACCACACTGAACAATGAGACAGCACGAGAATAAAAATACCAACGCAACACCAGTGACCATCAGAACTTTCCATCCCCACGCAGATAACAGATTCCAGGACCATCCCATTAGTGACCAGTCACCTTCCTCTACATGAATAGAGTCAGAGATTTTGTGTAACTTAGAAATGGCCTTATATACCGTTGGTGCATTATCTGGGATAAAAACACAACAACTCGATTGGATCATCTTACATACCCCACCTCGATCTGCAAGTAATACATCAAGGACCATACGATTCTGTAACGTCATGAGGCGATCCGCTTGAAGCTCAGCTGTCAGGTTACTAAGGGCACCCGCAGTTTCGGTAATAGTGGATTCAACTACCCGTGTTAGTTGACGTAAGTTTCTACTGTTGGCCATAGGCCCCCAGAACGGAAGGAAACCTTTGAAGAAGTCTCCTGCTTCTTGGCCAGCAGTGTCTTCCTTATTGAAAACACCTCTCACAACTCTAGTTTTGTGGTAATCTGGTGCAGCAGTGTATGTCGGAGGCAACAGTTGAGCGATATAACATGAGCCTGAAAAGTCAGCGGGCAGCCATGTATATGCTCTGTCTTTGCAAACAAAATAGGTGCCCCTAGCAGCTAAGAATGCAGGGGAAGACTGTGACGGGAAAACGTATGTTTCGGTACAGTCACTCTTCCCTAGTCGAGCTTTCGGATTCCTCCCATTTCCTTGCAAACAGACCTGACCTTGGTGGGGTACGACCCAGATCGGAGTCGAGCTCTTACGTTTGTTCTCACCCAAAGTAATGCCATATTCCATAACATTCCAACCCATGTAAACTCGCAATTCATCCTTGGGAATAGACGGAGTGTTATTGACGTCTCTAACCATGTCAGTAATTCCCTTTACCAAGGCTCTATTAGCGGAGTTATACCTAGTGGAACGCGGAGGTCGCGGGGGGTAGGTCTCTAGAGCATAGACGAACATGGTCTGAAATGCCCAGAATGATCCATTATAACTAAAGGGCAGAACCAGATAAGGGATACCCTTGTCCATGGTATGTGGTATCAGGCCACACACCCAGCAGTTCGTTGTGTTTACTACTAGTTGGTGTTGGTGCAAGAGCTGAATGAAAGTGTTATTTATAAACTCAGAGCGTCGAGCTTGCTCATGTGCAGGAAAAGGATGGAAAGAATGAAAAGAAACAACAGTCGGAGAAACAGAAACATGGGGAGATACTGTAGATGTAACAGGCGCAAAGATCAGTTGAATACCAAAAATAATTCCGCCTACCAGCGTTATTAAAACAATCAGGAAACATTTACTATACAATATTTCATACAGTTTTGTCTTGCGAGCATTTATGACGCTAGCCCGTCGCAGTTCAGGAAGCTCCATCTTCTACAACCGTTCGCAACGGATGGTTTGTACCTGTTAAAAATTGCCTCTGTCTACCCTGGGAGTTCCCAAAATAAACAGAAGAAACCGACCTTGTGCCTGGTTCCCTGCAAGTTAAAACAAGGCACACGTTACGACCCTACGGTAACCCAGATGGCAAGGTGAGAGAACAAAACAAAGAAAACAAAAAATTATAGAGCAAACTTCCTGACTGAATGGAAATGTGAAAGAGTTTTTAAATAGAAAGGTAATTATGCAATGCTATTGTTTTCTAAAATGAGAACGTAGATTGTATCTAAATTTTTCTGGTCTCGTCTGATCTTGAAACAATTGATCTGCAGGTACAGTAATGTTCGAATCCACAGGTGACAAATGTTCACCTTGTACAACACTCTGTTCAGGGTTCGAAGGAACAGTTCCTGGTGGGGTATCAGAGTTCTGCGTTTCAGTTCGTTTGTCCGTTATGTACTCTGCATCACTGAAGGGGATGAGCCTAGGAACAGGTTCTGTCTCAGATACACCAAATCCCTGTCTAACCCAGTTGTCGTAGGGGAGTGGGAGAGGGACACGCTTCGTATGGCTAGCGTGCACCCAATTCTTCCTTCCAGCTAGGCGTACAGCAGTTCTTGTGGCCAGGAGCACTTGAAACGGGCCCACGAATCTTAGCTGGAGGATCCGGGTTCGTTCAAAATTCCGCACCACAACTTGATCACCGGGTTTCAATGTGTGACCTGGACTCTCTTGTAGTTTAGGCAAGGATTCAAATACCTGTTGATGAATAAGGCTCAATTTAGCAGTCAGGTCAAAAAGGTAATCAATCAACATTGGATATTCGATCTGTTTGAATTCCTTTGGCCTAGGGACTCCCCAAACATTAGCAGGACGACCAAACACAATCTCATATGGGCTAAGCCCTACTCGAGAGTGTACAGTCGCTCTGGTGGACAGTAAAGCTAAAGGCAGTGCGTCTGGCCAAGATAGACCAGTGGAAGCTTGAATTTTAGCAAGTTTCAGCTTCAAGGTACCATTGTACCCTTCAACCAAACCTGCTGACTGTGGGTGATTCGCACTGTGGAATTTCTGGGTGATTCCCAGACCCGCACACACACTCTTCATAACTTTCCCTACAAACTCACTTCCATTGTCCGACCAAACAATCCGTAGCATACCATACCTGGGGAAGTACTCTTTGAGGAGGATTTTGACAGTAGACATAGCAGTGTTATCCTTTAACGGATACGCTTCAATCCATCTTGAAAAAGCACAGACTACCACTAGGACATATTTAAGATTATTACACCTGTCCATGTGGATAAAATCCAACTGAATCACTTCAAAGGGACAAGAAGGGGGAGCAAAGTGACCAGCTGGGGTTGGGGTTCCCTTGCCAGGATTATGCATCAGGCATATCATGCAATTTTTCACCACTCTTTCCGCACACTTAGTAATTCCATCGTTCTTCCATACTGGAGCTAACATTTTACAGATCCCTTTCAAACTAATGTGCGCCGCTCCATGCGCCATCGTGACTACCGCAAGTACATACGCATCAGGTAACATCCTCGCTGCTGTTCGGACAAATCAACCCAACATCCACTTGAATCCATTTTACCCGTTTTCTCCTTCCATTCATTCTTTTCATTTTTAGTTGCTTCATTCTGGATTGCCTTCACACTTTCAATCGTATTCTCACACATTCCTGATTCAGCAATCCATCTTGCAGACGTTGCAACGTACATCCGACTCATCATGTTCTTGGCCGTCTCTTTGGTGACCTCATCAGCAAACGCATTCCCACGGCCAACATCATCCGTAATCTTTCGATGTGCACTGCACTTCACAATCGCAACTTCATTCGGTAGGGTCAGAGATTCCAACAGGTCATTGACCATCTGTCCATGTTGGATCTTAGTCCCATGGGACGTGAGAAAACCTCTTTCTTTCCACAGACGTCCAAAACTATGTGCTACGCCGAAGGCATATTGGCTATCAGTAAACACATTCACTCTCTTTCCCTCAGCTAAAACACATGCTCTTGTTAATGCAATTAATTCTGCAGCTTGGGCAGAATTCTGACTTACTCTTGCGGTCTCAACAATCGTACTCAAAGTCGTAACTGCATACGCGGCCGTCACATCACCATTCTGTAGTTTAAAACATGACCCATCAACGTACAAAGTGCCATCTGGATCTAGTAACGGAGTATCTTTTAAATCAATCCTACCTTTTGTCTCTTCCTCAGTTCTAAAACAACAATCATGGGGCTCTGAATCACTCGACTCTTGAGTAGTCGGCAACAGCGTTGCTGGATTCAATATGTTGCATCGCTTGATCTGAATGTGACTTGCCAAAAGCGTCAGCTCATAGCCTGATAGTCTCGCACTGGTGAGGTGCTGAGTTTTCGTTCGATTCATGAGTGTATCCACAGCATGTGGAACCATGACTACTAACATGTTGTTCATGACTAGACCAGCAGACTGTCGAATAGACACCGCAGCTGCTGCTGTAGCTCTCAAACAACTTGGCAATGCTCTGGCTACTGGATCTAATGTGGATGAGAAATATGCACAAGGTCGCTGTTTGTCACCAAATTGTTGCGTTAAAACACTCAACGCACAACCTTCTCTTTCATGGACATATAAAGTAAACAGCTTACTGTAGTCAGGAGTACCCAACACAGGAGCTGAACACAGCGCATCACGTAAGTCGGAGAAGCTCTGTTGACATTCATCAGACCATGGCAAAGGGCTCGGAACACCTTTTCCAGTCAGGGCTACCAATGGTTTTGCCATGAGAGAAAAATTTGGGATCCATTGCCTGCAGTATGACGTAATACCCAAAAACGCACGCACTTCTCTCTGTGTGCTTGGTACAGTCATCTGCGAAATTGCTTTGATTCTCTCTGGGGTCAACCTTCTTCCCTCCTTTGACAAAAGATGACCTAAGTAGGTCACTTCTTGGCAACAATATTGCAGTTTAGAAGGTGAAACCTTGTGATGTAAGTCTGACAAATGACGTAATAAAGAAATTGTAGCTGTTTTGCAAGTTTCCTTGTCATCAGCAGCCAGTAAAAGATCATCTACGTATTGGATCAGAGCAACACCAGGAGGAAGTACAAGAGCACCTAATTGACTTTTTAATGGCTGTAAATTGAAGGGCTCTCACAATAACCTTGTGGAGCGCGCTTGAACCTGAAACTGCGACCACCTAAGGAGAAACCAAAAATGTCTCTACTTTCCTCGGCTATCGGGATGCTGAAAAAGGCATTCTTCAAGTCTATCACTGTAAACCATGAGGCTGAGGCAGGAATCAACGTCAATAATGCAGTGATATCTGGTACCACAGGAAACTGTGGAATCACTATTTTGTTAACCTCTCTGAGGTCAATCACAAATCTGTAGATCGAAGGTTTGGAAGGGTCAGTGCGTTTCAAAATCGGCAGAACAGGACTATTGCAGACATTTCCTCTAGTTTCCTCTATCACATCTTTCTGTATTAAGTCTTTCACGATCAGTAAAAGTGCACGTTCACCTTCATTCGAAATCCGATACTGTGGAATTCGTGGGAATCTAACATTCGCTTTCAGACTCACCACATAAGGGGGAATATCCAAAAGACCTACATCATTAGGACCAGTCGCCCAAAGAGTATGAGGGAGAGAACGCAGCTCCGGTGGGAGCTTATTCATTGACAGGTACATTTGAGAAATGACTCTCTTGCCCAATGTGAGCTGTACTCCCGAAGGAGAACAGTACAGTGTCGCATGCAGGCGTTTCAACAGGTCTAAACCAAGCAGATTCTCATTACAACCGGTTGTTAGAATAAGGGGTGCTTCTAGTTTGCATGGCCCAACAGAAATTGACAAAGGACTAGAAACAGGATTGTGAACAGGGGCGCCTGAGAAACCTACTGAAGTGTTCGTTAAGCCAGACAAAGGTGCGCCAGGGAGTTTCGCATGCATAATTGAACTTTTTGCCACACCAGTATCCAACAGAAATGGTTCGACCACGCCTGATGTAACTACTGCGACATAAGGTCCACTCTGATCAACTGGAACTGATACTACTCCCTCTCTTTGCCTGTGGCTGTCCTAGTGCTCGCTTTTCTGATTCTCTTCATTATTTTCATAGTAATCCTCAACATGATACTGTGGGGATCTACCTAGTTGCGTAGATTGTACATTTCGCTGATCGAAATACTTTGATGGGCGATCAGCCTGTGGAGTCATTGTACCACGTCCTCTACCTCTAGGAGCTTGCATAATCCCACCACTACCTCTCTGAGCTGGGACACCACTGGTTTGTGTGTGCAATACTGGACACTCGTTCTTATAATGGCCCTCCTTTTTACAATAGGCACACTGATTCCATGCTAACTGTTGTCGGGGAAAACCATAATTAAATCTTTGGGACGTCCCTTGCTGGAATTGTGGCTGTTGCTGAAACTGGGGTCGCTGCTGTGGATCGGACTGAATTGAGCGAGGCGGGTATGCCTGTTGCAAAAGAACTTTAGTTTTCAAATCTTTTGTCTTCTTTTCTGACTTTTCCTTCTCTTCTTTCTCTCTATTCTCGTAATACTGAGCAGTTGCAAGTATTTGTGCTGTCGTCGACACTGCCCATGCACTCTCAGAATCCTTTAACTTATTACTAAGCTTAGGCAGTAAATTAAACACAAACTTGTCGACAAACAACCTCTGACCTCCCTCAGTACTCATATCTTGCCCACTGTGGTCTACGAAGGTCTCTTCAAATCTAGTGAAAAAGTCAGAGACGCTTTCATCTTTCTTCTGCTTGCATGCTGATAGTTTATCCCAGTTGACCCGTAACGCTGGCATCAGTGTTTTCATCAGATTAATTATTCTACCAGGTAAAGCAGCAATCAGAGGCTCAGGTTTAGCACCACCAACTTGTTGCGCATCTGCCGCCATAATAGCTGCCCAATCACCTCCTAAGGCCACTGGGTGGTTCTCTTGCCGGATCTTGGCCCATATAGGCTGTGGCACTACATTGCCAAATAGCATTTCGATGTCTGCTAAATTCATGACACACGCTTGAACTGTCTGCGTTAACTCTTTATAATAACCAGCAGGATTCTTACGCGGGTCCGGCAATGCTTGTTTTACTGCTAATACTTCGGCCCGCTTCCAAGGGATGTGTATCCACACTCTATGGAAATGTGCCGGAGCAGCTGCAATACCATTAGCCGCATCAGCTTGAACTGCATCACGCCATATCGGCGGAACTTCCCTCATCGGATACTGACCTCGCCTTTTCCTAGTAATCGGAGAATCATCAGAGTCCCTTGGAGTTCGAAGAGGAGAATCATCCCTATAAGCTAAAATCAGTTCTATCGCTTCTCTTACTTCTGAACCTATCACCATTCCTGCGGCGAACTTTTGCTGAATATTTATCAAATCAGAGGGGATGGAATCGGAGTCATCATCGTCCCATTCCTCACGCACAAGAGAACACATCACGTCAAAGACATAACGCTGAGTTGGTTCATTCCATTGCATAAATGTATCTGACACTCTTCGTGCATCATACTTCGCAGCTTTCGACATCCACCTAAGAGCTGTCGAATCTAACATTTCTCGTTCCTGGGGACCAGGAAACTGGCTATGTCTCTGTGTAGAGTCAGAAACGGGGGTCCCAATTAAAGACCTGTAGAGAGGGGTTAGGATATTAGTTACAGAGTCGGTTATTTTCCGACGAACAGAAAGCGGAGTCAGAATGTTTACAGAGTTCGGGAACAGGGAAGCTGGAGCAGATGAAATGGTAAGGGTGGGAGTAGCAGGTAAAGCAGTTTGCAAAACGACAGGCAAAGGCGGAATAGGCAACCCAGGAAGAGGGGGTGCCGAGGGAACATTAACCACAGGAAGGACAGGAGCTTGAATCAAAGGAAGTGGAGCACCTAATCCAGGCTGACCAGCAGCTGGCTGTACAACAGGTAGTAATTGTGGTGCTGCAATACCCTGTGCATACGGTGGAGGCGATCTCAACAGATAAGACAACAGCGGATCCTTTTCACAGTACTCTATTGGCTTAGCAGGGCAAGATGGCAAGACAGGGTAGCATTTATCAATCGCCAAATTATGTTTTCTATTCGCCATCTCTATTGTTTTCTCAGTCTCGTTGACATGCAACTGTCTAGCAGACTCCATTAATGTCAACCCTTTCTCTTTCTGTTCCTTCTTCATCTTCCTAATTTCTCTCTGTTTAGCTTCTTTACGCCATACGCCAAAAGAATCAAACATTGCCGGCCAGGCTTTCTTTTTAAACAATTTCATTTCTAGATTGTCTAGAATTTCAATTTCAAAGCTACCATGCGGTGGTCAACTAAGGACACCATCTTTCCAAGTGTAACGGACCCATACTTCATTATAAGCGATAGGACCTACACCGTGTTTACAATAGAGTTCATATGTAGGAGTTCCAATCGGAGGAACCGAACACGGATCCTCCAACCGGGAATCCCCGTTGCAACTTAACCAGGACAGGAAACAATTACTACTTTTGGTCATTATAAACTAAGGACAGATTCCAACCAAAATGCGCAAAGAACTTAGGCCTACCAAATGAACCAATGCCAAAACAAAGATTATCTTAACAAGAGCAACCAATGATAATCTACGAATTCAAAAACAAACGTATCCAGAGAGCAAAACAAGAGCAACAAAGAACAACCAAACTGAGCGCAACCCACTTAATACTTAACTGAAATGTGGAAGACGTCACCAAGGAGAACCCGTCTACGTCTCGCCGTACTAAGGTCTGCACCTCGGGTCCAAGACAGGGCGACAGTGAGGGCAGCGGTCCTCTGTAGCCGTCTGGGAACGGGAACCCTCGTGGAAGAGATCGTCGGGCCACTTTTACGACATGCAGGGATCGATGAAGCGGGGTACCTCCCTCCGGAATCTTCACACGAAGCTCCTCGAAATCTTCGGGCTTTGGACCGGTACCGGATGACGTCGCCCTACGTTGGGCGCCAATTTGAGGTTCTGGACTTTTAAGAGTCCAGAGGTGTCAGGGAAACAACACCCAAAGACCCCTGAGTTCCTTCCTGTCTTGGTGCACAAATAAACAGAGACGCGGGCTTCTCGATGGTGGCGTTAGAGACCAAGATTTATTTACTGCAGGGACACAGAAATCATAGGAACCACACAAAGGCAGAATCTACGAGACTGTTCAAATTGCAAGAAGTGGGTTGCTCCTTAAGAACGCAAAATATGTCTTCAGGCAACATTACACGAATATCTTTCATGCCCAACCCGGTATCCCAAACAGACAATAAACATACATCAAACAATAATTAGTCGTAGGTTTTCAGAATTCGATCAAGTCTCTTTGTCAGTTTTCCATTCTTTGACCGATCCTCCCCATCATAAAAATCGTATTCTCCCCATTGTAAAAGCCCAGAAGGAGTGGAGCAGAGCCAGGTGCAAGGGATAGAAAAGTAGGATAGGAGGTGTTTATGGATCATAAACGGGCATGGCTACCGTCTTCGGCCTCTCAATCAGGACAATGGACACGAGAACTAGTATAGCAGGGCTGGCCTCAGGCAGGGGAGGCAGCTTGATTCTGCCTAGTCACGCAGCGTCAGCTTCCTCGGACTCGAGCTTACGTGTCCTTAACAAGGTGATTCTGCCGGGGTCATTGCTCGTTCATTGACTATGTGAGGGCAAGAAACAAAATGGGTGCCGTATCTAAAATGGATGCCATGATTTTACAACAAAATCCCTATTTCTCAGTGAATTCATGCTCGTAGCGCAGCGAAAACACTGTCATGTATTAAATGGATCATTTACGGTTCATTGGTACCAAAATCGTGTCAGTACTACGATACCGAATACACGGGTTCGGATCGCTACAGAACCTCACACCCGTGGAGGACGAAGGGCTTGGCAATGGGGCTAGTGATGTGGAGGATGTGGTTCCGCAAGAGGACATCCTGAGTCGGCTCATACGCGACTCCTTTGCTTAGTGGTGAGTACCAGTGTCTGAGTGTGCACGCATTGGTCCCCGTGTGGCATGTGTTGCGATGTGTGTGTCCATCTGCATGTATGCAATGTGAGTCAGAGGTGTGTGTGGATGTGTCACTCGAGTGATGGTGCCAGTGATGAGTGTATTTCCACAGTTATAATTGTGACCTAGCATGTTGTCATCCTTACATGTGTCGAGTACATGCACATGCAAGTGGATGTGCTTTTTGTGGCTGACTTCTTGTTTGTCTCTCATCCCCAGGTACTTTCGCATGCCGTCTGCTGGTTGCATTGTTGTGGCACTGCTATACCTCATGGACACGTCATCGTGTGCTGACTCAGCACGGACAAGTTTGGAAGTCTCCTTAGGGTAAGGGATGCATCAGGGGTGTATTAGGTGTGGCAGTTGTTTACGATGTGTGCACACTGCCCCTGTCGATGTTTGGTTCCTCTGCAGACATGTCGCATCACCATGGGACACATTACATGTAGCTGGATACACCTCAATAGATGATCAGACTTGTTGACAGTCATCTGTAATGGGATAGTGGATTGTGATGATGGCATCAATGTGTGTAACACTTCCCTCGGACACATACGGTTTGCATTGGCTTGACATGGTGTGGGACTTCCACATCAGAGGATCAATGGTGTATGGCAGCCTCTCCGTGAGCAGCAGGGGGTGTTTAGCTGTTACCCGACACTTGTGTGCCAGTTCCATGGCTATCAAGCATTTGTGGTGCAGAAGGGGGGTGCCAGTGTTGGACCCACATGTTACTCCACATGACCTGTGTATGTTTACTCCGAGTTGCCTCTGCATTCCGGAATACATGACTAATAAAGGTGTCCCTATGCCTCCAAGGTGCCTCTTCTCAGTCAATGCTGGTGTGTTGCCACGGTGCATACGGCATGTCTGGCATGGTTTTCAGTGATAGTGGCTATGTGTCTATGTGTAGAGTAGCAAGATGCAAGCTGTTTGTCTGGGATTAGACTCTGTATTGTGCATGATGTCCATGACTGTGTGGGTATTGTGACATGTGCCATCCCCATGCATCCAACGTTGGCCAGGCCACCATTCTCTGCATCCACCTGACTCAAGCTTGCAGGACATGGTTCTGCCACCTGTCTACACATACCTGGGTGCCCCCCAGGACACTCCACATGATCCCTGACCTCTGCGCATGACTGTTGCTGTACTCAATATGTCTGTCGGCACGGTTGTGCGGCCACCCCCTCAGCTTGTTGGGCCCATCACGGGTGTGTATGGTGCTCCGTGTCTGTCTTGCCTAATACATTGTGACCCATGTGTGTCCTGTGCCAGACTCAGGCCCCAGGGTATGGATGGTTGAAGTCATATGAGAACTCAGGCATGGTTAGACTTTACAAGACACATGTAAGGTAATAATGCAAAATGTAGGCATCATCTCTTGATCGTGTAAGTTTTTGTTTGTGTTGGGGTACGTGTTGGGGGTATGACAAGAGGGGCTTTCCGGGTGTGTGGAATCCAAAGTTCACTGGGGGAGTTGGTGTCCTTGCCATTGGAAATCATCAGAGTCCATGCCACAGTCTTTGTCAACATTGGTCAGACAGTGACCAGCAAGTCCATGTGGCAGAGAATGTCATTTGCTGATGTGCTGCTGTTGGTCCAGTGGGCCAGGTGCCAGGCCAGGTGTCCTGGGAGATGGTGCTGTAGCACCGACCCTCACGGTCTCTTCCGTGGACGACCCGCCCTCCTGCGGGAACCCTCAGAAGCAGGCTGTGACGATGTTTGGGATGCTCCGTCGGATGCATCCTCCTCCTCCTTCTCCCTCCCTGTGGGTGGTGATGTTCTTTGCCTGGTGGCACAGGGAGGGTTGCCCATGTTGTCGGCTATCCGACGGAGTGAACGGTTAATTCCCGTGAGCACCGTCACAAGCTCAGCCTGTCTGTCCTCCATCCGTCCTTGGTGTCGCAGTTGACAGGCATGTTGCTCCGCATGTTGCTGGGCCTGCTGGGTCTTGATCTCCTCGAGGGTCCCCTTCATCTCGTTGAGGGTGGACACAACCTGGCTCATGCCCATGGTGTCCTGCCGGTATGTGTCCAGGATGTTTCTTACATGGGAATATACCGGTTCCGCAGCCAACTGGTCAGGCTCGCGCCTCCGCCGTCCTCCACTCCCACCACCCCTGCCCACTTGCACCTGGCCTGCCCTTGTGGGCACATCGGGTCTCCGGGACCCCTGAGGGGTGGCATTTGCGTTGTCGCCTGCCTCCTCCTGGGTGCCCGGTACACCGTGTTCCTCCTGGTCAGCCTGGCTGCGTTGTGGTGGTGGGGCAGGGATCCTGGGTGTCTCCTGGGATGTGGCAGGAGTGGGGGTGGTGGTTGGCCCAGTTGTACCTGACGCAGGTGCTGCAGGTGGTTGGACACCAGAGGTGCCAGGTTGGTCGGGGTCGTCCACAGAGTGGTGAGAGTCGTCGCTGCCGGTGGGATCGTCATCCAGCAGAGCCGGGTCCTGTGAGTCTTCCCCCCCAGTGGTGGGGGGTGATCCACGACGTTGACCTGTGTGTGGGAGAGACAATGTTATTTTTGTTCCATGCAACATCCATGTTTCATTCGTTTCAAAGTTGGCACATTTCCTCTGGGTATTTGGATATGTCTTGCATTCCACTCACAGTGCACTTGTGCATGGGTATGTCCCTTGGCCACAGCTTTTGAGACTTTACCTATGTGTGACACAGTCTTACTTGCTGCGTCAATTGTGACTGCAGTCAGCAGTGGAGTGAGCAGGTGTGGCAAGCCATTCATTGGTGCCTTCCGTGTTGCATTGTACGTGGGCACATGGAGTTGTTCTACACACTTATATAATGCAGGTATCTGGCGTTGTGCTCGTGCACAGGTTGAGACATGGCCCAGTGTTTTGCCATGGAGAAGAGAGGGGGATTCAGGCACTGGCCACCCTTGTCTACATGCACGCAGTCCACCTGCTGATGAGCAGACATTCCCACACCACCCAAGGCTGAATTGGTCTCCCTGTGTATCCCTTTCTCACTCCCTCTCTGTCCCCCTCTCCCTCCCTCCCTGTGTCAGCCTCCTCCCTCTGTCCGTCTCCCTGTGTCTCCCTCCGTCTCTCTCCCCCTCTCTCTCCCTCTGTGTGTCACCCTCTGTCACCTCAGCCCAGCTTCCTAGGCACACACTTTTTGCAGATCTTTGAATGGCCCTTTGCTTGTTCATGTGAGTTTGTTTCTGATCTCCAGGCACCCATTGGGTGTAGTGTCTGTGTCTGCGCTGCTGCTGTGGTGGTGTGTGCTGCCACTCTTTCACAGTGTTGGCTGTTCATTGGCTGCTGTCATGTGCAAAAAGTGCCTTCACCCCCATGTCTTCATGCAAGACGTCCGCCATTTGCAGGCAAGTCTTTCCTGTGTGGGGACACACTGTTTGTCTGGCTGTGATCTAGGCCATATGGGCAGAGGGCATTGTTGTCTGCTTCTGAGTTGCACTATGTGATTTTTGAGGCCCACACTCACGCCATCCGGGTTACCGTGTCTTGTGTTGGTGTTTTCTGTGGCCTGTGACTTGGCATTGTCCAGATGGGTGCATGAGGCATGGTGGCGCTAGTGGCATGTGCGTGTTTATGGAGTGTGGTTGAGTCATGCGATACCTTTGGGGTGGTTGCGTACATGATTGTGAGTTTGGTTGTGGATGACGTTCCCCCTATGTGAGGTGAGTTGTTTGTGTACTCACCAGGCTCTCGGAGTCCTTCTACTCCCTCCACTGCCACCACCGGCAGTATGGCCATCACCTTCTCCTCCCAGGGATGGTATTGTACGCGTCTGCGGGCCGGCCCTCCTCCAGTGATGTTGGCCTGGTTGTGGTCGTCGGTCATTTTGCGGCGGACCGTCCTCCGCAGATCGTACCACCTGGCTTGGCATTCATGCCTGGTCCTTCTGGTGGACGCAACAGCATTCACAGCATCGACAATCGTCTGCCACATGGCTGTTTTTTCGGAAATGCTGGTCTGTCTGACCAATATTCCAAAGAGGTGTGGCTCGACTCTGAGGATTTCGTCGACAAGGACCTCCAACTCTTGGCTAGTGAACTTTGGATTCTTGTTAGTGGGCATGGTGAGGGGTGTGGGTGTGGATGGTTGTGGGGGGTGTGGGTGTGGATGGTTGTGGGGGGTGTGGGTGTGGATGGTTGTGGGTGTGTGGGTGTGGTTGTGCAGGTGTGTGAATGTGATGAGGGGGTGTTTGTGAAGGTGGTTGTGTGAAGGTGTGCAGGTGTAAGGTGTAGTGGAGGTTGTAGTATGGTGCAATTGTTTCTCTGTGTGGTCTGGCAGCAGTGGGTCTGTTGCAAAGGATCATGGTTTGTGTGTGTTGGGCCTTTTTATTGGTCCATTGGTAGGTGTGGCTGTGTTTGAACTTTGGGTGGGTGTGTTATAAGGAGTGGTTGTGTTTTGGGCCTCTGTTTGGGAGTTTGGCAGTTGCAGGTCAGTGAATAGGTTGTATTTGTGCTTGTTGGACATGTTTTGTGGCTTTGTGCGATTCGAATGGAGTCTTCTTGTGTTGTTTTGCTTTGTCCTGGTTGTGTACGTGTGTTTTTAGCGTCTGTACGGTGCGTACATCGGCCATTTTGTTGTACAGTGCTGTCCTTGTCTCTGGCTTGGTACGACTCGTACATGCGCGATGTTGGGTGAGGGTGCTGGTGTTGGGGCCTGGGGTGCGCTCCGTACTTAGACTGGTGGGGTGTGTCTTCGCTCCGTACATACACAGGTGGGGGTACGCTCCGTACATACACGGTTGGGGTGGGGGTACGCTCCATACATACGCGGGTGAGGGTACGGGCCGTACATACACTGTTGGGGTGGGGGTACGCTCCATACATACGCGGGTGTGGGTATGGTCCGTACATACACGGTTGGGGTGGGGGTACGCTCCATACATATGCGGGTGGGGGTACGGTCCGTACATACACTGTTGGGGTGGGGGTACGCTCCAGCTCCATACATACGCGGGTGAGGGTACGGGCCGTACATACACTGTTGGGGTGGGGGTACGCTCCATACATACGCGGGTGAGGGTACGGGCCGTACATACACTGTTGGGGTGGGGGTACGCTCCATACATACGCAGGTGTGGGTACGGTCCATACATACATGGTTGGGGTGGGGGTACGCTCCATACATACGTGGGTGGGGGTACGGTCCGTACATACACTGTTGGGGTGGGGGTACGCTCTATTCATACGCGGGTGAGGGTACGCGCCATACATACACCGTTGGGGTGGGGGTACGCTCCATACATACGCGGGTGAGGGTACGGTCCGTACATACACTGTTGGGGTGGGGGTACGCTCCATACATACGCGGGTGGGGGTACGGGCTGTACATACGGGGGTGTACATACACGGGTGGGGGTACGACTCGTACCTACACGGGTGTACATACACGGGTGGGGGTTCGACTCATACGTACACGGGTGTACATACACGGGTGGGGGTTCGACTCGTACGTACACGGGTGTACATACACGGGTGGGGGTTCGACTCGTACGTACACGGGTGTTCATACACAGGTGGGGGTTCGACTCGTACGTACACGGGTGTACATACATGGGTGGGGGTTCGACTCGTACATACGAGGGCTGGGGGGGTGGTTGGGCGCGTACATACGGGGGCTGGGGGGTGTTGGGCGCGTATGCGGGCACATGTTTCCATGGTTGCTATAGGAGTTCGATGCGGACGGTGTTTTTTCCATCTGGTTGTAACATCGGACGCACGGGATGGATCGTACTTGCGCGGTCGGACTTCACTTTTCACATTTGTACGGTAAATCGTCCGGGGACGTGTCAGACACATTTTCCGACCCGAGGACGTGTGGGGGTTTATTCACAATGCGATTCGTATGGACTTTTTTACATGCGAATCGTAGTTGGCAGTTTGTACGGCACTTGTACGATTCGTACGGTAAAAAGACCGGATATGAGTCGTACGGGGAATTTTTTTCCAGGATCCTAATCGGCACCTCTATCTCTAAGGTGACATTCCTACTTAGCATTCTCCCTCCCAGGCAACAGAGTAAAAAGGTGTCAGAAGTGAAAACTTCCTTAGAAATGCACTCACTCAGTGAGAGCTCGCTCTAAGATGCTCCTTCTAGCTCCTCATCTAAACCTCAATTGCTCAACCCACGAGGCACTGTCCCTAATTCAAAATCCCAAAAACCTAGAACACGCTCTCCGGCACACCTCTTCAGCCAGGTCTTCTTCCACTGGAACTTGTCTCTCATCCAACGACGGTTTACTCATCCTTGAGTTGCAGGCACCTTCTCCACCGAAAGCATCATCCCTACATTCCAGTATACTCCCATATTGGCTTCTCTGGCCATCCCGCCTCCTGAAACAAAGAGTTAGTTCTCCAACAAGCTAAATGTCCTTGCACCTGCAACAGAAACATGGGAACGAGAAACTTTCCACTTCTCTGAGATTTTATAACATCAGGAAACCCAAAGCCTTACCAAGGGAAATCATTTTTGGCCTACAATATTTAGCTAACATAAGAAACGAACAGGCCTTTCTCTTAACATGTATGGGATCAGGCCTTTACACAATTTAAACACGCGCTTCTAAAATCACTCTATAAGCCTTGATTTTCATTACACTTCATATATGAATAAGCAAGCTACATGTGCAGACTTTAATATGGTGCACGTATAAACCTAATACATCACGTTACACAAAATTAATCATTATGCATTGGCTAAAATACATTTGCAATTGACTACGACATTGCTTTTCATAAATGGCATGGTTACATTTCCAATCATACTATTATAAGCAGATTTTAGTAATACATTTCTAGGTCACACATTAATACATTCCTTTAACATAAGTGGGTGCTGACTAACGGTGACCATGATGCACCCCTACAAATTTCAGAATAACGTGGCGCTCTATCAGTTCCCCCTTTGATGATTAGTGTCTCTATCAATATCTATATCCCCTCAGATGAGGGGGTGGAAACTGAGTAGTCATAATTTATTACCATAAAATTAAAACATGCAATTTATAGCCATATATTACGCTTGGCAGAGACTACGCACTCGCGGCAGCGGCTCCATATCTGGGGTGGAGGCTCCGTATGGTAGTGAACAGGAAAGCTCTACAGCCGAATCTCAATTCATGTAAAACTCTGCATGATAATTAATAAGAAACTCACTTATTAAAAAAATGATGTACACTAAAAAGCAACCAGGCACCTGGCACACATTCACTTCTAATCACGAATATACTGGCCACAACCTAGGATCTGTTTCTTTCTTTTTCAGCATATTCCTCCTGATCCATAGAGTGCAGCTGTCTTTGGGACTCTTATTCCAACAAGAGTGCTGCCTGTACTGAGAACGAAAAGAAATATCACTGGAGAGGAGACAGACCTTGTAGTTGTGTTTGTGGTAAAAGAAACACTACAAAAAAAAGACTTGGGCTACTTTCATTCTCCCTAACTGTAATCCAAAAAATCTGTCTCACGTCAGGAGGTAAGCAACATAGTTAACGAATTGGAGGAGGAAGTTGAGAGGAGTAGTTGAAGGAGAAGTTCTCCAGGACTGAGCTTGCTAAAGTTCCTGCTGGATGACCAACTGGAGTCTGTCTCCATCCTACTCACCCAAAATGGATGTCCTCTCCACCATGCACCTCCACCTGCTATACGGGCTGACAATACTAATGTTATGCCAGGGAAAAATTCCCACCAACCAACTTGTTGTTTCATTGGTGACTGAGTAAGGCATTCATGTTTTATATTTTGTGTAATGGGACTTGAAGCACTGGTTTTTAAGATATTTAAATAACAATACAACTCCCAGAATTCTAAGAAAAAACGGGGAATTCCTAGCTGGCCATGCATGTATCTTTTAAACAAAAATGTTTGTTAGATGATTTTATTTTATTCTCAGAACCTTACAACAACAATACAGGCTTTCAATGGCGCTCACTACACAAAATACAACATTGCGAGTGATATCAATGGCATTGAGAATTAGTAAAGTACATCACATAAGTTTTGCTTTGTTTCCAACCGAATTCAGTGTCTTTTTCATCAGAAGGTGTCAGTACAGCTTGGTGAGATTGAAGGTAGTCCGTCAGAGGTACCCGGTAGTCTCTGGGTCTAGATCAGGGAGGAAGTTCTTCTTCGTATGTCTTCAGACTATCTCTACAATATGCCATATCTCAGATCCATTGTTTACCACATGGATAGTGCTTGCCCCCAAATACATTGATACTCTCCTCTTTGCCAGTAAGAGAGCCATCGCACAGAATTTTCGCCTGACGGATTGCAAATCGGTTACCAGGCCCAAGAGATATGTTCGAATTGAACAGTCTATTTTGGTTACCAATATTTCACTCAGTGTCCTAGTAACGTCTTTCCAATAATTCCTGATGTGAGGGCACCACCACGCTAGATGAGCAAAGTCGGCATTGTCCATTCCACATTTTTGACATCGTGCATCAGGCCTGAGCCCGTATTTGTGTAGCTTACTAGGTGTGTGGTAAGTTTGATGTAGATATTTAAAATGTATGATGCATAAATTACCATTAGGCATGAGCGCGCTAGTCAAGGCACAACAAATAGACCATTCTTCTACAGTGAGATGTGTCTCCAGCAGGTTATTCCATCGTTGCATTGCTTTATATGGGTTGCCCTCTATGTCTCCCTGGAGTAGTATATATAGTTTTGTTATGATGTGTATGTTGTGAGGATTAGTAATAATCATTTGCAGTGCTTTCCAGCATAGGTGGCTCACTGGGGAAGGTAGGATACAGGTTTTTAATGGCACCTCGCAGCCTGTGAAATGTACATTTAAAAAGCAGTGTTTGGCTTCTAATATAGGTAAGGTCGTCAGTCTCTATGAAAGTGCCATCCTCATATATAGCTTCCATTGTATCAATACCTACTCTCTGTAGTAACTCCATACCAACCTTTTCTTGAGTGACTGACAAGGCTGGATGGTGTTGCAGTGGCATCGCTGGTGCATATAATGGCAATTTATGTGCTTGCCATGTTTGTAGTGCGTATTGTATCCATCTTGAGCTTAGGCACATGTGTGCACGGGTGCGGTAGCATATTGCGGAGTGGAATTGGATGTGCGTCTCCGTCTTCAACCGCCATATATGGTAGGTAGCGAATTGGATAATACCAATTGTGTGCATACTGTGCTTGAGCACATAAATAATAAAGGAGGAAAGCTGGTACTTTAAAACCACCTTTTGAATAGGGTAATGTTAGCGTGCGCAATTCAATGCGTGCTTGTTTGCTTGCCATATGAGGCGAGTGATATGGCCATGCATGTGTCTTGATAATGTGATAGCTATGTTTCAATCATTCATTAAGTAAACCTTTTAACACTCGTCCATCTCTAATTCACTGATACCCACATTCCGTGTTGGACAGCATATACATATACTCATAAACATTATATATTAATAATGTTTTTAATGTTTTGTTAATGTTTTGTTTAATGTTTCTCATACAGCCAGACTGAATGCTGTAGATGGGGCAGAAGTCTGTGAAACTGCACTAGGGCAACACAGAGCACAGGTCTTGCAAATTAAAATGCCTACTACCGGCATGTACCTAAGCTAATAAGAGTCCATTTTTGTCTAAAGCTAAAAAAAATCAGTGTATATTTGGCTATGTTTTCAAAGTGGAATAAAAATGAACGTGTGTATATATACAGGTACACTGATATATGCTAAGGTATTTTTTTAAATAATTTATTAGGCTCTGTGTTGTTGTCTCTTACACCATCTGTTGAACCTGGCCCTCTCTGTAGGGTCACTCCCAACCGTTTTGCTTGGTACCCCCATTTTTGCTGAAATTCATATTTGTTGACCTTAGGACTATGTGTACTTAACAACTGCTAACCAGTACTAAATTGGTTGTGCTCACGCCCACATACAAGGTTAAATTGATTTACACCTGATTGGCATATTTAATTTACCTAATAAGTCTGTTGAACAGTGGTATACCATATACTCAGGGCTCGTCAATTAAATGATACTAGTGGGCTTGCAGCACTTATTGTGTCACCTTGATAAGTGGCCTCTTAAAACATGTGACATAACATTTGATAAATTTTGATTGGTGATAGATAAGCCATTACACGATTGGTATGTATGAAATTGTAATTAAATATGCTATTGAAAAGTGAAGTCAGAATATAAATTACAATTTGGAAAACGCCCCTTTTAGAAAGTTAGCATTTTCCTGCCCTTTGCCATTTGATGCCTGTGCCCTTCCCTAGGTCACATGACTGGGTGTAACTGACAGTTATTCTTTGTGAATTCCTCCTAGTTAGTCCCATCCATAATATAGGAAATAGGTGTGCCTGAATGGGACATTTGACACAGGATAGGGGTGCAGAGTTGGGCATAGCCTCACTTGCAATCCAATAGGATGTGCTCTGCCTTCACACAAAGGGCTTTTCACCACTGCATTGTTCCTTTAGCCAGCTTGCAGCCAGGGCAGGGGAGTCAACACATTCCAAGTACTTCAATGAGAACCCTCTAGAAAGTACTTTCAACTTCAAAGAAGGCACCAGGTTTAGAATTAGGGCCCTCAGACCAACTTTTCAGTTCACTTTATTGACCTGCATAAGGACTCTCAGAGTACTGGTTTGCTAGTTAGCGCTTGCCTTGAACCCTCAGAGGCCAGCTCTGCTGTTTGAGCCCTGCATCCTTACCTGAACCCAGGACTATTAGAGTGACTCCAAGGGCTATGTGCAGGCCTCCTGTTCAGAGCCACAGAGCATCAAGGGATCCCACCATTTTGAACCTGCACCTGGACCCAACCTGAGTGAGTCTTGAACCCCCAAGGGGTGTACCACCAGTCCTGGACCCTTAGTTGTGGTGCCAAAAGTGCCCAGATAGCCAAAATTCAAAGCTTGGGACTTAGACATTTTTGCCTAAAAACTGCTCTGAAAACAGAAGGAAGACCGGGACCAACCTGCTGTTTGATGCACCCAAAGTGCATCATGGGTCAGCCTGACTTCACAGTTTCTCCCACCATCTCTTTCCCACAGGTTCAAATACTATTCGGTGGTCCGTCACCAAAAGGGTATCCGACCTCCGGGGACTGTCTTAGGTGACAGCCTCCTGCTTCGTCCTGATGGAGATTTTTCGACTTCCAAAACGGTGACTAAGTCAAAACATCGAAACTTTCACCACAGCTTCATCCAGTGGCTCCTCAATGACAAAACTCCACCCTCGGACACAGCCTGCAGCCTTGCCCCACTGAATTTTAACTTCTCAGAAAATGTTTCTTGAAAGTCCGAAGTTAGGTGCCAACCAGGCCCAATTTACTTCTTGTATCCCAACCACACTCCATTGTGGTCAGCCTTATTGTATGACTTTGACCCACTCTTGGGCGACAATATGTCCATGGTTTTGTGCTTTGATCTTTTAGCCGCTAGGTTTTACCTTAATCTTTAAAAGTTCATATCTCCGGTTCTACCGATTGGAGTTTTGTCATTTTGCTGTCAAATAGTTTATTAAAATTGACTCTACTTTTAAAAATTGGCGTGGAATTTTTCTTGTATTGTGTTTCTCACTGTAATACTGTTTGTTTGCTGCACAAATACATTCCATGTTGCTAACCAGTGCTAAGCACAGGTCAATTTAATGACTTTTTGTGGTTCACCCTGCTAGGGATTGTAGCTGCTGCTTGACCAGGAGTACCTCTTCATTCAATCAACAACCAAATTTCTCACACCATCTGTGACAAAAGTGACTTTTGCTCCTAGCAGGGTTCTCATACCAGGCCTTGCACCGCACAGCAGATGCATTGTAGATACTGGTAAGTTTTATATCATCTTTTTTTAATAACGCTGTATTATCTTGCCTTCATTCCTGACATTGTGGCTGTAAGTCTTTCATTATACATCCCTATTGTCAAAATAATTTATTTTAAAAAATATTTATTTGTTTGCAATTTTTTTGTTAAATTAAAAAAAAGATTATTTTTATGTAAATTCTATATTTGTTCTACCTTATGATATGTTTTTATGTTTTGTAAAATGTTATATTACTATATATGTTTTGTTTTTTTGCTTTTTTATTATATTTTATATTCTAGTTGATATTTTGTTTGGTTTTAAATTTGAATTTTCTTCAGTGTGAATAGTAATTTTTACCCCTTTGCTATCCAACACTTTCCCTACTGTTACACTCACTGGAGAGGGAATAGTAATTTTTACCACTCCGCTGTCCAACAGTTTCCCTACTGTTGCACTCATTGTAGTGGGAATAGTAATTTTTACTCCTACGCCATCCAACCCTTTTCCTACTGTTGCACTCACTGGAATGGGAATAGTAATTTTTACCCCTCCGCTATCCAACACTTTCCCTACTGTTGCACTCTTTGGAGTGGGAATAGTAATTTTATCCCCTCCGCCATACAACACTTTCCCTACTGTTGCATTAATTGGAATGGGAATAGTAAATGATTCCCCTCCGCTATCCAACACTTTCCCTACTGTTGCAGTCATTGTAGTGTGAATAGTAATTTTTACCCCTCCGCTATCCATCACTTATTCCACTGTTGCACTAGCTGGAGTGGGAATAGTAATTTAATCCCCTCCACTATCCAACGCTTTCCCTACTGTTGTACTCATTGGAGTTGGAATAGTAAATTATTCTCCTCTGCTATCCAACACTTTTCCTACTGTTGCACTCACTGGAGTGGAAATAGTAATTTTTACCCTTCCACTCTCCAACACTTTCCTTACTGTTGCAGTCAATGTAGTGTGAAAAGTATGTTTAAAAAATATAACATTTTTTTATATTTTAATTTATAATATAATTTGTATTTCTGTTACAGGTGTATGTATATATGTATTTATTTAAATGTTAAATATATTTCTAACATTTTATAAATAATTACAATTATTATTTATTAATTATTCTTTAGTGAATATATATATCTTACATTTTAAATATGTATGTTAAATTTATTTTTAATATTACATTTATTACTTGTTAAAATATACAAATACATCTAAAAAAATTGAAGTTAAATGTATTATTTTATTTATTTTACATTATTTTTTATTCATATAAAAAAACAATATTTTCTACTTTGATATTTTTAACAACGATATTTTTTTTGCGATATTTTTGTACTTCCCATCATAAATGTAGGAGGTCGGTATTTTTCACAACGATATTTCTGTCACGATATTTCTGTAGGTCGATATTAGTGTTGTCGATATTCTGTCAATGATCCATTGAAAGTATTTAACAACAAATAGACATTTCCTTGGAAAGACATAGAATGCATCATACAGTATGTTTACTCAATTTAAAAACAGGATTTGTTTAAGATTTTAACATTAGTGTATAGTTTGATTAAATGTTTAAGAATAATGTTTTTATATTTCTACTTACAAATCATGATCTTGGGAAGGGGCCTAAATTAAATTAAATAAACTCCTCCTCCAGAAGGGAAATGCAACCTTGCAGGGGTTGAACAAACTATAAAACACATCTGGAAACATGAAGGCAACCAGTCTATATACAAAGGAGTAAAAATAAATGTCCATAGTCCTAAATTAGTCCTAAACCAAGAGTCCACTATCAAATGTTAAAAATACTTTAGACCACCCAAGCCAGAAGATATATCCAAATCAGGTCCTCGGCTTGGGGCAAAAGTCAGTCACATTCTCACTCTCAGTTTTGACTTTAATGTTCAAATCCTCCTCTGATGCAGATGTCAATTGGCTGGCAGATGCAGGATCAGATACCCTATGTGAAGAAGGATAACATGGGAAACATTAAGGTACAACAGAGTGGAAGGCCGGTCTACAGGAGGTTGGGGAGATAGACACAACACATTTTCTGCAGTCAGAAAGACCAACTCTCGGGGAATCCGGGCATTTCTAATAGAGCGACAGGTGTCCAGAGAGAGTGCTTCTGAGCTACTACAATTTACATCATCACCACCTTGAATGTAATCAGTGGAGCAAACACAGCTTAAAGGGATTGTTCAGCACAAGAGGGGTACAGGGTGTCAGGGGCAGAATTGTCCCTAGGCCCTTGTTCCTCCAGATAGGCACTGGGAGGAGAAGTAGATGCAGGGCGTGCAACTAGAGGCTCCAGTGGAATGGGGACGTCAGGAGTAGGGGCTGGGGTAGAAGATCATGTAATTCTCCTGGAAGGTGTACTACCTCGGCTGGAGTTTGGTTCCTCATCCACCTCACTGGATGTTTCAAGGTGAGGTACCCATCTCTAGGAGGAGGAACTCTCTTCTTGCCCCAGGTTCTGCTCTACGGTTGGTTGGCTAGCCTGGTGTGCTGAAAAGATATTACAACAAACCTGAGGAAATCATTGGTGAAGAATACATATATCTAATAGTAGCTGACAATATGTACACTTTATAAACCTCTTCACTATCCAGTAATTTCTTGTGAAAGTCACAAAAGTTGCTAATTCACAAAAATGCTGACTTATCACCCATTCAAAGTATGTGCAAGGTTATGTAAGATTTTCCTTTTGTGGAAACTCTTTTTTCACCTAATATAAATGTAGGTTAACAGCAATTGGCGCACACGGTTTATCCTCAAGGGAACCTTTTTGGCATCAACCTAAATAGGCATTATAAAGGACTTTTAATAAACAAGTATATATATGTGTGAGAGTTTGTGTTGTACAACACAATTCATCATATTATTCATTCATTTTTCAGATTACATATTTAAAAATCACAAACACAAGTTAGGCAAAGGTTCACAATGTCAGTTTAAGAATGTTCATCCTTTCTCTTTTGACATCCTTTCCCTGTCTTCCAGTGGCTGTGGCATTGATAATAAACTGATGCACTCTACTGTTGATGCACTTCAGTACCTGATGCAAGCTTGCCTTTGAGATGCCAACATTTTCCCAGGGAACTCTCTGGAAAGATCATGTGACCATAAAATGGAGCACAGCTAATATATATTACACATAGTCTAGGATAGCCTGGGAGAGGCCTGTAGGTGAATCCAACTTTTGCTCCAAGTCAGCAACCAAGTCCAGAAACCCATGAGGTGTGAGTCGATATCTGGAAATAACAGCTTCTCTGGACACATCAAAGATTTTCGTCCTTTCCCTGTAAACCAACTCCTCAGTGTGCCCAAGCAGCAACATCTGTAGGGGACATTATACAGAGCTCATCGTACAAATATCGCAAAGAAACAAGCAAGTAGGGCATGTATACTCTGTAGCTCTGAAGGTAAGAGACATAAATTGCATTTTGTTTTTGAACTTCAGACAGCCACAGAGATCTGAAAAAGTTAGGATCTGACATGATCACAATGTAGGACTAGGACACAGGAAAGCACAGGTGGCATATATGTCAAAGGGGGAACTAGATGATTCTGTGACTCCCCCCACACAATCCCCTAAGGTTTCTACTTGTCTCTCATTCTGTAATGTACCAAGTGGCATCTCTAGATGGGTGGCACATTCATTGTTGACTGGGAAACAAAGCAGCTCTGGAAAAAAATGGCAAACCGACACTGCACCCTTCCTCCTCACTCTCTCTTCTCTCTCACTCTCTCCTTCTTCCCCTTCCCTCTTTATCTTCCCGTCTCTCTCTCTCTCCTGTGGCATCACATGTGCCTGCTGTAAGCTGATGAAAGCAACAGAGGGACCAGCAGTGGTGCCTGCCCTAAAACCAGCCCCTAAGGCTACAGCACTCTGTGAAGTGCCCAGTAGAAACACCCCGAAAGTACAAGTCTGGACTGATGGGGCCTGTCCCCCTGTCCCTTATCTGTTTGCCTTACTTTACCCTTATAGTCTCTAATGATACATCAACAGTCATGCCGCTTCATATACATAGACTGATCAGTTTTATGCATGTGCGATAAGAGATGAATGGCATGCCCCCTGCAAGTTGTGCTCTCCCTTGCCCTCCTCTCCTGGTACTCACCAGATGATCTCTGAGTGACCTTAGACTGATTTCCAGCCTCAGTTTGGGCCACAGGGGCCCACCTTCAGAGCCCGGCCCACCAGCACCTGCTATCGGCTCCAAAACAGGTGCAGTTCCAGCATCCTGGCATAGGGCAGCCTGCCGTCACTCGCCTCTGCGCTCCAGGTCCAAGCTGCCACTGCAGTTTTGGACAGTTGTAACTTTAGAAGTGCATTTTTGAATAATAATGAGTTTACTCTTTTGTGTATGGATGAGGTTTCTGTTTAAAACACTCCCTGGCCCTCCCTAAACTCCTACACCTCTTTATTCCCCTCCCCTTTAGTAGTAAGTATGCCTCTTTTTCCACTAATATCTCCAACATTCATTACTCAAACCTATACGTACGTATTTAGAGACTCCACAATCTGTGCAGAGAACTCTGAAAATAAAGAGAAGAAAGTGCATGCTCTGGACATAGTTTGTGAGTTGCATTTTGCAGTGCATTCTGTAGTACTAACAAACGTGCTACAAAGTGCAGTTTATGGCTGAGGCCCTTGGACTTCACAGCAAGTCGATGGCAATGTTTGTTGAAACAGGCAGAGAAGAAAGGGATACTTCATCATTCCCAGATATTTCCAGATTGTGAGTTGGTGACTAGGCAACAGGGAAATGATGTGGAAATGGGATGTTTGCATTAAATCAAGTGAGATTCAGTAGCTATATACATTTTTCACAAGCCTACTGTGCACAAAGTAATGGTCAGTACTGGGAGGTGAGAGCCCTTGACCATTTACATATTTGCGTGGTTCTTATGAACTGTTTACATTCAAAAGAGTTAGGCAAAACATTTGACAAAATGTTTCACCAGGGTTAGTCAACCAAAACATCAATCCAGATGGGTTCTACCAAGTTCTATTCCCTGTATTATATGTCAGTGGCACTTTTGGGCTCATTTAGAGTCCCTTGGTAAATGTAGAGCTGTCCTCTAACTACATGTTTGTTCCATGCCTGTTGAACCTGGAAACCTGGTAACACCGCAAGTGGTGAAAAATAATTTGATCGCTCATCATCAGTAAATGTCTGATTGGCATCAAACCCAAAAATGCTTTAAAACGTGTAAAACAGAATGCACTTTTTTGACACTCATTCTTCACCACATTTTAACACGTTTAACTCAATCAGGCCAAATCCAGTGGTAACACAGCAACATATTACTCCTGGATTTAGCACCTACCACTAAAATGACACCCTTCTGGGGCATTTGCCAAACCTATACCGTGGTTAGAATAGTGTTTACCAGGTCAGCTCTTTTAGTGCCAAACATTCCTATCTAAAAACAGCCAAGTGGAATCTGGTTTTCCTTAACCATATCTATTGAATGGCGCCTTCCTAATGCAGGAATAAGACATTGTATAGCCTTGTGAATTGTTCTGTCTCCATTTAAACTGCCTTAAAAACAAGAGTCTCCCTTATCCTCAGAAAATAAAATGTGTTATGTATTTCAAACTGTATATATTTCCTGCATTGGAGTTAGAACCTAATTGAGTGACATAAGATTTGTTTCTTGTTCCATGTAGTAAATCTCAACTGCCCCTCTTGTTTGAAGCCCAGAGATGCCATATAGTCTCACTACAAATTGATTGCCAGATTAAATGTGACACTGTGGGGTGTTATCACTGAATCTGTTTGATCAAAAAGCATGAATGTTGCTACTGAGGTTGGAACAGGTAATAGTGCAGAAAAAAGTGAGATTGGCTTGAGGAGCTCCACACAGCAAAGTTGTTACCCTATCATAAAACGTGTTTTGCTTTGTACATTAAGTTGATGAAATCTGACCATCTTCCTATTAATCCAAACTATCACTGATTATTAGTTCACTGCTATTCATCATCATCCCCGGACTGTCTTTATACAACTCGGATCAACAGTTTATGTTGGCTTTACAAACCATTAGAGTCAGCAGTTCTTATCGAATTAGTAAAACAAACTAATATTTAAATTGTGTATGTGGCCAATCTCTCTCTGTTCTAAGCCTGAAATCTTTGAGAGAGAGTATTCCAGAACCCACAGCTAGTGATCTAGAATGTGCATTTTTGTAAGTTAAAAAAAGAAACTTTAGTCAAGCAGACAGACTGTAGGAGGCTGGCGCTGTATATGATCCGGTTGTAATACCACGCACAGATACAAGGGGTTCCCCAAAAGTGTACAGGGCTCAATGCAAACTCAAAGTGCTCTTTTAATGGTTGTGTGGGCGAGCAGTCTGAGGCCCAAAACAGAGGGGTGTAAGACATTTATTGCACAACAGTGATAATAATGGATACACAACTCAAGAAGGAGAACCAGGCCGATGTAAGAAAATTATACTTTGTTTATGTTTTAAGAGAGGCTCTTTGCATTACAGTAAGTAAGGTTCTCATTAATATGTCTCTTCAGGTTTCAGAAGTTTGAAAGTGCAAATTTCAGAGCAGTTCAAAATGATCCTGTGGAGGAAACCAATTGTGTGGGATAACTGGTACATATATCACTTAGAGTTCTAGTACAGTCTTTGGGTGTCTCCGGCCAACACTGCGGGCAATGCCTGTCATGGGGGCACCCAGAGGTGCAGGATTAGGTATGTACATCGCAGAGTTCAATATCAACAATGATATTTACCCCTGAGGTCCGCGGAGAGTAATGTAGCATGTTGGCTTTCAGCATACCTCTAACACAGTTACTGTTGCGGTCCCCAGCGGCTGGCTGCTGTTGATCGGATGGAGACGTTCCGCCATCGCCGGACAATCATGGGGAGGGCACAGTTGGGCAGGCAGTGCAGATGGGGAAGGAGGAGGCTGGCAGGGCCCCTTGCAGTACGGTACGTGCTGTCTGGCACCAGGCTGGGCACAGCTCAGGTGGTGGGACTGAAAGGATCCCTAGAGGTTGTCGAGGCTGTCCTGCTGAGAGGTGTTCTTCTGGCTGGGTAGAGTCAAGTCGACACAAGTGACAGTCCACTACTACCATGATCGAGGAGTTCTTTGGTAGCAGTGGGATGCGTCATCCTTAAGGGGTTGGCCCTCACCACTGCGGTTCTGGAGTTCTTTAGTAGCAGTGAGACGCATCAACACAAAGGTCGCTCCTCACCACTGCAGTTCTAGTACCGGTAGAATGCTGGGGAACTAGAGCCTCTAGTCCGAAGGGAGGTTCTTGGTACTTTGGTGAAGGTTAAAAGGTCTCAGGGGCTTCTTGGAGACACAGTTTCTGGAAGAACAGCAGTTCAAGTGGTAGAATCGGTTGCAGGTGGCGGGGTTCATGCTGGGTTTTGTCTGCAGCGGTTCAGTTCTTGGTTCTTCAGAGATCGTCTTCCGTCTCCTTTTTCTGTCCATCAAATCTGAGGGCCAGGTTTGGGGGAGCCACCTAAATACTAAATTTAGGGGGCAGTTTAGGGGAGTAGCAGATCGGGTTAATAGGCACCTCAACTGGGGTGACTACACCCTCTAATCTGCCACCCTCCTATGAGAGGAGGTAGAGACCTAGCCCTGATTGGAGGGGTCCCCCCATCTTCAAGATGGTGGGGACTGAAGGTTGTGCTTCAAGTCACTTACCCCCACCCTAGGGGTGGGGTTGGCAGAGGTAGGACATCTTCAAACTTTTTTAATGTTCCCGCCAGTTTTACCACCCAAAGTACAAGTGTAAACCAGGGGCTGCCATCAGCTGCTAGCAGCGGTGCCTGGGGGTCACTTTACAAAGGTGGCAGGCCTTTAAAGTGTCTCCCTTCGAACACTGGTCCATCCTGGGGGAGGATGCATGACATCTCTGCCCAGAGTGTGCATTGTTTCTGGGCCCAGAGAGCAATGGGTCTCTACCCAGGGATACAGAAACATGTCTGGTGGTGGCTGGCTGTCCACAGTCGGTCAGAGACCACACAAGGGTTGGTAGGGGTTCATGGGGTGCCCCTGAGGTGCACTCTGGGTACATAATACAAAAAATCCCACACTGACTTCAGTGTGGCTTTATTGAAAGGAGTACTTTGGTACCAAACACTCCCGTATTCAGGGAAGCCACCGTGATGCTGTGGTACTCGAGTTGTCGACTTCCCTGCTCGTGTACTCTCTATGGCTTCACTGGCATTCACAATATTAGGAAATGGTGCCCAATATTGTAGGGTCCCATCTGCTCATGCGGATATGCCCTCACCTGTAGCATAGTGCACCCTGTATTAGGCCTGTGACGCCTGCTAGAGGGGTGGCCTACCTATGCTGTCATGCAGTGCTAGTTGGCATGACACCCAGGCAGATGCCATTTTGACTTTGTCATTTTCTCCCTCACAGGGGCATGCAGGCTGCAAAGGCAGTGGTGTGGTCCCAGTGAGGGGGTCCCAAAGGACTCTCTTCAGCTCCCAGGCAGTGAGTATCCATGGTTCTATTTACTAGGGACTTACAGGGGGCAGAGGTACCAATTGGAGGTTTGTTTTCAGGGAGAGAGCACTGGCATAGGGGACCTGGTTGGCAGGGACCCTCTGCACTACATTTGAAACCACATTACAACCAGGCAATAAGTGGGGGTCTAACCATGCAAAATAGGCACTTTCTCACACTGACTGAGCAGGTCCCTCACTGCCCTCCTGCAGACCAGAAAAAACATGAGTCAATAGTGCTTTTTCATTGGAGGGGTGGCTGACAGTTGAACCCACAAGTTAGACCATCCCAAGGTCACTCAACCATTATCTAGTGGCTAAGGCTATTGAGGACAATTTGCAAATCCAAAGAAAGCTGCTAAATCACGCCCCCTAACAAAGACCCCTGCACTGCTGAGAAAGAGTCCCAAAACACCTACCTCCAAAATGCTCCAAACCTTGGTGGCACAAAAGTGGAGATGACGGGCATGCTCCTGCTCTCCCTGCAAGAGCGGAGGCATGGACTTACATTTCTGCTCCCGCCCGGTGGGAGCCTTTCAGCTCCCGCCAGGCAGGAGCAATCTATTATTCCTGAGAAACACTCTTTTGGGCAGGGTACAATAGTGTCCCGAAGGATGGGGTCCCCGGGACAGTTTTTTATGTCAGGCCCAGATGATGGGGTCCTCGGGCTCCAACGTTGATTGGTGCACTCTGTTGCATGAAAAATATATGAATATGTCCCATGCTGCACTTTATTACGTCAGAATCAAAAAGAGAGAAAACACCATAACTATTAAAATATGATATTCTCAAATGGTCTACACTAGCACTGCTGGACTATTCACTTTCATACAGTAACATAGATACTGTACTGTATATGTTTCTACTGAGATCTGACCTTTCTGGTAGATTAGTAATTCTGTAACAGTTTCCCATTGTTATATGTGGCACTAGACAGTGTTATTATCTAGTAGTGATAGAGTTAAAGTCGGACTGTAATGCATCTTGGTACATATGTTGCTTTCCTAGTCTGCCCCTCTCAAGTTATATTGTCCTGCAAGTTTCCTTTCTGTTGTGTGCTGCATGCAATCTATTTAAATGTACCTCTATACAGTTTGGTTTATTGGTATTGCATGAGGTATATAAACTAACTTGTGATGTAAGACATTATATCAACCTGATTTAAAATTGTGTGTTGATTCACATGAGTACTAATAAAAGATAAACATCATGTACACTATGATAAACAGTTCCATTTCTGTTCTGTAGCGTAGATAGTTAATGAAGGCCCACATCACAAGCAGAAACCTTTATAATATAGTACAAATCTGTTTGTGATATTTTTCATATTTGTCTTACTTCATAAATAGTCATGTTCTCCAAAATAGTATGTCCATATAAAGTATAAAACATTGAGCACTGCTTAATCATCGGGATGTATAAGACATTCTTTTTTTGCCTAGCAGGGATATGCAGTGTGCAGCTATGTCCTATTGGTAGTGACAACACAACATTAATTAGATCCCAGATTATATACTATTTTAAGAGTAACCAAACCTCCTGCTGTTGCTGGCTATAACCATCTAATATCTAGATAAGATACACGCTATTTATAAAATTCTGTCGAGATAAAAAATTGCATTCCACTTTAGCAACATACTACTGAGTTTTTTGTTATCCATGACTTTCAGTCCACCTGATAGCCATCTTTCTCTGGTTAACTTGTAAATGTTCTTCTTCTTATCTTCTTCTCAAACTATTTAAAGCAAATAATTTGCATAGAATTGAACTGTTTATACCTTAGGATCAATACATTGATTTAAATGCTTGTAAAACAATTATGTATCACATATTGTATGGTATAGGTTGTTACTATTTCTTAATGTCCACTCTGTAAAACAATGTGTTATAAACAGAGATGCACATTTTTGGTTTTATACATTTAGAGTATCATCATCATCATCATCAAATCACTTTATTCGATTAATTTAAAATCATAAAAGTACAATACACACGACATATAAAATAAGTACAAACATACACACAAAATATAAGAACAGTCCTTCGTATGTAATTCATTATAGCTAAAATCACAGACCTTTGAGTTTACAAAGATACATTTAGGTATCTGGGCAGTAATCAAGTGACAGATGTCTGTTTTTCTTAATCCTCATAGCAGCAACCAGAAAACACGCAATATTAAAAATATCCCATGGGGTGTTCAATGTCTGGAGATAAAGTAGCGCTGGTCTAACCTGCAAGAAACCCCTTCCTCTCAGAATGGGAATTATATACTTCTTTCGAATATCATTATAAAAAGGGCAAAACATCATAAAATGGAGAGTATTCTGGGAAGAAAAATTATCACAATGACAAGGAGCCGCATACTCGGGATTACACCACTTCTGAAAATCACCTAATAAAAAAGGAATCAAATTAAAATGAAACCTAGTTAAAATCCAACGGTGGAAGGGTTTATTTACTATTACCAGATAGGGTTCGATACAGGTATTTGTTTTTGTTAAAAAATGAGCCCTAACTGAAGGTTTATGCAGCTCTAAATCTTCCCTTTCCACTGACAATAGATTCTTAAAATGTGTTTTCACCCATAGCACGTCCTCCTTCCGAATCTTTTCAGGAGCTTCAAATAGCTCTGTCCGCCCCAATTTGGTTAACATGCTTTTAACATAAGATAACCACTTAATCTTATCAGACTTATCTAGATGAACACAGTCTCGTAGGATCTCATGATTCAAAGTCATTTCAGGATTTATCCACGTTTTGAGCCAGCAGAGCAACGGGGATAAGCTCAAAATGTCAGAGATATAACTGATCCCCAGTTCCTGATGTATCGAGAAAGCTGGAGTGGATTGTGGAACGGAGGCTGTTCTTTAAAGCCCCATATAGAGAAACCATAGGACGCAATCGCCACACACTTTGCATTATATATTTTCAATATATTCTCAATTGGTCTGGCCCCAAGGCGCTTTGCAAACCCCATTGGTCCTAGGGCAGATCGAATAATAGAATTCTTTTAAATTTTCTGTTGGGGTATACAAGAAAACTTCTCATCAAAAACAACCCCTAGGTAAGTGAAGGAGGAGACCGAAGTCACTCCCAGCCCATTACAATAAAAAGAGTAAGTTTTTCTTGCTCTGCGACCAGATGACAAAATGTGGGACTTACTATTATTTACTGCCAAGTCCAGCGACTGCATGTGAGTCCCGAAGGCATCCACAAGCCGCTGGAGACCCACCGCCGTATGTGCTAGAAGGACAGCATCATCCGCGTATAGGAGGACCGGGATAGAGCAGTCCCCTACACGCGGGATGTCCAAAGATGCCGTCAAAAGGGATTTATCTAGATCATTAATGTACAAAGTAAAAAGTACAGGTGCCAGGATACACCCCTGACGGACTCCACGGGCTGATCTCAATGAGCTTGAGCATTTACCATCCTGTGAGATCCTGACCGAAGCAGTAAGATCTTGATGAAGATCGGCCAGGAAATACACTAAGGATGGATCAAGACCTTTATCCATCAAAATGTTCCACAGCTTTGACCTGTTAACCAGGTCAAACGCTGAGGATAGGTCAATAAATGCCATCCTTAAACAACCTTCTTTTGCCACAGTATATTTACTAATTAAGAAGGACAAATTAAGACACTGGTCAATGGTGATTCTACGTTTTCTGAACCCATATTGTAAAACAGAAATAATGTTCTTCTCGGTAGCCCAATCCGAAATTTTGGTTAAAATTACTTGTGCTAAAATCTTCACAGAAGAATCAATCAGGGATATTGGTCTATAACACCGCAGGTCCCCTCTCTGGCCCTTTTTAAAGATCGGAATGATAATCGATCGAGACCAACATGCAGGGAACCCCGAGGTGCCAGAGGCATTAAAAACATTAGTCAAGATCTTTGCCCAGAATTTAGGTTCACTTTTATAAAGATCTGCTGGGACAGAGTCAGGACCAGGGGCCTTGTTGCTAATAGTCTCTCTTATTGCTTTCTCCACTTCCTCTTTGAGAAACACAAGAGGGACTCGGACATGAGTAAATAATGGTCTTAAAAACAAGTCCTGAGTCTCTATAGAGGCGTATATTGCCTTAAAATGGGACAACCATTGAGCCTCTCTGATGTTACATTCCTGAATCTCATTGTCCATGCCTGAGAAAAAGGGGGTATTGATAATTCCCCAAAATTTCAAATTATCCCTGAGTACGTCTACTGATAACAACGTGTGCCATGCGTCAGCCTTAATCTCTGCTTTCCGGCTATTAGTTGCCACCTTATACTGTTTCCGCAAATCAGCGACCAAGACCCTATCACGTGGTGAACTTTTCAATGCTAGATTTAGGAGTCGATGAGCACGTGAACATTTCATGTCAAATCATTTTAGACCATGTGACGCTCTCTGATTAAAATTGACTGTTAAATCACTAGCTATTTGATTGCAGATACCCTTAAAGGCTCCAAAAATAGCATCTTGCGTGCTCAAAGGGTCAGCACGTATTAAAATATTCCCTTTGCATTTCTCGCAGAAACCTGTAAAGAAAATGTCCGGCATGACTTTGGACCATTTGAGTCTTCTCCCCTGATCGCAAGTAGTTACGATACAGGGTGCAAATTGTCTACTACCAAGTGCTAATAGACCGCAGCTTTTATCTAGTTCCAAAATGACAGGGTTATGGTCACTGAAGGGCGATTCCCTGGCATTATAGAAAACTACTTTGCCTAATAGCATAGGAGACAAAAAAATTTAATCAATAATAGTGTCGCTAGCTATAGATTTAAATGTGGGGCAACGCTCCAGAATGTTAGCAAAACCAGGTTCAAAAAGGTCAGCTTCAGACAAGAGAGACTCTAAGCCCTCCCCTCTGAATATTCAAAATGGGGTATAGTTGCAAAATTATAACCGAGATTATCTTCAATGCAACAATGCGAACAGCAAGGATGTATGTTAAAATCACCCATAAGCACAACATAGTACAATGTAGTTTGCATTACCCTATAATTTTCTAAAAAAAGTTTCAGAATATTCAAGTGTTGGTTCCTATAATCATTTTCCCCAGAATTATAAAAATTCACAAGAAGTATCTTGGGATAGTTTGGGGAACATATTTCTACTGCCAGACAGTTAAAGGAGTCTATGTCAATCCTTCTCATGGAACCCCGTAAATTCAGGGACAGAAGTAACATAAGGCCACCTTTTGCTCTTCCTGCTGGGGCTGCACGGGCTGATAAAAAATAAGAACTAAAACCATCCAACGAAAAATTATCCCCCCTATCCCAAGTTTTCTGAAAGGCAATTATGTCAAAAGATTTTATAAAATCCAGCCACTGAGGGTTATCTATGTTACTTCTTAAGTCCACAATGTTCCAGCTAATAATTCTGCAATTAGTTGGATTTACATCGCCAGTAGCTTCTCTGGCATAATTGGTGTGAGGCATAACAGATAGACAATTCTCACTCCCGATATCGATATCCTCCGAATCATTAAGGCTAGGTACAGAAAAACTTGCCTCTATCACCAAGAGTCAATCATTTGACTCCAGCTGACTTAATGGAGAGAATCTGTTTGACAATGGTAAGCCCTCCTCCTTTGATCCTGACCGCACACACGTAGTATAAGGAGACAGGGCACCAACTCCACAGAAACTTGCAGGGCTAGGAACAATGCTTACAGGTCTGGGCCGGTGCAGCAGCGGATGGGGAGTATTGTTGGCCTTTAACCTATTAGAGTATTTCTCACTGTTGTTGTCTTGAGGTTAAGGTATGCACAGTGTGAAAGAATATTTCTCAGTTAGTTGTATTCTATAGCGCATTTTTTTTATTTGCTTTTATTTGCACACATCAAAATCAAGACGGTACAGTGCAGAAAAAGAGCTAACATGTGGACAAGGCAACATAAGTCATCATTTCTTAAACACATTTTGGCCTCTATTTACCATTGCTTCATCCAGGCTTGATCCTTGAGATTTATGTAGGGTGACAACATAAGCTAAACATCCTGGAAATTATTCTCTGTGTATATAGGGGACTTCCACTAATAGGAATTGTTCCCTGCATCGTCCTATTTGTTTGGGTTGCTCTCTGTGGTCAAACATGCCCCAAACTAATTCAAAATCAATTCTGTTGGGATATTAATGATGGCTATTACATTTCCCATTGCACCATTTATGCTAGACATTGTTCTACAATAAAATGATGACATAAAATTATCCTTTACTTTTTACACTGGCTTAGATATGTTTCTAAACCAACTGTACAGGAAACGGACATTTCCAAGTAGTCTAGTTCATTGGGTTTCTCAACCACTTTGTGACATAGTGGTAAGTTTAATCCTTTATGCTTCATCTTATCCACCGAACTAAGCTGAAGAGTTTGCTGCTCTTGCAAGTGTAATATTTCTCAGTTTCACAGTGCACACTCAACCAACGTTGACATGAGGCATACAATTTGTGAGTTTTCTGGAACTCCATTACAATTCGAGATGAATTTCTGTCATAAACAGAAGAGCTAGTATATGAACGTTTAGTGCTGTTTAAGCTTCTTTAATTGCTGCATCTATTTAATGTTTTTAGCATAGTGCCATACTTCTTATCCATAGCCTTTCTCACATTCCTAGTTAATTCAGCATATTGGAAACATAACAATATATTCACATTTCCAATGCTGCATAATGAGTTCTGAGTTTTCTCATGCAAAAATTTGTTAAAGATTGGCTGCACTTTAAATGAGGTGAGCTGAAGATGGTGATCAGAAAGTATGACATGTTTTCCTTCAGATAGTATGTCATAGTTTACTCTGAGAACGTTCTGCATTCTCAGGTATGAGAAAACTAGCATCGCATTTGAGAACATGTTATCCTCATAAAAATTAAGAGCCTTTAGTTTTTGGCTTGAGGTATTCCAGTTTGTTGTCATGTTCCACTGGCAACAATACAAAAAATGCAACATTATAATTTGTATGTTGTATGCAGCAGATCACAGGATGCTGCTACAGCACATGAAAGTTCACAATATGTATTTTTCTGTATGTAAGCTGTAAGCACTTGTATGAGGAAAATGTTCTCAGCGTGTGCCTGACCACTAACATAGAGAAATCTAGAGTTTAATGTGTTGCTGGTACATTCAGATTTCTCATGCAGAATCTCATGATTAACTGATGGTGTAATATCCCTGAAGATCTTAAGCTGCTTTTCATTATGCTGTGGTACAAAACATCAGTGGATTCTATTCTGACCTGATCCACATCATCCATACCATGCCAAGGGCGTCCCTTCCTAATAACGAGTCGCACGGACATGTACGATTGTTTTGCAACAGGAATGTGGTCACAAAACCATCGCAGTTCACTTCCAACTTCAAGTAGGTGGTAAGCCAGTCACTAATGGGAAGGGGTCTCCAGGGTACTTCTTCCCCTTTGTGACTGGCAGTGAAAACGTTTTTAAAGAGCAGACAGTAGTCCCACAGATCACTGCCTACTCTTAAAAATCAAACAGAAACTTTTAAATTTTCTTTTTGAAATGCATTTTTTTTTCTTTATGGAAAGCTGGCTGCATTTTAAAAAATGTTGCTTTATTTGAAAGCAAACACATACATGGTGGTCTTCTGTCCATCCTGGTGTTATTGCCCATTCCCAATTGGTCGCAAATTGCAACCTACCTCATGAAAATTGGTGAGACAGGTCATTTGCGACCCAATTGGGATTTGCTAATGTGTCTGAACACAGTAGTATATTTCATTTTGTGAATTGCAAATTGCGAGTTGCTAAAAATCGCAATTTGCATTTCCTAAAATGTAATGGTTGTACAGCTGCCCCTGAATGTTGTCTTACACTGCATTGAAAACCTCTTGATAAAATACCTAAAGGTTCTTCCTCGCTACACCAAGATATAAATAGTTCAAAAAGAGCCGCATAAAAGATCTTTATTTTCTGCTGTTAGACAATTTAGTTCACCATCATTAATGAGACTTGGTTTGTTGTCCGAAACTGCAAATTGAGCAGCGTCTACAGTTTTACATTTTATTCACAATTGTTTCTTTATGTGTATTGCTGAGACAGGGAAAAATGCTGTTTTATGCAAAAGGCTTCCACATTCTTTTTTTGTGCTAACTCAAAACCTATCTGAGCAAAAGAATGATCTTACCCTTCCTGTACACATGAAAAAAAAAATCCAAATGCACATTTTATAGGTACCTTCCTCCATATGTGAACGCATCTTCAAACTGAAGCTACACAATTTCTTAGATAAAAACTTTTCCCTAATGAGATCTCTGTCTATACCTTTTTCATTTCTGTCTTTTTAGGCTTTGTTACATAGCAGGTGATGTAGCTTGTAACAGCAATGGAATTGTCTGCCAAAAACAATATCTATATTTGTAGACAAAAGGACAGGTTTGTAGTTGCTGCTAAGTTTGGAACCCTCATTTCTCTAATGTTCTATGTGTTTCTTGAGGATTTGCCAGCGGCCGTCTGACTTGAGTCAAGAAACTGCCTAAACTCCCTTTCAAAGTGACAGGTCTACTGAAGTCAGAGCAAGACTTGATGTAGTATTTCCCTTATGATGACAAGACTCTCTACATTTGTGTGATTGAAACACATTCTGTTTAAGAAGTAATGTACCACTCAGCAAATGACAAAGCTAATTCCTTCTTGTCTCCTCCAATTTTGTTGCACATTTTACCTACAGCAATATGTGACTGTGGAGGGTGCTTCATATCTGTTATTCCTCTGTTCAAAACTACTCAACAACTTTGCCAAATGGTGTTTTTTTGTTGCAGATGAAGCAAAGTATCACTTGAAACCTGTGATTGAAGTACCAACCGGTATATGCTGGATTAATTGAACACAATTCTCCAAGTGTCCTGATATTGATACTAGCAATATTTTTGTTTGCTTGCCTCAGAAACAAGTGGACATCATCACAAGCATGCATTACACAGCTAACAGACAAGAACCCAGCAGGAGCACCTAAATCGTACAACATGCACTTTAACTAAGCACGCTGGTGGAACCAGTACTCATTTGTACCATTGATATTCCATGAGATTCATCAAGTTGCATTCAAGTATTTATTCTATACTGAAAAACATTTCAAGAAACCCTCTTGCACTCAAATTAAGGATTCTTGCTCCTGTTTTGAGAATATGTGCTACAGCATAGCATACAACATCCAGTTCACGTTCAAACAGAAGAATAAAAAGGTATTCCACATTCTGTACGAAACATGAATTTTCAGAATAACATCTGATTAACCTACACTCAAAAGCAGGAATCTGTACTCAACGATCATAGTAATGATTAGTAATGACTAGCTTCTGTAGGAAAGAAAAGCGGAAAACAATCAGCTTCTAAACTCTTTTCCCACAAACTAATAAGCTCACCTTGTGCCTGTCTCGTTTGATATATCTCCAAGGCATCACCAATGACATCTTTGGAGTGTAATCAGTGACTACTGTAGGGCTCATAGATATCTTAAACTTTAGCACAGTCTATCTTCATAACTATATCTTTGTAAATCTTGCTTTCTGCTTTGAAGTTTTGTAGAACCTTCTTTACTTTATCTAAGTTAACAAATACTTGCCATTTTTAAAAAATGTTTGTTGGCACACCATTCACTGGAATCACTAGTGAGTTTTCAATTTATTTGTCCACACCAAGAGTTTCAGTATTCTCCTTCACATCTAGTGGAGGATAAACTGTGTTCCCTTTCAGGCCTTTCAATAACTAGCTTGGATATAATGTTGTACTTTTTGGCTGCAGGTGTACTATAGCTTGAAAAGGGTGTACTGTTTGAATGATAATACTCTCATAAACATTCTGCAGCTGGAGTTCTGCAGGAATCATAGACATCTATAAATTATTATGGCTGCCTGTCAAAGGTATTTTATTATCATCTAATTTACTTATGTAGTATTTGCAGACAACTTGGCTGTCAAATAAATCAAAATGATCCTCAGCTTGTCCCCAGGTTTAATTAACATCTTGAGGAGGCAGGAGTTTCTTCCTGGGCACCTCGAAAGCCTGGAATGCACTTCCACTGCATATTAAGAATGCCCTCAACTTACTAGCCTTCCAGAGACTGCTGAAAACCTGGCTTTGCAACACTCTTTAGCTTTTCTATTCTTTTTTCTTCCCCTGTGTCTATCACTGCCTTATTAGCTAGTGCCAAGACACCCCTATGAGTATTCGCTGTGCTTTAGAAATCCTGATAACATAGCATAACATAGTAAGTAAAGATCTAGATTAAACCACTGTGCCTGATCTTGGCTGCAACACACATATAGCTTATTTTGAATATCTGCAGTTGTAACTGTGAATTTAGAAATAACATTTCTAAAACTGTCTTACACATTCCCTGAAGTGATTGTTTTAATGAGAACACACACTTCTGCTTTTTTTCCCTCACTTTCTCTTTCTGGCCTCACCTAAAAGTGCACTAATATTTTTGGGATAAAGAGTAGAACTTTTCACAAAGCACAACTTTTTTGCATTTTACTTTTGTGAACTGACAGTATTTGAAGATGATGGGATGTACTGTGACACCTCGTTTGACAAACAAGCCTGGAATGTCCCTGTAAATTTGAATGTTTCCTACCCTTGCACTGATCAAGGGCTTGTAGAAGTCTAAGCTTTTGCTTAACTGTTCCTCTACTGCACTTGTTTAAGACCAATCCTAGTTTTTCATTTGACCGTTGTCTTATGTTACAAACGTTACTGCACTGCCACTCATAAACAATGTCTGGAGTACACCTTTGCAAAACCTGATCGATAATTATTACTTTTTACTTTCTTGGCACTAAGATTTCTTTTTGGACATCAAATGCATGCATAAATTTGTCAACAACCAAATCGAAACTATCCTACTGGTAGTAGGTTTCCTCACTAAAAAACTTCTGCACTGAAAGTCTGTTTCCAGTCTGGCTCAAACATGTAATAAAATCTGGACTTGTTTATATTTTTTGTCTGCATTTTTTAATTAGCTCACTGGGCAATCTAAAATTGTCATTCTGTTGAAAAAACAATGAATAACCTTCTCTTTAGAATAAATGGCTTCTCCACATAGTTTTCTTCAATCTGTTTCTGCCTATGTCTAGCTATTCTCTTCTTTATTATGTTATACAAAAAATCACTACAGCACACGTACACCAAGAGGTTTCATGGCGCTAACTCTAGAACTTGCCGGAACCAGTGGAGGGAATTATTCGTGAGCCTACATAAACAGCCTTGTCTTAAGCATTTTCCTTAAACTCAGAAGATCAGTACACAACTGAATCTCCAGAGGGAAGGAATTCCATAGTCTTGGGGCCAGGGATGCTAACCTACATCTTCCCTGACGTTTTAGCTTGAAGGCAGGGGTGTTCAGTAGCTGGAGATGTACTGAGCGGAGGTTGCGAGAGGAAGAGTACCTAGATAAGAGGCTGTTAATGAATTTGGGGCTCTGACTGTGTAGAGATTTAAAAATTAGACATCCTGTCTTAAAGGCAGTGCGTTGGGGAATGGGGAGCCAGAGTAGTTTTTTTAAAAGAGGTCTGGCAGATTGCCATCTGGGTTGCTGGTGGATCAGTCCCACTGCTTGGTTCTGAACCATCTGAAGCCATTTGATTAGGAATAGTGGCATGCCTAGGTAGATTGGCTTACTCTAAGTGTGATAGCACCATGGCTATCACGACCTGTATCAGCGCTGCATGAGTGAGCAGACGGCTGATCTTTCTGATCTTTCGTAGCTGAAAGAAACAGGATAAGACCACTGCACCAACTTGAGATCTTAACAATAGGCCGTTATTTAGAACTAGTTCAGTCTTGCCTGGATTGAGTTTTAAATGGTTTCGGTCCATCCAGTGGCAAATGTGAAGCATGGTGGCCTGGAATTCAAGGACTGAATTAGGTGAGTTATCTATGGTGAATGTTAACTGTAGGTCATCGACATAATTGCAGGTGGTCACATTCCTTTCCTTCAGGGACTGATTCAGAGGTAAGAGGTAAAGATAAAACAGATGGGGGTGTAGGAGAGTAGGATCTGCTTCACATGTATACCCCCACTTTTTGCTGGTGTTTCACAGTTTTTTTACTTTAGTCTGGCTGGGACCCTGCTATCCAGGGCCCCAGCCTACCTGCTTCCTCTCTAAATGTATTACCTGTACTTTAGGTACATCACAGATTGGACCCTGAGGTACCCTTGTGAGTCCCTAGTATATGGTAAACTATGTACCCAGGGGCATAGGTACCCCAGAGGCCTACCAGGGGCTGAAGCATGTATTATGCCACCCCAGGAAAGACCCTCAAAATGACACCACAAGTCTGCTACTGCAGCCTGGGTAAGATGGTGCATGCACCCCTTACTGTGATATAGGTTACCTAAGACACTATGGTGTCGATTACGATCCGGTAAAAAATTTCCCCGTGCGACTCGTGTCCGGTCTTTTTACCGTACGAATCGTACAAGTGCCGTACGAACTGGCAATCACGATTTGCATGGTATAAAGTCCATACGAACCACATTGGGAATCATTCCCCACACGTCCTCGGGTCGGAAAATGTGTCCGACACGTCCTCGTACGATTTACCGTACAAATGTGAAAGGTGAAGTCCGACCGAGGAATCACGATCCATCCCGTGCGTCCGAGGTTACAACCGGATGGAAAAAACACCGTCCGCACCGAACTCCCATAGCAACCATGGAGACGTGCCCGCATACGCGCCGACCCCCCCCAGCCCCCGTACGTACGCGCCGACCCCCCCCAGCCCCCGTAGGTACGCGCCGACCCCCCCCAGCCCCCGTAGGTACGCGCCGACCCCCCCAGCCCCCGTAGGTACGCGCCGAACCCCCCCCAGCCCCCGTAGGTACGCGCCGAACCCCCCTGTATGTACACCCGTGTACGTGTCGAACCCCCCCGTGTACGTTCGAGTCGAACCCCCCGTGTATGTTCGAGTCGAACCCCCTCGTGTACGTTCGAGTCGAACCCCCCGTGTACGTTCGAGTCGAACCCCCCCGTGTACGTTTGAGTCGAACCCCCCGTGTACGTTCGAGTCGAACCCCCCCGTGTAGCGCTGGGGGTACGCACCGTACATACACGGGTGGGGGTACGACTCGAACGTACACGGGGGGTTCGTCTCGAACGTACACGGGGGGGTTCGACTCGAACGTACACGGGGGGTTCGACTCGAACGTACACGGGGGGTTCGACTCGAACGTACACGGGGGTTTCGACTCGAGCGTACACAGGGGGGGTACGCACCGTACATACACGGGTGGGGGTTCGACTCGAACGTACACGGGGGGGTTCGACTCGAACGTACACGGGGGGTTCGACTCGAACGTACACGGGGGGTTCGACACGTACACTGGTGTACATACAGGGGGGTTCGGCGCGTACGTACGGGGGCTGGGGGGGGGGGTCGGCGCGTACCTACGGGGGCTGGGGGGGGTACGGTGCGTACCGGGCCACCTACTCTGGTCGATTCGCGCCGTACTTCGCTTTTCCGGCACTTTTTGGGTGCCGTGAAAATATTGCCGTCCGGACTGCTGTCGGTTCGAATCGTAATTCCTGGGTCGTGAAACGCTGCCTGAAAGCGTCCCGACGTCACGTCGCAGCATTCCCGGATCACATTAGTATGTATATTTTCGTCGGTCGGTGTTTTTTACGATTCGTACGGAAATGGTGTTTCCGTGCGAATCGTAATTCCATGTTTGTAAAGTTTTACGACCGGGTACGAGTCGGACGGGGAAAACGCTCCGACCGACGGTTCGTACCCGGTTTTTACCGGATCGTAATCGGCACCTATATATATACACACATATAAACCTATAAGTCACTCCTATGACAGGCCGGATCAATCCTGAAGGCAGAGTGCTTGGTTCTGATGTGAGGGGGTGCCCCTGCATGTGCAGAGCTCCTCTGCAGCGTTCAGAGACCCTTCTCTGATGCGGTTTGTAATGCAGCCTGACCATATACTCTTAAGTGCATTGTAACCTCGCGGTAGATGCTAACTTTGGGATGGCTGCACAGAAACATGTCGTGTTTGGTGTCAAACACTTTGGAATCCTACCCCCCCCACCAGTTCTTGCGGTGGGGGTAGAATTCCACCCTTCTAGAGGGAGAGACATGACAGTACCGGGTTACCCGGTAGAAACTAAACAGAGCCCTGGCATCACAAAATGGATGCAGCAGCCCCAGACACGGGTCTGGCCTCCTGCTGCTGACCGAAACTCCGGCAGGGGAGGCAGGACACTAGGTTTCCTGTCACAGGGAGGTGTAACCACCTCCCAGACAGGCTTATGTGTATTGGGGCTGGGTGGGAGCACTCTCTGAGTGCTTTGAAGTCCTGCACTGGGGCACATTTGGTGACCCTGTGCATAGTCCAGCTCAAACCGGTCCAGGGGCTTCCAGCCCCTGCTCTGGCATGAAACTGGACAAAGGCAATGGGTGTAGCCACCCCTCTTTCCAAACCCTCCCATTGGTGGGTCCCCAGAGCTAGTCCAACCCCTTCTAGGTAAGGAACCTCTGTAACCAGAACTTTAGATATCCCTGGAGGAAACCCTGAAGCTGAATCCTGGAACTTTGACGCTCTACTCAAGACTAGAGGACTGAAGAAATCTCCCTTGGGGTCAAGGAGTGACTCCCCTGCTTGGCAGGCACCAATGAAGCAATGAAGCAATTTGCCGGTCTGCATTTCTGAAGCTCCCGCCGGACTCCGAAGTATTTGCAGCCTAGGAAGAGGATTTCCAGACATCTCACAGGCCGACCCAAGTGCCCAGCGGTTGTATGATACAATTTCGACAGACAGAAAATCGACCTACAAATATATCGCAACAAAAATATCGATGTCAAGAATATCGACATCCTATCTACAACATGGTAAGTACAAACATATCGAAAATTAAATATCGATGTCAAAAATATCGTTATTAAAAATATCGTTTTTTTTTTACTTTAAAAATATATGTAAAATAAACCAAATTATACTTAGAAATTAAATAAACATAATTAAATATATTGTATAATATTTAAAATGTATAATTAATATATATAATTTAATAAAACTTTAATTAAACATATACATATAATATATAATATATATACTTACTTAATAATTAATTTTACTAATAATTTCTGTAACGTATAAATTATTAAATTTTTTTAAAAATTACCAATACATCTATACACATAAAATAATAACATTAATAAATATTTAATAATTACATATAGCAAATACTAATCAATATTTTTAATGTGAATAATTTTTATTATTAATTATATATTACAATAGCCAAAATATTACAAAACATATGAAATATCAGACACAATAAAACTACTAGTCCAACTCCAACAAAAACAACAGAAAGTAAAATGTTGGATACCGTAGGGGTAAAAAATACTATTCCAACTCCAAAGAGTGCAACAGTAGGGAAAGCGTTGGATAGCGTAGGGTTAAAATTACTATTCCAACTCCAGAGAGTGCAATAGTAAGGAAAGCGTTGGATAGCGTAAAGGTAAAAATTACTATTCCAACTCCAGAGAGTGCAACAGTAGGAAAAGCGCTGGATGGTGTAGGGGTAAAAATTACTATTCCAACTCCAAAGAGTGCAAAAGTAGGGAATGCGTTGGATAGCGTAGGGTTAAAATTACTATTCCAACTCCAGAGAGTGCAATAGTAGGGAAAGCGTTGGATAGCGTAAAGGTAAAAATTACTATTCCAACTCCAGAGAGTGCAACAGTAGGAAAAGCGCAGGATAGCGTAGGGGTAAAAATTACTATTCCAACTCCAGAGAGTGCAACAGTAGGGAAAGCGTTGGATAGCGTAGGGGTACAAATTACTATTCCAACTCCAGTAAGTGAAACAGTAGGGAAAGCGTTGGATAGCGTAGGGGTACAAATTACTATTCCCACTCCAGTAAGTGAAACAGTAGGTAAAGCGCTGGATAGCGTAGGGGTAAAAATTACTATTCCAACTCCAAAGAGTGCAACAGTAGGGAAAGCGTTGGATAGCGTAGGGGTAAAAATTACTATTCAAACTACAAAGAGTGCAACAGTAGGGAAAGCGTTGGATAGCGTAGGGGTAAAAATTACTATTCCAACTCCAGAGAGTGCAACAGTAGGGAAAGCGTTGGATAGCGTAGGGGTACAAATTACTATTCCCACTCCAGTAAGTGAAACAGTAGGGAAAGCGCTGGATAGCGTAGGGGTAAAAATTACTATTCCAACTCCAAAGAGTGCAACAGTAGGGAAAGCGTTGGATAGCATAGGGGTAAAAATTACTATTCCAACTCCAGAGAGTGCAATAGTAGGGAAAGCGTTGGATAGCGTAAGGTTAAAAATTACTATTCCCACTCCAGAGAGTGCAACAGTAGGGAAAGTGTTGGATAGCGTAGGGAAAAGAATTACTATTCCAACTCCAGAGAGTGCAACAGTAGGAAAAGCGCTGGATAGCGTAGGGGTAAAAATTACTATTCCAACTCCAAAGAGTGCAACAGTAGGGAAAGCGTTGGATAGCGTAGGGGTACAAATTACTATTCCCACTCCAGTAAGTGAAACAGTAGGAAAAGCGCTGGATAGCGTAGGGGTAAAAATTACTATTCCCACTCCAGTAAGTGAAACAGTAGGGAAAGCGCTGGATAGCGTAGGGGTAAAAATTACTATTCCAACTCCAGAGAGTGCAACAGTAGGAAAAGCGCTGGATAGCGTAGGGGTAAAAATTACTATTCCAACTCCAGAGAGTGCAACAGTAGGGAAAGCGTTGGATAGCGTAGGGGTACAAATTACTATTCCCACTCCAGTAAGTGAAACAGTAGGGAAAGCGCTGGATAGCGTAGGGGTAAAAATTACTATTCCAACTCCAAAGAGTGCAACAGTAGGGAAAGCGTTGGATAGCGTAGGGGTAAAAATTACTATTCCAACTCCAGAGAGTGCAATAGTAGGGAAAGCGTTGGATAGCGTAAGGGTAAAAATTACTATTCCCACTCCAGTGAGTCCAACAGAAGGGAAAGCGTTGGATAGCGTAGGAGTAAAAATTACTATTCCCACTCCAGAGAGTGCAACAGTAGTGAAAACACTGGATAGCGTAGGGGTACAAATTACTATTCCCACTCCAGTAAGTGAAACAGTAGGGAAAGCGCTGGATAGCGTAGGGTTAAAAATTACTATTCCAACTCCAGATAGTAAAACAGTTGGGAAAGCACTGGATAGCATAGGGATTCTATAAACATAATAACCAATTAAATAATTAGTTATAAAAAAATAGCATAATAATAATTAATTTACAAACTATATATTATTAAATACCAATTATTTAAAATAAATATTTATATAAATAACTTTAAATTACATCCCACACTATTCCCCCTTTAACACACAACACACTACACATACAAAATACACAATACATTTAAATATCAGTTTATCTATTATTTAGAATTAATAATACATTCTTTATAATTAATATACTTATTATTTACAAATGTATACATATTAACTACCAAATTACAATTATTCACAAATTAATTATTAATTAACAATACATTAATTAGCAATAACAACAAATAACATGGAATAATAAATTATTTATATTTACTATATTTAACGTACTAATAACAATTAAATACCAATTAATAATTAATTAACAATTAATTATTATTAATTACAAATAAATAAAAATTATCATTAATTATTTGAATTTAATTACATCCCACCCTATTCCCCTATAAAACCACAACCCACTACACATAAAAATTCACATAATTAATTTAATCATCAATTAATCACTTAATAAAATTAAATCACCAATTAATTAGTAATTAACAATTAATTAATTAACAATACCAATAAAGAAATATTAATATTAAACTAATTATAACTTATATAATTAACCAATTAATAAAATCAATTTACAATTAATAATTAATTAACAATTAATTAATCAATTAATATATTTAATTAACAATTAGTAATTAATTAACAATTATTTAATCATAAATACCAATTAAACAATACATATTAATTAATTAATTATAATTAAATTACTTCCCACCCTATTCCCCTATAAACCCACAACCCGCTCTGATACTAAAACGCTAAATTATATTTTACATAATTATTAATCTCTAAACATTTATTTTTAAATTTATTAAAATCCATTACAATAGTCTTTAACATACAAATAAAATACATATTAAAATACATTACACTAATAAAATATCGATATTCTTGACATCGAAACTTTTGATTACGATATTACTTACATCTATATTAATGACTTCGATATTATTAACTTCGATAATACTTACCTTGGTGTCGATATTCTGTCCATCGATATTCTTGACTTCGATATTCTTTACCTACGATATTTACAACTCGATATACTTGTAGTTCGAAATTTAAAACTCGATATTTAGACTGCTCACCGTGCCCAGCAAAGCTGAGACCTGCATCCCTCGTGAGTAGTGTGGAACCAGAACTCCTGGTCACCGTGCATTCCTGCAAGTGCATTGACTTCTCGACGTTTCTTGGAATTGTGCTTGAGTCAACTTGTAGCCCCTACAGTGAGCATTGAATCCACCGAAGATTGTCGGCCTGGACCCGTGGATCGGCATTTTGTGTTTTGTCTTGAGGTCCCTACCCGATCCCTTGTCCGTTGACTGGTGGGTCCCTGAGGGGGTAACTTTGTATTTCCTTGGGCTTCCATTGTTGCTCCAGACGTGCCCTGACTCCCAACCAAGTGGTAAGTCTCACAGACCTTGCTGGTCTGCACTGAAGCATCTTTCTAGTTTCTGCGTGGGTTGCTGTTGCCAAGGCTTGTTGTATCCAACCCGGGCACCGATGCTGCAGCACTCAACATCCTTTGTTGCACAGCTCGAATCCAGCTCCTGGTTGTCCTCGACACCTCCTGGTCCTCGTGGCTGAAGAGTCAAGATTCACCTTCTTCACCTGAAATCACCCGACATCGGTGGGCTTCTGCCTATCGCCTTCCTGGCCACTGGTTAGTGACCCAGAACCTGTCCCCTCTGCTTTCAGGTTCTTCTCATTTTCAATCCAGGCTTGGATCTCTTTGGACACTTCGTATCTTCACGACAGCAGCACTTCTCCGCCAGCTCCCATTGAAATCGACAACGCGACCCGACACCAAAAGAAATCTATGCTTCCATGGGTGAGGTAACACAAGTACTCCAGTGCTCCCGTGGGTGCTAGCCCTAGAGCTTCCTAAGTCCAAAAGGGTTTGGTCCTGACTCAATTCTAAGTGTCCCTAATCTTTAAAAATCTAACCGCGACTTTCCCCATTGAAGCTAACGGGAGCTCACGGCTGTGTTCACACACTGCACACGGCCCCTGCGGGTCCCCTGTGTCACTACCTTCGGTGGTTCCTTAGGGTCCCAGGGATTCTACAGGCTCTAGGCCTTGTGTCTAGTTAAGTCGTGGTTCTTGTACCACTATTTTAGTATATGGTTTGGCTCACCCCTAGGGCCTGACGTGTATTTGTGCTATTTTACTGTGATTACTGAAGTGCAACTTATGTGTTTTGACCTCTAGTCTCAGAAAGAGACTATGAGGGTGTGTTTAGTAATAAATACATATATTTTATATATATATACCTGGTGTGGATATCTTTCATTTAGGAACTCAGGAGATTATAGACTGGTAAAACAAGCTGCTTTACATTCCTTCAATGAAACCGGTCCTAGGATGCTTGTTTCCAGTCCAGGGAGGACCTGGCTTGGCAGATCGGGCTGGACTGTTCCCATGAGGCACAGGGTCAAGACTGATTTGCATATGACTGGGTTCAAACTGGAATGGCATGGTGAACGAAAAAATGATGGATTTAGGCCCAGACGTCTGTACTGGGGTGAATGTATGACATTGTTCTGCATTCTGCCCATCAACTGTTGTTTTTGCACTTGAATTCCTTCAAGATTTAGCCTAAAGGCTGCTCTCCATAGCTACCACTAGGATAGCTTTCAATAAAGGTTGTCTTTAACCTATAACCAATAAGGGGTTGTTTGGACTGGTACAGGGTGCCCACTACAACTACTGGACAGCATATACCAGGCCAATTTCTCACAGGGGGATAGTGAGGATCTCTGTGGGACCCCACATGTAGTCGTTAACCTCGGCGCTGTGAATGAGGCTAAATGTACTGCTTGAGTGCGACCTCCGAGAAAGGATATAATCCAGCTAAAAGCTGAGCCCTGGATGCCGGCCTGCCTGACATTGTCCTTCAAAAAACCATGGTCGACCGTGTCGAAGGAGGCCGAGAGATCTAATAGCACCAGGGCCTGTGGGATGCCTCTGTCAGCTTTAACTCGTAAGGTGTCCAGGACTGCTAATATTATTGTCTCCGTAGAATGAGTGAGACGGAATCCGGCTTGATGAGGGTCTAGATAGTCAGAAGGTTCCATGAAATTGGACAAGCACTTTGCTGCGTGGGCTTCCAGTACTTTGGCCAGGTAAGGGAGAAGGGAGATGGGGCGATAGTTTGACAGATTATGAAGGTCTGCTCCAGGTTTTTTTAGGAGAGGGACCATGATTGCGTTTTTGAATACTTTAGGGACACGGCCCGGCGAGAGGGACTCATTCAGTAGGGTCATGGCAGAGCTCGGTAGGGCAGAGAGTGTGTCTTTTAGGATATGAGGTGGGCAGCAAGTCCAGGAAGGTCTGGGTACTAATGGCCGGGAAGTGATCCAAGGTAGAAGGGTTCCTCATCGTAGCAAGGGGTGTCTCATTGGAGATGGGTATTGGGCAGTGTTCTGTATTGTCTGGAGTTCGCGGAGTAGGGGCTTGTTGATGCCGGCGTAGAGTGTGATTCCAAAGTCCAGTCTGCTGGTGATGAGTGCGTGGGTAACTGTCTTCCTTGCCTCAGGGGGATCCACTTGAAGGTCTTGCGGATGATGCGGAGGGTGTTGAAGCCCCTGAGGTGATGGCGTTGACCTGTCGGTTCATGGTGAGTGATGAGTCGAGTACGATGCAGAGGTTCTTGGCATGGTCTGAGAGGGTAGGTGGGCTTCTGAGGGTGATCGGCCACCAGGTGCTGTCCCATGCAGAAGGGGTGGTACCGAGGACGAGGACTTCTGTCTTCTCGGCGTTGAGCCTCAGGCAGCTGTTGGTCATCCAGACTGTGACGTCTTGCATTCCTTTCTGGAAGTTGAGTTTGGCAGTGGTGGGGTATTTGGTGAGGGAGAGGATGAGCTGGGTGTTGTCAGCGTAGGATACGATGTTGAGGCCGTGTTGTTGGACGATGGCTGCTGGGGGGCCATGTAGATGTTGAAGAGGTTGGGGCTCGAGGATGAACACTGTGGGACTGGTAATTTTTGTGGGGTCAGAGAGGAAGGGTGGGAGTCTGACCCTTTGGCTTCTTCTAGTGAGGAATGATCGGATCCAGTCCAGGGCTGTTCCTTGTATGCCTGCGTCGTGTAGTCTAGCGACTAGTGTGCGGTGGGAGATGGTGTCGAAGGCCACTGATAGGTCGAGTAGGATGAGGGCTGCGGAGTGGCCTTAGTACAGGAGGGTGTGGATGTCATCTGTGGCGGCGAGTAGGGTGGTCTCTGTTCTGTGGTTGCTTCGGAATTTGGATTGGGACGGGTCGAGGATGGGGTTCTCTTTAATGAATCATGTCAGTTTCCTGTTGACTGTTTCTCTGCAACTTTGGCTGCGAAGGGGAGGAGCGAGATGAGCCGATAGTTCTTGAGGTCGGTGGGTTCAGCTGTGGGCTTCTTGAGCAGAGATCTGACTTCTGCACGCTTCCAGTCATCTGGGAAGGTGCCTGTTTGGAAGGTGGTGTTGATGGTGTGTTGTAGTTCTGGTGCGTTGGCGGCTGCGGCTCTGTGGTAGATGTGAGGGGGGCAGGGGTTTGTGGGAGCCCCCGAGTGGATGCTTTTCATGGTCGAGGCGGTGTCTTCGGCCTTGATTGGTGTCCAGTTTGAGATAGTGGGCTGGCTTGTGTTTCTGGGGGGCGGGGGGGCCGTCTGTGGTACCTGGTGGATGGTTGATGAAGTTGTGATAGAGGTTTTTGATCTTGAGCTGGAAATAGGTTCCAAGCTTGTCGCTGAGGTCTTGGGATGGGGTGATGTCTGTTGCTTCACTGCATGGGTTGATGAATTCTTGAATGGCACTGAAAAGTTCCTTGGAGTTGGTTGAGTTGGCCAGGATTTTGTTGTGGATGAAGTTCCTCTTGGTGGCTCTGATCTGGTTGTGGTAGTCCTTCATGGTGTCCTTGTAGGTGGTGTGGTTTTCGGTTGTCTTGGTGTTTCTCAAATTCTTCTCCAGGCGTCTGCAGGTGCGTCTGGCTTCTTGGAGGGCGGTGGTGAACCAGGCGGCTTTCCTGGAGCGTTGTTTGACAGGGTTGCGTAGTGGGGTGAGCTCGTCTGCTCAGTCGGAGATCCAGGTATGGAGTTCTCTGGCTGCGTCCTTTGCGTCTGGTGCCCAGGTGTGGTTGTCTCGGGTGAGGGTGGAGTTAAGTTGCTCGTCGGTAACCTTGCTCCAGTTCCTTAGTGGTTGGTGTGGGGCTGGTTTGGGTGCCTTGGGTTTGTTGATGGCGAAGTGTACGCAGTGGTGGTTGGTCCATGGCGGCTGTATTGTGTGGCTGAATTGGGCGCTGTTTCCTGCCGGGAAGATGGGGTTGAGGGTGTGCCCTGCTCTGTGGGTCGGTGTGTTGATAAGTTGTTTAAGTCCGATGCTGGTGAGGTTGTCACGAAGGATAATGGAGTTGGGGCCACTGGGGTTGTCGAGGTGGAAGTTCAGGTCTCCAATGAGTATGTAGTTTGTTGAGGCGATAACGTGGGGTGCGATGAAGTCAGTGATGGTGGTGGCAAAGGGTGTTCGTGGGCCGGGGGTTCTGTAGACGAGGGTTCCTCGGAGTGTCGCTTTGGGGGTGGTCTGGATCTGGAAGTGCAGGTGATCGGCGGAAGGGAAGGTTTCACCGGAGGTTGTAAGGCAGAGGGTGCTCTTGTGGGGGATGGCAAGGCCCCCACCTGGGTGGTTGGGGCGATCTTTCCTCCGGATCTTGTATCCGTCTAGGATGGCAGTGCTGATGTCAGGGGTGAAGGATGCGTTGGTCCAGGTCTCTGTGAAGATGGCGATGTCGGGTGAGAGAGAGTCGAGTAGGTTCCAGATTTCCATGGTGTGTTTGTGTACGGAGCGTACGTTGAGGAGGATGTATTTTAAGGTGTCGCTGGTGCTGGCGTCGGCGTGGCGGTAAGAGTCTTGCAGCAGTGAAGGCAGGAGAACTGGCCGTGGGTCATGTTTGGCGATGCCTGTTGGCATTCTCTAAGTCTTCCAGGGTTGAGTGCGAGGAGGGTGGTGGTGCTGTAGCGATGGGTAGTGGGAGGTCCAGGGTTCCTGGCTCTGGCCGTGGTCGGGTCACAGACGGGCGCAGCCGGGCTTGCCTTTGGTGCCCCAGGGGCGTGCCCACTGGGCGTGTCTGCTGCGTGACCGCGCAGCAGCCTCCATTAAGTAGGGGAGGTGGGAGGGAGGAGATGCTGGGAGGCGGGTGTGGGTGAATTCCGGGGGAGGGGCCGTAGGGTCAGCAGCGGTGAAAGGCGAAAGGAACAGGCAGGCACGAGAAAATAAAAACAGTGGCGAAATTAGAGCAAGACACAGATGGGCACAATAACAGTGGCACAACAGGGAAAAATTAAGAAAAAAAACAGCTGAGAAAGGTTACAGTGGTTGCAGGCAGTCTGGTCCCGGTTGGAGCGGGCAGCAGGCGCAGGAGCGGACAGCAGCCTCGAACCTCCCAAGGAGGAGGTCGGGGTCTGGAGGCAAGAAACGGCACACCAGACCTGCACGGAGAGAGTGGACCTAGACCAAGGGTCGGAGGTCTAACGGGTAACTTTTTTGAACTCCAAGAATAATTTTCTTCTCTGCTCTGAATAACTTTGTTATTGTATTAATAGGAGGCTCAAGTTTGGTGTCACTCTATACAGCCTGGTCTTTGTCAACTTGCTTAATTAAAAAATAGAACACCTTCACCAAGGGGGAAAAGGACAACTCTGGAAGGGGAGGTCGGGCTGGCCCACAAAAAAATATTAATAAATCATCAAACATGCAGCTGAGAACTGCATGCTAGATCGCATTGACTACCTATTGGGGGAATGTGCTGTGATTCTTGCCCCTCCCGCCTCGCCCTCTTCCCTTGCTAGCACCTTAACCCTCAATATCGATTCACCTGATACCCTAGGTATCCAGCTGGATATTGGCAGCACCTATCAAATAACCATTCTTAATATCTATGTAAGGCGTGCTAGGTTTGGGTCAGCCTAGTGTATTTTATATGCACTTGAGAATTTTCTCAACCAGCACTCCAATCAACACTTTTTTATGTTATGTGATTTTAACCTCAAAATTTGAGCCACTAGATGTTGAGGATGTCCATCTAACAGAGGATGAGGATATGGCTTGGGCAGTTCTACTCCTAGATATCCCACCAATACACAGCTGGACATGTTCAGCAGTTTATCTAAAAGCACTTACACAGTTGAGTATTGTCTGAGTGCTCTTAATGGCCACTCCAAATCTGATCTAAAGAGTGCTAATACTTTCAATAAGCCTTTCCACACTAGTCGTATTGACTATATACTTGTTGACCTGAGACTATGGCCAGCAGTTAGTGATATGCCAGTGTTAGATAGAACTGAAGGTAATCACAATACTATATCCGCCATTTTCTTAGTTTTTGGCAAGCCTGTTCTCCCAGATATCCGTCTTCCCTATTGTACCAGGGAAATTGCCCTGTCTTCAGACAAATGTCACCTAAAGTGGAAGCAGATTGCTGCACGCCCAGAAATCTTGATCACTATCCAAGAGGACCTTAACACTGTTCTAACTTACGTTGGGAAGGACTATGCTAGTACTCCCGACCAAGTGGTGGCTCTGCATGGGGCACTCTTTGAGCAAATTCTATCTACCTATACCATTCCTAAAGCACACAATCGAAAAAATGGACATAAATATCATTCGTGGTACAACAGAGAATGTCGCACAACAAACTCCTCTTTAGTTAAAGCTATAAAAAACAAAGACAAGGCAAGCATACCAGTTCTCATACAGTAATATAAAAAGGCCATTGCTCACACAAACAATGATTGGTATGAAGAGAGGTGGGTGGCCATTTTGGATGTATGTTCAGCCAGTGATCTTTCTAAATTCTGATAATTGGTCTCACTGCAACATTCCACAGTTGCAACGGATTCTTCCAAAAATGTTGCAGCTACTGACTGGGTCAACTACTTTTATAAAATTACTCTGGTATTATATTGATATCACAGAGACAACAGTCAATATCGTTGGTCAGAGGGAGACTAAATGACTCTTTGTTTGAAATGGCTGATATTGTACAGCCGATTAATGCCGTTACCCTTGGCCATGCGGCTGGTCCAGATAGCATCCCAGCAGACATATTTTTATCTGATACAGAGGCCTGGTGTCATTATATTCTAACTCTGGCTAATACTATAGCAGCAGGGACACACATCCCCGATTCTTGGAAAAGCCCTGCAGTAATACCTATACATAATAAGGGTGACTGATCTAGCAATGCCCCCACACATTTTATCCCCTTTAATCCACTTGAATGCTAATAATTATGCACATACGTGCTGGGAAGGGGATCAGGCCCAGTTGACAGAAAAGGTACCAGTTTGCAAAGGAGTCTACCAGGGCTGTGTCCTGGCTCCTACTTTGTTTTCACTCTTCATCAATGATATTGTGTCCTTTCTGTCTACAGTGGAATCAGATGCCCCATTATGGGCGAGCATTAAATCTCTACTCCTACTCTTCGCAGATGACACCTTGTTGATCTGCAAGACTCTGGGTGGGTTTCAGAAACTATTGACTCATTTCAACAAGGTTTGTATAGCATATGATCTGGAGATCAACACTCTTACAACCAACGTTATGTTTCTTAATCAGCAGAGATCCTATAAGAGCAGCTTATGCCTAGGGGGTGTTCCACATGAGAGGGTTGATTCTTTTGTATATCTAGGGGTTACATTTGCAGAGGGCATGTCCTTGCACCTCCATATTAGCAAGGCAACTACCAAACTCATACCGAGTTCAGGGAAGATAATCAAGGAACGCTCTGTGTCACACACGAAACCCATCTCACCTGCTTTGAAGATCAATGAGGCAAAGGCTTTGGCTTCAGCATTATATGGTGCAGAACTGTGAGGGTACTCTAAATGGGGCCGATTCGCAGAACTAATGTGATATGAAATCCTAAACTTACTACTTTTGGTATTTACAGAAGGCATTTAGTAGTAGTAAAGTTAGGAGTCCTAACTTTACTACTAATAAATACCTTCTGTGAATACCAAAAGTGGTAAGTTTAGGATTTTATCTCAGATTAGTTCTGTGAATCGGCCCCAATATGAGGATCTGATAAGCCCCGAGGGTAAATTCCTTAGGTACCTCGTCTCTCTTCCGCCCAGCACTCCATTGGACCTCTTGCTTAGTGATTTGGGGGTTACAGGGCCTGCGAGTAAAATCCATTGAAGGTCCCTGCTTTTCTGGAGATGCCTTTGGAACAACTCCATAGTTTGCTCATTACATTGATAGTATGGAGGATGTTATGAAGGCCAATCATTTTAGCAAAATCCCTTGGTTTAGGAGTTTGAAGTCACTTCTGTGCTCCCTAGGGCTGCACGATTTATGGGACTGCCCTTCTACAAATGGTTTCCCACCTAAGGCTACCTTGTTAAAGAAATATTGGGCATATGTGGTGACTAAGGAATCACAGAGAGACGTTAGCTCTAGATTGACTGGTGAATTCATTGATTTCAATTCTGCAAGGGGGCTTGAGCCATTTTGGGATCTTGTGACTGCTCCTTTACATAGAAATCTATACTTTCAGCTTTCCATATGCACCATACCTTTAAAGATGTTCACTTCTGGATGGGTTGGCAAAGGAGACACTCATTGATCCACGTGTAATCTTGTAAAAGAGAGCATCTCCCATGTATTGTTTGTCTGTCTAGGATAGGCATCACCTCGCTACACCTGGCTTGCACAAAAATGCAGACTACTTGGAGTACACATTCACCAAGAAGCTCTACGCATCCTCAGATTGGATTACCACCCAGTACTAGCTATTTCCATCTCTAATTTTCTAGGCACATTGTGGGTAATTCCTAGTAAAGCCTTACATCGTCATGTCACTTGATCTCATTACAGTGCATTATTACCTTGCACTCTTCTAGCTCTCTTACTAATTATTTGACGCAGTGGAATTTGCTTCTATAAGTAACGAGGCATATTTTTATATCTTTTAGATAAGCTGTGAATTTAAATATGAATTAATTGATTACTTTTTAGACAATGCTTGTACAACTGTACATATTTTAGCTTTAGAATCATCTTATTGGGGGGATGCGTGTGGCGCATTTCAAGATGGCTGCCTAGTCGGGAGCTCCATGCCGTGACTGGGATTACTGCGATGTTTTTCGCGGTCCCAGCTCGTATTTCTTTTTAAAACGGATTCCTTATTCATTGGAATATCCACTGAGTGGATAAATATATTGGTTTGGCTTTTTCTCCTCTGCTGTGAGAAATGTGGAGATTTAATATATCTCACATATGGCCTCCTTTTTTTTTTTTTCCTGCAATGACGTTTTGTTCCTCATAGACATTTTTTTGAGGTGGCTTACTGTATGTTTTACGAACCCTTTCCTCCCCAGCATATTTAGGGATTTTTTTTTTTGCCTTCTCCCTTAATTTTTATCCAATAGAGTGCAGTGGTTGTTAATTTCATGGATTTGACACAAGTGTAACTTGTTACTGTGGTGTTGTGCAGCCTTTCTCAGAGCCGGACTGATATTCTAGTTGCTCCTTAACTCCCTACGAATTTTCTCTTGCTCTTTTTTCAACATATGGGTAGGAGTAAAAAGCTGCTTTTTATTGGCAAGAAGTCTACAGTTCATGCCTCTGGGACTTCTTCATTTCATAGTACTTCTAGTTATTTTCTAAACAGCACTGGCATGATGGCACAATCTAATGCTTCGCGAACGGTGGCCTCGCCATCCTCCTCTATCAATCTGCAAACTCCATCTTCAGCTAATAAACGTCCCAAACAGGATCTTCCTTCTCTGCCGAAGTCTACCTCTCCTATATCTTTGGACACTGTTCTGGAAGAGATTCATGCTCCACGTCCATTTATTGAAGAAACAACTTCACATCTCCAAGTCCTGGATACTAAATGATTGTTTATGGAAGCCAGTATATCTGTGGTGGAACATTATGTTGGAGAGGTACAGGACATCTCTGCCAAGGTTGTTACTAGAGAGAAGGAAATTCTCCTGTTGAAGAAATCAGCTGAAGATCTTGAAAACAGGAATAGGCATAATAAACTTTGCTTACATGGGTTTCCGGAAGGTTTGGGAGGAGACGATCGGGTTAACTTTTTCACTACCTTTCTTCCAAAGCTTCTTGACCTTCCTGCAACTACAAACCTAAGTATCCAGCGTGCTCATAGATTGGATCCTTGCCTATCCTCTGCTTCTGCTCCTTCGTAGCCACGGGGTGTGATTCTTCTATTTTTTAAATATACTAACCCTTTACAAATTTTGACTGCAGCTAAACTCAAAAAATAACTTGTATGGTCTGGCTATAAACTATTTTGGAAGGAATTCCTTTATCTCCGTCCTGCCCGACATACTATGGATGCACAGTATGGGTTATTTCATTCATGCCTGTTTAAAGTTACCTTTCAAAACAGAACCTTTACTTTTGAAGATCCGGTACACCTCAGAAAATTTATTTACTCACACTCCACAACATCGGTGGAAACTGCTGGCTCTTCTTCTATGACTTCTGTACCCTGACTTATTTCATCTTCGTTATGTTTATGCTTGATCTCTGATAATGCATTTGGTTAATTCTTTCTCTTGCAGGTTGTTCTTAATTCTTGCTTCATAATATTTTAATATTTTCTCTTTGCAGGTTGTCTCTCTGCAGGTTGTCTTTAATATCTGGCTCATAATATGTTGACATTATCTCTTTATTTTTCTCTCTTTTTTCCTACTTACACAGACTCTCTTTTTGAGATCTCTTGTATATCCGTTTCCTGTTCGTTTTTTACCATTACCCGTTGTGGTACGTTCTCCCTGATTGGACGTGTCATCTTCACCTGTGTGTCTCCACTCCTTGTATCCTCTTCATGTTCTCCCCTGAAGGTACGTATTACAGCCATCAGTCCTCCTTTATCTTTATTTGCAGTCATTTATCCTTTTAATGATTGACATGTACTGTCTTCTCTTAATGTTCTTTCTATCACCCTTTTCTTTTTTCTCTTTAACTCCTTTACTTCCCTTCTTTTTTCAATTCTCCTTACCTTTCTCAGTATTCCATTTCTTCTTGTTTATTACTGTTGATCATGTTGCTTTATACAGTGTTCAGTTTATCTACATTCAGAGTTATATCCTGAAATGTGAAAGGTTTTATTAGTCCCATAAAAAGGCGGAAAATACTTTCTTATTTAGCCTCCTACAATCCAGATTTTGTTTTACGACAAGAGACTCATTTGACAGAATTGGAGGCTTTAAAGCTTAAACGGAGTTGGGTTGGTTTAGTCCTTCTTTCTCCTACCTCCAATTAAAAAATAGTGTCATTATTCCATGTCATAAAAGGTTAAGTAGTTCTATTGTTTCTCAAGACTTAGACTCGTAAGGTAGATGGTTATTAGCTAAGTTACTTATTAACAATATTTCTTTTACTGTACTTAATGTTTATGGTCCGACTCAACCGGACAATGCCTTTGGGCCTAATGTTACAAAAAAATGTATCCAATATAAGGGTGAATTTTTTGTCTTAGAAGGTGATTTGCAACCAGATTGTGGATCCATTTATAGACTGCAAATTCCAAATGAGATTTATTCCTCATAACATAAAGCTCATAGGCAGTTTCACAACACAATCTCTCAGACACACATTATAGACACCTGACGTTTATGTAACCCAGATGAAACAGAATATTCCTTTTTCTCCCCTCCTCATGGCTCTTTTAGATGATTAGACTACATCTTTTTCTCTAAACATCTATATCAGAATCTAATTTCCCCTACAATTGAACCTATTGTAATTTCCGATTATGCCCCAGTGATTGCAGACTTTGATTTGCTTCGATCGAAACCTAGAACTGCTAGATGGAGGTTCAAAAATGTTCGCTTACAAGACCCTAATTTTTCTTCTTCCTCTACTTCTTTTGATGAAGAAATTTTTCTCTTCAATGATGATCCAAATTCCTCCCCTTCATTGATATGGGACACATTTAAGGCTGCTGCTCACAGTTCCATTATACATTTTATATCCAAGAAAAATAAGAAATCTTGTGCTCAGCATAAGAGCTTATTAGCTAACATTAAACAATTAGAGCATCCATTTTATTGTTCCTCCTCTGGCTCTAATTTGCAAGAGCTGGTTCATGCAAAATTAGACTTCAACAAATTACCTACTGATAATTCTTTCATCTATTCTTCTTCGTAGTAGTGCCTGTCACTATGGCGGTCGAAATAAGGCTGGCAAGCTTTTGCCCAATTACCTCAAAGCTCGTAAAGAACGTTTGTTAATAGATTCCATTCAAACTCCTGAGGGAAAACATATTTTTAAAGAACAGGACATCTTAGATGAATTTGTGACTTTTTATAAATCCTTGTATACACCAGAACCCCCTGCTTCTACCTCTTTGATTGACGCTATCTTGCCCTAGTTCCTCCTCTTATCTGTGGAGATCTTGATTTTAAAGCTCTTGAGTCAGATATTTCAAATATAGAAATTTAAAATCTCTAAATTCACTTAAAAATCTGAAAACTCCAGGGCCAGACAGATTTACAGTAGAATTGTGTTCACACTTCTCAAATGTATTACTTCCTAAACTTTTCAAATTTACCACTATTTTTGTAACACTGGTAAGGCAGAGGGTACTTTTTTAGAAGCTACAATTTGCTTGATTCATAAGCCTTACATCGTCATGTCACTTGATCTCATTACAGTGCATTATTACCTTGCACTCTTCTAGCTCTCTTACTAATTATTTGACGCAGTGGAATTTGCTTCTATAAGTAACGAGGCATATTTTTATATCTTTTAGATAAGCTGTGAATTTAAATATGAATTAATTGATTACTTTTTAGACAATGCTTGTACAACTGTACATATTTTAGCTTTAGAATCATCTTATTGGGGGGATGCGTGTGGCGCATTTCAAGATGGCTGCCTAGTCGGGAGCTCCATGCCGTGACTGGGATTACTGCGATGTTTTTCGCGGTCCCAGCTCGTATTTCTTTTTAAAACGGATTCCTTATTCATTGGAATATCCACTGAGTGGATAAATATATTGGTTTGGCTTTTTCTCCTCTGCTGTGAGAAATGTGGAGATTTAATATATCTCACATATGGCCTCCTTTTTTTTTTTTTCCTGCAATGACGTTTTGTTCCTCATAGACATTTTTTTGAGGTGGCTTACTGTATGTTTTACGAACCCTTTCCTCCCCAGCATATTTAGGGATTTTTTTTTTTGCCTTCTCCCTTAATTTTTATCCAATAGAGTGCAGTGGTTGTTAATTTCATGGATTTGACACAAGTGTAACTTGTTACTGTGGTGTTGTGCAGCCTTTCTCAGAGCCGGACTGATATTCTAGTTGCTCCTTAACTCCCTACGAATTTTCTCTTGCTCTTTTTTCAACATATGGGTAGGAGTAAAAAGCTGCTTTTTATTGGCAAGAAGTCTACAGTTCATGCCTCTGGGACTTCTTCATTTCATAGTACTTCTAGTTATTTTCTAAACAGCACTGGCATGATGGCACAATCTAATGCTTCGCGAACGGTGGCCTCGCCATCCTCCTCTATCAATCTGCAAACTCCATCTTCAGCTAATAAACGTCCCAAACAGGATCTTCCTTCTCTGCCGAAGTCTACCTCTCCTATATCTTTGGACACTGTTCTGGAAGAGATTCATGCTCCACGTCCATTTATTGAAGAAACAAATTCACATCTCCAAGTCCTGGATACTAAATGATTGTTTATGGAAGCCAGTATATCTGTGGTGGAACATTATGTTGGAGAGGTACAGGACATCTCTGCCAAGGTTGTTACTAGAGAGAAGGAAATTCTCCTGTTGAAGAAATCAGCTGAAGATCTTGAAAACAGGAATAGGCATAATAAACTTTGCTTACATGGGTTTCCGGAAGGTTTGGGAGGAGACGATCGGGTTAACTTTTTCACTACCTTTCTTCCAAAGCTTCTTGACCTTCCTGCAACTACAAACCTAAGTATCCAGCGTGCTCATAGATTGGATCCTTGCCTATCCTCTGCTTCTGCTCCTTCGTAGCCACGGGGTGTGATTCTTCTATTTTTTAAATATACTAACCCTTTACAAATTTTGACTGCAGCTAAACTCAAAAAATAACTTGTATGGTCTGGCTATAAACTATTTTGGAAGGAATTCCTTTATCTCCGTCCTGCCCGACATACTATGGATGCACAGTATGGGTTATTTCATTCATGCCTGTTTAAAGTTACCTTTCAAAACAGAACCTTTACTTTTGAAGATCCGGTACACCTAAGAAAATTTATTTACTCACACTCCACAACATCGGTGGAAACTGCTGGCTCTTCTTCTATGACTTCTGTACCCTGACTTATTTCATCTTCGTTATGTTTATGCTTGATCTCTGATAATGCATTTGGTTAATTCTTTCTCTTGCAGGTTGTTCGTAATTCTTGCTTCATAATATATTAATCTTTTCTCTTTGCAGGTTGTCTCTCTGCAGGTTGTCTTTAATATCTGGCTCATAATATGTTGACATTATCTCTTTATTTTTCTCTCTTTTTTCCTACTTACACAGACTCTCTTTTTGAGATCTCTTGTATATCCGTTTCCTGTTCGTTTTTTACCATTACCCGTTGTGGTACGTTCTCCCTGATTGGACGTGTCATCTTCACCTGTGTGTCTCCACTCCTTGTATCCTCTTCATGTTCTCCCCTGAAGGTACGTATTACAGCCATCAGTCCTCCTTTATCTTTATTTGCAGTCATTTATCCTTTTAATGATTGACATGTACTGTCTTCTCTTAATGTTCTTTCTATCACCCTTTTCTTTTTTCTCTTTAACTCCTTTACTTCCCTTCTTTTTTCAATTCTCCTTACCTTTCTCAGTATTCCATTTCTTCTTGTTTATTACTGTTGATCATGTTGCTTTATACAGTGTTCAGTTTATCTACATTCAGAGTTATATCCTGAAATGTGAAAGGTTTTATTAGTCCCATAAAAAGGCGGAAAATACTTTCTTATTTAGCCTCCTACAATCCAGATTTTGTTTTACGACAAGAGACTCATTTGACAGAATTGGAGGCTTTAAAGCTTAAACGGAGTTGGGTTGGTTTAGTCCTTCTTTCTCCTACCTCCAATTAAAAAATAGTGTCATTATTCCATGTCATAAAAGGTTAAGTAGTTCTATTGTTTCTCAAGACTTAGACTCGTAAGGTAGATGGTTATTAGCTAAGTTACTTATTAACAATATTTCTTTTACTGTACTTAATGTTTATGGTCCGACTCAACCGGACAATGCCTTTGGGCCTAATGTTACAAAAAAATGTATCCAATATAAGGGTGAATTTTTTGTCTTAGAAGGTGATTTGCAACCAGATTGTGGATCCATTTATAGACTGCAAATTCCAAATGAGATTTATTCCTCATAACATAAAGCTCATAGGCAGTTTCACAACACAATCTCTCAGACACACATTATAGACACCTGACGTTTATGTAACCCCGATGAAACAGAATATTCCTTTTTCTCCCCTCCTCATGGCTCTTTTAGATGATTAGACTACATCTTTCTCTCTAAACATCTATATCAGAATCTAATTTCCCCTACAATTGAACCTATTGTAATTTCCGATTATGCCCCAGTGATTGCAGACTTTGATTTGCTTCGATCGAAACCTAGAACTGCTAGATGGAGGTTCAAAAATGTTCGCTTACAAGACCCTAATTTTTCTTCTTCCTCTACTTCTTTTGATGAAGAAATTTTTCTCTTCAATGATGATCCAAATTCCTCCCCTTCATTGATATGGGACACATTTAAGGCTGCTGCTCACAGTTCCATTATACATTTTATATCCAAGAAAAATAAGAAATCTTGTGCTCAGCATAAGAGCTTATTAGCTAACATTAAACGATTAGAGCATCCATTTTATTGTTCCTCCTCTGGCTCTAATTTGCAAGAGCTGGTTCATGCAAAATTAGACTTCAACAAATTACCTACTGATAATTCTTTCATCTATTCTTCTTCGTAGTAGTGCCTGTCACTATGGCGGTCGAAATAAGGCTGGCAAGCTTTTGCCCAATTACCTCAAAGCTCGTAAAGAACGTTTGTTAATAGATTCCATTCAAACTCCTGAGGGAAAACATATTTTTAAAGAACAGGACATCTTAGATGAATTTGTGACTTTTTATAAATCCTTGTATACACCAGAACCCCCTGCTTCTACCTCTTTGATTGACGCTATCTTGCCCTAGTTCCTCCTCTTATCTGTGGAGATCTTGATTTTAAAGCTCTTGAGTCAGATATTTCAAATATAGAAATTTAAAATCTCTAAATTCACTTAAAAATCTGAAAACTCCAGGGCCAGACAGATTTACAGTAGAATTGTGTTCACACTTCTCAAATGTATTACTTCCTAAACTTTTCAAATTTACCACTATTTTTGTAACACTGGTAAGGCAGAGGGTACTTTTTTAGAAGCTACAATTTGCTTGATTCATAAGGAAGGTTGTGATCCAAAGCTTTGTAAGAATTATCGTCCTATTTCTCTTGTACACGTGGATTATACATTTTCGCTAAATTACTTGCTCTACGTCTTGAACCCCTTTTACCTATCCTAATTGGACCAGAACAATGCGGCTTCGTTATAAGGCAGATTAACTTCTGATAATTCTCAAATGTTTTTTAATGTCCTGGATAAAGCCCTCACTCTTTCTTACTCCCTAGCTGAAGTATCTGTTGATGCGGCGAAGGCTTTGGATAGAGTTGATTGGTCTTTCTTATTCAAAACCATAAATTGTCATGGCTTTGGCCCCAAATGTATTTCTCTTATTTCTCTACTTTATTCATCCCCTACTACCTCTGTTTTAATTAATGTTCTTATTTCAAATTTTTTTCCATTACAACGGGGGGTTTGTCAGGGTTGTCCTCTTTCTCCTCTCTTATTTGTTTTATCTATTGAAACTTTATTATCTCGTATTCGTCAAAACTCTTCTACGTTTGGATTTATTTATGGAGAGTCTCATTTAAAATTATCTGCTCTCAGATGATATTCTGCTTTTTATTTCCAAATCCAGAGACTTCTATTCCCTCTCTATTTCAAGACTTTTCAGATTTTTCTTTGACTTCTGGTTATAAAATAAATGCAGATAAAACAGAAATTTTGTCCATCACCAAATACTGTCTTAAACACCATTTTGACTTGACTGTTTTTCGTTGGAATAATTCTAAAATGAAATACTTAGACATCTGGTTTAATAATTCCATTTTAAACTCGGTTAAACTCAACATGAAGGAGGCCCTTGACTGTATTTCTAAACTTTTTGCCTCTTGGAATCCTCTTTTTCTTTCATGGTGGGGCGTCTTGATTCTATAAAGATGATGATTGCTCCTATTTTACTATACGTTCTTTCCATGATACCTATCCGTATTCCTTTTATATATTTTAAAAGATTTGGTGCCCTTCTCTAAGTTCTTATGGCACAATAAAAAACCTAGAATTTCTTTGAAACTTCTCATAGAACCGAAAGCTAATGGAGGAGTAAAATTTCCTGACTTTCGGCTCTATCATAGGGCTTTTCCCCTGAAGCAAGCATCCAAATGGCTTCTTACAGACATTACACCTTATACACCTTTATGGGTTAAAATAGAATGATCTCTTCTTGCTCCTTTTTCTATTAAGGAGATTATTTCCTTTACTGTAAAGACAAACATCACGTTTCTTCCGCTATTCTGTAACACGTGTTCTTTATTAAGACCTCATTTTCATCCAATCATTTCTACTAGAGAAGCCTTCCTCCAATCTTCTATTTGGTATAATCGTCTTATTACTATTAAAAATAGACCTTTATATTGGAAGTCTTGAAGACTTCAAGGTGTCATTTGGGTCTGTGATATGTTTCATGGTATGATCCCTTGTTCTTTTCCTCATTTTCAAGCTACTTTTAATTGTCCACATTCTTTCTGGCAAAAGTTCCCAACTCTTATGGAGATATTTCTAGATGTCTTTTACTCTTTCCCCTCTGATGCTCCCCCACCTACAACTGACCCGCTTTTAACGATATTACAATTATTTGCCAAAGGCCTTCTTGATAAATAAATTCCTTTCCTCTCCTGTTCGCTCTAAAAACATAATTAGAACTTGCTTGGGAAGCAGATTTGTGTTGTGCATGGAACATTGAATTCTGAAATAAAATTTGGACAAGACCATTAAAAATTTCTAGATCTGCTTCTACTACTCAATCTATGTTCTTTCTTTATCATAGATTGTATTTCACTCCACTATCAATAGCCAAGTTTTCACACAATAAAGATGATTCTTGCTGGTCCTGTAAATCTCCTTCAGCTGATTTGTTACATCTTTTATTTTCCTGTCCCAATGTAGCCTCCTTTTGGTTAGATGTATGGCTTCTTATATCTAAAATTGTTAACATACACATACATACCCCTGCTAATGATATAATTTTTGCAGATAGTTTATCGGATTCAATACACTTACCCTCATATGAGAATGCCCTATTTGATTTATGTTAGCTTTTCAACAGATTACATCTAACTGGAAATGTTCAACTAAACTCTCAGTCAAGTCATGGTGAAATATTGCTTGTTACTATAATTGACTAGATATTGCTTTTGCCTCCTCCTATAATCCAACTGTTAATAGAGAATTATGTTGGTTACCATTAATTAACTATTAACTAAATTTCTAAAGTCTTTAAAATCAGGATCTCCTGCTGATCCATGCCCGGCCAGGACATTGGCAGCAGTCTCTGAGACTGTTTATAGAGAAGTGACCACTATTATTAATCTCTCCCTGAAGGAAGCGGTTGTTCCTTCATCCTGGAAGGAAGCTATGATTCGGCCTCTTCTTAAAAAGCAATCGCTTGACCCCCTCTGTCCTGGGAATTATCGGCCTATTTCTTTACTCCCCGCTCTAGCAAAAGTATGTGAGAAGGTTGTAAACAAACAGCTGACTGACTTTGTGGAGAGGGAGTCCATTCTACATCCAGCTCAGTCCGGCTTCCGAACTGGACATAGCACTGAACTGTGCTGGTCGAGGTGGCAGAGGCCATACAGGACTGCTTGGATGCAGGCGGGAGGGCGGCGCTTATCCTGCTTGACCTCTCGGCCGCATTTGACATGGTTCCCCATCCATTGTTCCTGTCTCGCCTGGCCAGGATCGGGATATCAGGTGCAGTATGGGAATGGCTTCGCTCCTTTCTGGAAGCCCAGACTGAGCTGATATGGATGCCACCTTTTTCTTCTTCTCCCCAGGGGGTTTCAACGGGTGTCTTTTATTCAATATCTATATGACTCCACTGATTTATTTAGCGGAGGAACAGGGGGCTAAGGTGATGGCGTAAACGGATGATACTCAGCTACTCTTTACTTGGAAGAGAGAAGGGGGTTCGGTATCTCAGGCACAACTTTGCTTGGCCTCAGTTTTCAATTGGATGGCGGAGGCACAGCTCAAGTGCAACGAGGGGAAATCGGAGATTCTGCTATTTGGCATGTTTCTTCCGAATTTCCGAGAGCAGCTCTGGCCACCTGAGTACCCTTGTCCAATTTCCTCCGGGAAATCGGCAAAGAACCTTGGGGTTTGGTTCGATGAACGTCTTTCTTTTAAGGTACACATTAAGAAGTTGGATGGTGGCTGCTTCGGTCTGCTTAAATCGTTTAGAAGCTTTTTTCCCCTTCTACCAATAGCAGCGAGACAAACAATTACATGTGCACTGATTATGTCCCGGTTGGATTATGCTAATGCCCTCTTTTCTGGCATTCCGGGCTATCTGTTAAAGAAATTACAGGTGATCCAGAATACTGCTGCCAGACTGCTATCGGGGCTGTCATCTAGGGACAGTGTACAGAGCCAGCTTCGTTTATACCATTGGTTACCAGTAGCCGCTAGAGTGAGATTTAAGCTACTAATCCTGGCCCATCGGGCACTTCATGGAAGCGGGCCCCTTTATCTACAAAGACGGATCTGCTTCTATGCACCTGGGTGGGCATTGCGTTCCGCATCTTTGTATCTTGCTCAAGTCACACGCTTTAAGCGGCAGAGGATCGGGGGTGGCTCTTTCACAGTGAAGGCAGCAACTGCCTGAAACTCTCTCCCGTTGTCCATGCGCACCATCCAGGACCCAGTGGTTTTTAGAAAAAAACTGAAAACCTATGTTTTTGTTTGAAGTTGAATATAGCACCCTTATAGACTCACGCCGGGATACTCTTGAGTAACTGTGCGCGTAATAAATGTATATAACATGACATACCATAACATTTGAACAAGGTTGCAAAAATAAAGTTGTTTCTTCTAAAAGATCTGAACATTTTAAACCTCCGTAAATTGTTGTTTCTCTACCTTTACACTCTAGATTATATTCTTTTATTATTATACTGCTTTTTGATATGTTAATCTCTTCTTCATTTATCACTAGTATGCAATATTACTCGATCTTCAGTTTGTGATTTATATTATACTCTTTATCTCTTCCCTCCCTCTAAAATGTAAAATTGTAAACAGCTTTCTATCTGTTGTTACTTCTTTTATGATAATCAGCATTGCTCTCTTTTGTAATTTACTTTGTTTAAATAAAGCTTTTTAAACATAAAAAAGAATTGTCTTATTGATGATGTTATAAGAATGTATTATTAACTGTATTCTTTTTATAATGTTTCCACTTTTAAGGCCCTGGTGGGTGAAATAAAGTAATTTGATGATGATGATGACTTCATAATGTTCATTACTTCTAGATTGTGGAAGAGTTTTTCATGAAGCTTCTGAAATTTCTTCTCCTTAAACTAGTGTGCTCACTTCTAGCTTTTGATACATTCTTGGATTTTTCTAGTCTACTTTGAGCTGCTTTTGATCTTATTCCAGATTTTTCTCACCATTAGCTTAATTCCTTACTAACGTTTTTTTTTGTACTGCTTTAATAAATGTTTGAATTTTCATACCAACATTCATTTTGGATCTACACTTTAAGCTGAATCTTTTTCTGTTCATTGAATAATTCTTTCACAGGGATGATGACACTGCTTTCTCTTTTTCTGTGGTTTAGTTTGTATACAGACTAGGAAAGTTTTCAATGAGCAACAAAAACAATAAGATTATATACAGAAATATATTTATTTAGAAATGTAAATAACTCTAATAATAATAATTACTTAATTTTATAAAAAGATAATGAGCCAAGCTTTTTAAAAAACACAGAAGGAAAGGCAAATCGTATTGGAACTAAAAGGGAATAAAAGAAAAGGAATACAAAATGGTAAATGAGCGGAGGTAAATTTTTATATTGCATTCACAAGCAACTTTAAACATTTAGGATTGATCTGACCATATAACAGTACATAGATTGGGCACCTTTTACCACATGTTAATTGGGAAACCATTACAAATTAGTTTTGCTCACTCTTTTAAGGTGATTGTCACTGCTTTGGTAGGCTTTGGCTTCAACTTACTTTTCAGTCACTTTGTGATGTGTGGTGTTAATGGCTTCCGCATTCGTTGTGCTCCAATTTCTTACTTAGGTTGTAACAGTGGAAAGTGATGATGTCTCTATATGTGAAATGTTTAAGCTGCCTCTCGGCTGATGCCAATGCGTGCTGACAAGCATCTAACGTTTTCCAAAGTGGACATCACTTGGATTGACTCCGGAAAAATGAAATATCATCAACTACTACCTATAGTTGAAAGCATTCTGAATTAAGGGTACCCTGATGTCATGATTGTGTATGGAGGAGGAAATGATTTGGGAAAAATGAAAGGAACCCTTTCAAATGATGGAAAGCTTGAGAGAGCTATTGAAATTCTTCGCCCCACACTGTCCTTGTCTATTTCAGCATATGTCAAAGATGGCAGTTTTCCCCCAAAATTGAGACTTCCTGAAAACTTGTCAATAAGGCAATTTTGGTACGTCTCAAAGACTAGACATAGGGTCCATCTACCACAATAACATCTGCTTTGACATGCCTGTTATCTACATAATAGATGGAATGCATTTCAGAGAAGAAGGGAGCAGGAGCTATGTAAACAACTTAGCAGCATGTATCCAGTTCTACATCTAAGTGTGCACTACACGATGTTCTGGTCAAAGCCAACCTATTCTCACTACTACACATCTTATTTAATGCTCAAACTTTTTTCAAAGAATGTATTGGGTACTGTGGCACTGCTGTGGTAGTGGCAAAATAGCTATTTTTTACCATATATTTGAGGCAGCTCCCTGCTGGCGACCATGGGCGAACCACAGTACTAATATTACTCAAAAGATATGTATTACTAATTAACTACTTTTTCACAACCACCCAACCACTCCACAGTACATACTCTTCAGCTAAGCCTCTACACTCAACCCTTAAACAAGGACATCAATCTTACCTAACTGCCGGGACGCTGTGGATCTGATCTTCGCTGCTGTACCCTGTGACGCTTTTGAGGCGCTACACCTCGCCGGACCCGCTCCGCGGGTCCCGCTTCGTTGCTCCTTGCTTGGGACTTGGTCGGAGGAGGGGCTGGTTTACCAGAGAATGCTGTGGGTGGCTGGGAGCTACTGCAGGGCTGTGAGTGGTGCAATCAGGGACTCCATTTCCCAGGAGTCCCTGTAAGCCTGACCAGAAACACCTGGCCCGCTCTCCCTGCTTGCTCCGCCCCCACCTACGGAGCTAAAACCCGTTGGCCCAGGAAGCCTCTTTGGGACATCAAACTTACCTAACTGCCGGGACGCTGTGGATCTGATCTTCGCTGCTGTACCCTGTGACGCTTTTGAGGCGCTACACCTCGCCGGACCCGCTCCGCGGGTCCCGCTTCGTTGCTCCTTGCTTGGGACTTGGTCGGAGGAGGGGCTGGTTTACCAGAGACTGCTGTGGGTGGCTGGGAACTACTGCAGGGCTGCGAGTGGTGCAATCAGGGACTCCATTTCCCAGGTGTCCCTGTAAGCCTGGCCAGAAACACCTGGCCCGCTCTCCCTGCTTGCTCCGCCCCCATCTACGGAGCTAAAACCCCTTGGCCCAGGAAGCCTCTTTGGGACATCAATCTTACCTAACTGCCGGGACGCTGTGGATCTGATCTTCGCTGCTGTACCCTGTGACGCTTTTGAGGCGCTACACCTCGCCGGACCCGCTCCGCGGGTCCCGCTTCGTTGCTCCTTGCTTGGGACTTGGTCGGAGGAGGGGCTGGTTTACCAGAGACTGCTGTGGGTGGCTGGGAGCTACTGCAGGGCTGCGAGTGGTGCAATCAGGGACTCCATTTCCCAGGAGTCCCTGTAAGCCTGACCAGAAACACCTGGCCCGCTCTCCCTGCTTGCTCCGCCCCCCAGCTATTACCTCTATTTCACAGACCCTCCCTACCGCAGCGCGGGAGCGCGTGGGAGCAGCCCGGGAGAAGCCCGGGACAAGGGCGGGACCGTTCTTTCCCGTTCCTGACCGTTCAAGACCGGACCGGGCCCTCCCTCTTGGTCTCAGGACACTAAGGTGCCAATTTGTGACTCTGTTTACTATGTCGGGACGCGAGCTGAGAAGTAAAGCTTCTCTTGTGGGGGGTTCTATTGCAGGAGGTATGGATACATTTTTAATTAGGGCCAACAATTTGATTGAAAAGGAAATTTCTGTATTAGAAAAGCTTTTATCACATGAACTAATTTCTAAAAGATCATCCCTAGGAGCGATCGCCTTAGCTAAAAGCCCAGACAGGAACCCAATCCCAGTTATCACAGTAACACAGCCAATAGAGCCCAACACTACCACAGGAATGGGTGGAAATGATTCGCAGGAGTTAGACATTCTAGTGAATGAAATTTCGCCCAAAATTGATTCACTCCTGTCTAGTCATGGCGTCGCCCCTGAAAATGATACTACAGGGGGCCCTATTGTTAGCATTGTAAAACAAGGGACCATTCAAGGGACCAAAGAAGGGGCCATTCCAAAAAGAAAACGGGTATATAACAAAAAAGATGGGAATAAGCCTAAACTAGCTAAGCTGCAAGGTGGTAGCTCCCAACCACATAGGCCGATCATAGAACCAAAGGATGCAGGGATTGGAATGGTCGACTTAACCAAACGTATCTCTAATAATTCTAGGCCAGCACCTCTGGACCCTGGACTGTCTATAGAAAGCCTGGGAGCACTATTTAAATCCCTTTTACGACCTCTTGAGGTTAAACTAGAACAAATTGACCTTAGATTAAGCAACATCGAGAAAAATACAGCTGCGCTGGTGGCAAATCCAAGTGTGGCCACCAAGCAAGACGTTGCTACCACCCCAGTCTGTGTAAATAGGGGGACTATACCATCTATTGATTTGAGTATGCCTAATAATAATAAAACTGGACTCCCTGGGCCAAATAAACCGGTGCCACAGGAAGTCCCTAAGCTGACTGTTGCTTCTTCGGTGGATGGGTGCGTTATTTCTGGGAATAAAGCGGATGGTAAGGTGGTTCCTCCAGTCCTAGTCAGAGAGTGTAGTAGAAATAGACCCCGATATCTGGACCTCCCACCCGACTCTAACCGTTTCACGGTGGTACTGGCAAGAGCACCGGCACTAGAAGAGGAGGAAGGTGAATCTTTCAGCTCCCTAAAAAGTAAAGTGATCCGCTGGCTAAATTGGAATAGACCTTTGCCATCCCACTTATCTAGTGAGATCCTGATGGTAAGATGGATACCTTGGCTGGGGAAATCGCCTAAAACTATAAATGGGGACTGTATAACAGTCCATTTCAGGGACCCAAGAACTGTTGCCCATGTTTGTGCTGGATTTAATAGGTCCCTGGACTCTACCATTCAAACCCTACCACTGTCTTTCTTCTATTCACCAACTAGCATGGAACACGGGAGAGGCCATGAGGAGTGGACGAGGGTTAATTCAAGGGGACACCGTAGGAGATATATTAGCAGGCCTGGTCCTATGTTTGCCCATGATCATTTCTGCGACTATAACCGCTTTAGCTGCCTTGACGCAGTAGATTGACTGCCCTCTGACAGTCAAATCATGGGTGACTGCTTTGATCAGGATAAAGGGCCCCTAGCGAGTAGCCTGGATAAAGTAGATGAGGTTCTGGGGGAGCAGATGCCTTTAGAGACCGCACAAGTTGAGAGTTTACCCCAGACGGTACCCATTAATTCTTTGGTACTTAATAAATCCCAACCCAGAGATGAGCCAGTCACCAGGCTATCGTCCCCTCTTTCTGTGGGAGAGCATATTGCTCCTAAGGTTAGTACCCTAGGTAAAGGTTATAATTTAGTGAGTTGGAACATCGCAGGATGGCGGAAAAAGATAGAATCCCTAGGTTGGCAGGAGTTCATTACTATGCATGATATACTCTGTCTGCAGGAGACGTGGCTTACAGAAGAGATCTATCTTGATGGATATGTCACTTTTAATTGCCTGGCACAGAGCTCAAACATGGGTAGAGCCAAAGGAGGGTTGGTGATTTTGCTGTCAGTAAGTCTCCCGGTGCGAGTAAAATTCTATACCACAGTCGGCTCCCTCTCTCAGGTATTATGGTTGCAGCACAGTGGAGAGCGTAATGTCCTAATCATTAACCACTATAATAATGTATTTGATCAGGCCAGTACCCTAGTAGTTGATGAACTCGACTCAGCAGTCGACAGATTATGTGGGCTGAATCGCGTCTCCTTTGATATTCTGTGGGGAGGGGATTTTAACATTCATATGTGCCCTGATTCATTTAGGAGCGTGTGTGGCTTTGAAGGGGATGGAGGGGTGGACCGGGCCCATTTTGTACATACGGCTTATGGGGAAGCTCTTAACACTCTTATGCAAAAACTGGATGTGTTAATACTTTTGCCAGGTAAAGATAATGAGGGCAATCAGGTCCCAACCTTCGTAGGAAGGAATTCAGCCACAATTATAGACTATCTATTAGTCTCAGAAAGTATTAATACTCTGTGTAGCACCCCGGAAATCCTAGATTTGGCCCTTAGTGATCATAATTGCATCACGATGCAATTGTTCTTCTGGGGGAGAAAGGATAGAGTAGTGTGTGGGACTGTTGGGGATATTATCCCCCATAGACCAAATGGCAGAAGGATTAAATGGGCCAGGCATAACGCAGAGCAGCTGTTGACTAAAATTGTGGTTGCCTGTCTCCAGGAGTTGGAATGCTGCCTCGATACTGATGTGGGTACCACTAGAATCCTTGTTGGGTTTGACAAAATAAATGAGATAACCAAAAAGATCTTGACAAACAACAAGGCTAAGGGACCAAGGGCTGCTATAGGCTGGTTTGATGGGGCATGCACAAAATCCTTACAAGAATTTAAAAAAGCCCTCAGTTGCAACCCCAGGGATAGGGATGTTGTCAGTTCGCTAAGGTGTATTTATAAGGAGCACTTGATCCGAAGAAAACAGGAGTTAAGGGAAGAAGCATGGGAAAACTTGTCTAAGGCAGCTGTGCTCAAGGATACTAAGTTATTTTGGAATACTGTAAATAGTCCCTTTCTCCAGAATGAGGTTCACCCAGTATTATCTGCCCAGGTTAGCGAGGAAAACTGGGTCTCTTATTTTTCTAGTATTTTTAATCCAGGGGGGTCAGCTCTGGGGAGTGCCGTGCCTACTGACTCTAGTCCTAATACATTCCTTAATATTACCATCGCTGAGGTGGATAATGCCATCCGGTGTAGTAAGGGAGGTAAGGCACCCGGCCCTGACGAGGTTCCGATTGACCTTTACAAAGCTGATGTACAGCTATGGAGTCCTTTTTTGACCAAGGTCTTTAATGCAGTTGCCATGGCCACCTTCCCCCGGTCCTGGGGCGAGTCTATAATCATTCCAATATACAAGAAAGGAGATAGGGGCGAGGCTAAGAACTATCGCCCAATCTCACTTCTTGACTCCTCCCTGAAAATAATGAGTAGGGTGTTATTGTTGCGACTGGAGGAATGGGCAGAGGTCAATGGAATCCTTGCTGATTCCCAGTTTGGGTTTCGCAAGGGGCTGGGCACGATTGAACAGTGCATTAACCTAGATTTGATTATAGGTAAATATACGCGTGCAAAACAGGGCTCTTTATTCCTCTGTTTTGCGGACCTTTCAAGTGCATTCAATCTGGTGGACCATGCATTACTGTGGACAACCCTACTGGATCTAGGTGCATCATCTGAAATTATTTACTTCCTGGCACGACTGTATAGTAAATTGTCGGCTAGGATTCGCTTTGGTCAAGCGGGAGAATGTACCCCCAATATTAGAGTGGATTGCGGTATTAGGCAAGGCTGTGTCCTCGCCCCCCTTCTTTTCTCCCTTTCTATTAATGCCATTGAGTCCGAGTTGAGACTGGTTAATGCTGATGCCCCAACCGCTGAAGGACTAGCAATTCCAGTATTGCTTTACGCAGACGACACAGTGCTTCTATCTAGAACCCCTGTCGGACTGCAGAGACTCATGGATAAATTTTTGGATTTTATTAAAGGGAGAAAGCTTAAGATTAACAATTCAAAAACCTTTATTATGGCCTGTGGGAAGAAAGTAAAAAAATTAAGAACCTTTGTGTTTGATGATCAAACGATCCAAGTGGTTGAGAAATTTTGTTACTTGGGTATCACTTTTAATAGTGGTGGTATATGGGCTCAGGAGATGTCTAATGTTAGGGCAAAAATGAGGAAATGTGCCTTTGGTATCTTTAAATTTGCTTCCAAATTGGGAAGTAGGCGCATATATGACATGTTGTATATTTACCGCCACAGATGTGTATCTTTGGCCCTTTATGGTTCAGGTGTGTGGGGACATTGTCGCCATGAGGCTTTACAAGTGGAGGAAAATACATTTTTAAAAAGGCTCCTCTGTTTACCATCCTCAGCCTCTACCAGACTGACCCACCAGGAGGTCGGATTGGAACACCTGGCAGACCTCATAGGATTAAGACCCCTACTGGTATGGAGATCTATCTGGTCTAAGGAACAAACTGGCTTTACGAGGAAAATTATCAATGATTGCCTCCGTTTAGATAAATTTAGACTGATCCCATGGCTTAATTATACTATCACTACGTTTAGAGATGTGCATAATTTGAACGTCTTTGAAGACCCTGCCTGCGCTATTGATATACCGAAGAAGGAGTTAATACATGTTTATTTGGGGGGTAAAGCTAAACTACGTAGTGATGCCACATGCCAGTTCTTTACCCATATATGTTACCATTCTTATAATTTGGCTGAATTTGGCTTCTCAAAGTATCTAAAATTGGTCACTAAACACTCTCATCAGCATGTCCTTACTAGACTGCGACTAGGGATAGTTCATAAACTGGTAGCTTACCCTCAAATTAAGAAGCATACCTCTGCCCCATGCCTGTGTGATGGGATTTCGAAACAAAGTCCTGAGCATTTTTTGTTGATTTGCCCATTATATTTGTGTTTTCGTATCACTTACCTGAAACCACTTTTTAAAAAATATTTTGTGCTCACTGCGAAATCCGCTATGAGCCTTCTATTTGCACTTGATGAACCTGATGTGTGTTATTTTACTGCTGTATATATTTTAAAATCTGTATCTGCAAGAAAAAGTATGTCCTTTTTATCTTAATGTGTTTAATCTGTTTCTAGTCAAACCCATTGGTTTCCGTCTTCCCATTGTCATGAATTTTATTGTGCTTTTATGATTGTTTTCTAAAATGATCGAATAAAGTTTTTTTTAATTGAATTGAATTGAACCCTTAAACAAAAATACATGATAAATTCACCCACAACCACTAACTCCAATCACCAACATCAACCAACTGAGCATGGCATGCATCCATGTCACCTATACATAAACCATGATCTCCACCCAATCCTCACAACAAAGTGACTGAGTTTCCTGCTATGCACAATCTTAGACCATGTACAGCAGATGTGGGATTGGCCCAACCAATACTGGCTGTGCATAGTGGGGGGGGGGGGGTGGATTGGCTTCAGGGCCTGGCTGTGTTCATGCCCTACATCCTGAAACCATGAATGAGCAAATAATCATCATGCTGCATATGGCTTTTGGCTGTGACAAGATGGAGAGTTGGACCCAAATGTGCAGCTGACACACCTATGGTGCAGATTATTTGCTTCTCCACAATAGGGTAGTTAACACAGGACATGAACAGTAGGTAGGCTGTGCATTCATCATCCTGAGTGACCAACCAAACCCCTCCCACCCCCCACTGTGCATGACTTTTAACCGCGTCCAGTTGGGGGTTGTTGACTGCAACCAAGCCCTGCACCCCAGGCCCTCTGAGTGAGTGACCGACACAGCTCAGCAACACCTTCAACACTGGTCTGACCCACGAGCTTCTAACCCATACTCTCACATTCAAGTACAACCACACTTTCTACTACTATCAGTACTGCTGAACTAGTAAGGAACCCAGTGCCGAAACTTTGTAGTGTGGTACTATGCCAATGTTTATTTTTATTTTTTTATTTTAAAGTAAGGGCATCCTTCTGTGGCCCCCTTCATGACAAGGGGGCAAGAGTTTGCTCACCCTGCACCCTTAGATGCCATTTAAAATAATTCAGAACCTGTGTAGAGAGTTGTCAAGCAAAGGCAGACGCAATATTCTGGTCAATGTTGCACCCGGCCCAAAAAATTGTTTTGGTCCTGTGGTCCAATAAAGACCGAAAGGAGAAAAAGCTCCCTCAGTCAATCCAAAGCACTCTAGTTGTTTCATATTTGCACTGCATGAGCACCTGCAGCACCAACTGTCTGGAAATACCTAACATTTCTGAGCATTAACACCTTCATGTCCATTCCAAGACTATCTTTGAATGTTAATTTCTTGAAAATGGATACACAGATTACCCAAAATCAGAAAAGGCAACATTTCTCAAGTAATTTTCTGATTTTCATACAAGATTTGGTGTAATTCCATTCAGCCATTTTTCTGTATTGGACATCAAACTTTCCTGTAGAAAATAACATGGAAAAGTGCATTTTTGGAAGCTCCTCTATTTCTCGGCAAGATGGATGAACATTTTGTGAGGAAAGTTTTGTGCAGATTTGTCAATTGGCGCGAAAGTTATGGACAGAACAAAAGATGCCTTTCCTTTGGAAAGTCTGACCTAACTGTAACTCCACTGGTACATGTGTCACCAGCGTAATATCTATCTATCTATCTATCTATCTATCTATCTATCTATCTATCTATCTATCTATCTATCTATCTATCTATCTATCTATCTATCTATCTATCTATCTATCTATCTATCTATCTATCTATCTATCTATCTATCTATCTATCTATCTATCTATCTATCTATCTATCTATCTATCTATCTATCTATCGCTCTCTCTTTCAAACTAAGGGGTCTATTACTATGTCCGCCCTCCACCGTAACAGACTGCAGGACCGTCCGCCAGGGGTGCGGCGGTCCCGCACCAGCAATTAGGATGCCAGCGCCACTGTGGCGGTGACAGACCCAATTCCCAGCATTGTGGCGGGCAGTGCTCACAGCACCGCCCGCCACAATGCTGGGAATGCACGTTGTGTATTGGCATACACAAGGTGACAGGCACTGCGCGGTGCCTGCCCCCTTGTCCATGCCAATGCAGTGGGGTACCATAGGTACCCCCCATGTGCACCCCCGACCCACCCAACCTCCTGGGGGGCCGCTACAGGCCCCCAATAGCAATGACCGCATGCCTGTCCATGGCAGCAATGCCGCCATGGACAGGCTGATCTCCGCCGTAATCATAATATGGATGGCGGTGTCTTGCAGACACCGCCACCATATTAACTATGTTTTCCGCCTGGTCGGCGAGTTGACCGGCGGAAAAGCGGCGGACGGTCTTTCCGTCTGCCACGGACCCCCCAGCCATCCTAATATGGCGGGGGGTCTTTGAGGTGTGAATGGCTGGCGGATCGTCCCCGCCGGGCCAACTGTGACTACCGCTGGCCCGGCAGGGGCGATCCGCCCGCCATCCTAATGGGCCCCTAAATGTAATGAAATAGATCAATACATTGTCATATTTACTGCTAGATTTCTCTTTTTATGTGTGAAGGGATTAAAATGTGTATTGTTTTCTACATGTTTGACCTTACAATAAGTCAATATAGCAGTACGAACTTCATTACGAGTGTCAGTAATTTTCAATGTGGCATGATGATGCAATATGGGTTGCCAGCTGTATCCGGAATGACAAGATCTGTTGGAAAACCATGGTTTGTGAGATTCCCCTCGGACAATTCACCAACAAGGTGAAAGTTAAACAAAAAATGAAGAATAACATATGCGAATCAGTCCACAAACCCCTGTTCCCATTTGTTATTCTCCATTTCCTAGAGGCAGTCTCATAATAGGCTGGTATTCCTGATTCTTGGAAGTACTAATACCCAGGATTTTGGAGTTTAAGGTTCTGGAATACCAATGCGGGTTCATCAGGTATGTTATGTGTCCCCTAATAGTCACGAAGCATTAGTCTGAGCCAGTTGAATGTGGTCCATGTGCTGAAATCTTGTTAAGGTGTATTCCTCATATTTTCCCTGCACACTAAACAAGGGCCTCAGTATACTAATTAATCTTAGAAGAACTGACGCTCATACATATACATACCCATTCGAATTCAGGTACATTGTTAAAGTATTTTTAAACCATTTAAAGCGTGGATACAATTTTGGCAAGCAACTTATTCGACCCTTCAAATCAGCTTTAAAAAGAGCAAATTTGAAGGAATTCCTTAAAAGCGACCTTGGCCTCTTGTGTTAGAGTCTTTGTGATTGAACAGTATTGAGGTATGAAGCTCTCATTAATATTACATATACATGGAGACTTTTTTTGATTAATGCGTCCCTCTGGTATCAAGATATGACAAAAAATGTGGTTTGGTACCTACTTCATAGCCAACCTTGGCACAGCGAAAAGATGAAAAAGGGACAATAACATTATAGAGGTCACATTCAATTATTGGTCGATAGAGCCTGAAACCTGAGGGCAGTACTGCAATCAGATAAGGTGATTCAAAACAAGAAGAAATGTTAAAAAAGAACACAAAAATGCTATAAATCAGGAGTTCATTTTTCCGTAGGTGTTGAGCTGGCCTCCCTCCGTTGATGGAACTCATCAGTCCCGTGGGCATCTAGCGTGAGTTAATACCAGCTGGACATCGGCATTAATTGGCCAGTTGAGACAGATTGCTTTCTGAAAAAAAATGCATTTACCTTTTCAAGGCTAAGATGGAATAGGTTGTTTTAATGCCCCTGGACAGCACTAGAAGACTTCATTCAGTAAACCGAGGTTGTTTTTTTCACGTTATTCTTGTTATGGCAGAATGTGAAATTGAAGTAGCGCCATACATCTACTGTTAATTACATACCATTATTAAATACGTCGAAAACCACCTGTAGTTTAAAATAATATTTTCTATCTTTCGAATTTCTGGAAAAATGCGCTTTTACCTCTTTGGCAGTTTACACAGGGTTGCTTATTTACAAGCCCCTTGCGCCACTTTTGCGTCACTTTTCCCATGTTAAAAATGACGCAAAGTGGCGCAAGGGGCTTGTAAATCTGCCCCAGGGTGTTGAAAAGCGGACAATAAGGACAAATACAGTATCTTGTTACGTGGCTTCGCATTTCATCAATATTTTTGTTAAGCAATTTCATTAATAAAAGAAAAGGTGATGAAAATAAAAAAATAAGGGGCATATTATCAAGCAGGCGTTAACATTATCGCCGCTTTAGCGGCAAAAAACTGCCGCTAAAGCGGCGATAATGGGCTTGATAATATGCCGCAGAGAATTCCAATAGAAGCTCACGTTGACACCAGAACATGGGCTTCTATTGGAATTCTCTGCTGCATATTATCAAGCCCATTGTCGCCGCTTTAGCGGCAGTTTTCTGCTGCTAAAGCGGCGATAATTTTAACGCCGTTTCTTGATAATATGCCCCTATATGCTTCCAAGGGGCATATTATCAAGACAGGCGATAAAATTATCGCCGCTTTAGCAGCAGAAAACTGCCGCTGAAACGGGGATAATGGGCTTGATAATATACTCTATGGAATTCCAATTGAAGCTCAGGTTAGATGTCCTTCACATCTAACATGGGCTTCAATTGGAATTGCATAGAGCATATTATCAAGCCCATTATCGCCGTTTTAGCGGCAGTTTTCTGCCGCTAAAGCAGTGATAATTTTATCGCCTGTCTTGATAATATGCCCTCAAATTCCTGTGCTGCTGGAATAGATTTAGCGATCTGCCAGAACTCATGTCATTTAAAAGCATATGCGGAGACGGGATTTGGGTCAGCCCTCTTCAACCACTCCAGGTCAACATTTGATTGGTCATCAGCAGTTAATGATAGTACTGTTTGTTAGCGTTTGTTTTAGAAATGTGGGGTTAACCTATTCAGCCACTCAAGTGGCATTCACATGTTGGATTACCTCAAAGGATATCATATATAGGGGCATATTTACAAGCCCCTTGCGCCACATTTGTGTCACTTTTCCCATGTTAAAAGTGACGCACAAGTGGCGGAAGGGGCTTGTAAATCTGCCCCATTGAGTGTGGCAGTGGGCCAGCCACCTTTTACAAATGCTTTTTGGCAGTACCTCTCACAGCTTGAAACTATCTACATTTCAGACATTCGGTGATTGGGGTTTCCATCTTGTGGTGCACTGGTCCAACCTGAGACTTACACCCCCGCTACGCTGATATGGCAGGGGACTTACAGTGACATATTCATGGGTGGTTGGGTGGGCTCAGTTTTGCGGCAGCATTTTACTAGTACAGGACAGTGTCGTTCAGGAAGGTCAAGCATGTATAGGCACATCTTGATGTCAGTCATATGTTGGATATATTTATGGCTGGCTGACAGAGCTGTTTTTAGATAATTGCCTTTGATGATCAGCATCAAACTGGGAATCTAGGGGCATATTAACAAGGAACAGGGAAAATTAATGCGGCATAGCGTTAAGTTTTTTTAACGTCCGCTAACGCTGGATAATATCGCCTGGTTATCGCGTTATTAACAACGCTAACCGCCTAGGCGATAAAAAATCCAGCGATAACGGCATTTTGGGAGGTTATCGCTGGTAATGCAGCGCTAAAACTACAAGGATAGGGATATCCTTGTAGATAGCCCATGGCGGACTTAGCCATGTAATCCACCTCCCATTGGATTACATGGCTAAGTCTGAAAATTAGCAGACATAAAAAAGCAGCGTTAACCGTGGTTAGCGCTGCTTTTTTTGTCTCTAACAGGGTTAGCGTGAAGCTTGATAATAGGAGAAATGTCGGTAAGCGACATTTCTCCTATTATTTTGCTCTGGAACGCCCACTTTGCATCTCATTAGAGATGCAAAGGGAAGCGTAGTGAAAAAGTGTGCTAACATGCGATTTTGCACGTTAGCATCCTGTTGTTGATAGGGCAATATTTTTATCTCCGCTTCTTTGGCTTTTAAAGCCAAAAAAGCGGAGATAAAGCCCTTGTTAATATGCCCCCAAGTGATTAGGAATAGAGTGAGTGGCGTTAGGTTCAGGGCCCATCTTCATCCCTGGGTAAAATGGTGGAATGCACATCATTGATTGCACACCCTTAGTGCACTTGTGGGAATGATATTTTCTGAGTAATGTTGGCTTAACCCCTTGAGTGCCCATGACGAGATGGTCTCGTCATGGGCCGCGGTTGCGCTGTGCCCATGACGAGACTATCTCGTCATGAACCCCGCCCGCTAATTCAACGCCTGGCACAGGGCGGGGAAAGGGCGAGGCACACAAGGGGTTAAATGCACTACACGGAGACCTCTCCACATTCATTTGCAAAAAAGATAAGCTGCACTAGAAAAGAAAACCCCAGTCACACTGAACAAGTACAGCACTGTCAAAAAGCTGCATTAGCAAATGCAGACAAACAATCACCACCCCCACACACATTAACTAACACGCACACACCTGCTACACAGACAGCATCACTGAAAACGCTGTTTACATGCACAAAAGATATTGTTTTGAGCATCAACATCATTAGCTTCTCTCAAATGCACAGAACAAGTACAAAGATTTTCTTCTGCCCGTGACTGCATCATTTTCACCTGTTGTGTTTGTGATTGTTACAGTTTAAAAATTGAAGTTTCTACCTGCCCATAACTGCATCATTTTCACATGTTTTGTTTAAAAATGGAACTATTTACCTGCCAGTTACTGCATCATTTTCACCTCTTACATTGTGAGCTTTGTAGTCCAAAATCTGTTGTTTTTGCAATTGCCAGTGACTACCTGATTTTCCCTCCTAGTTTCTCTATTAACCTGTGCTCAGACCTGTGTGTCAAGCAGTCCACCCCCAGTGCCAAATTTGGCTTAGCAAGTAAGTGAAACCTGATTAACCCCCCCCTCCCGAAAAAAAAACCCATAGATATTATACCTGGATGAGTAGATGTAGATGCTTTGAGACATCAGTAATCTGCTGTTAGTTGTTTATGCTGTGTTTGGAAAGATATTGTAAGACTCGTTTTTTGGCAAGGAGAGTGAGTTGTTTAAGTGTTGGAAAAGCAGTATAGTTAGAGGGAAAAGTTTAGGCCCTTACCTACAGAACTCCAGAGTGTGGATTGAGCCTCTCTGTCTCCTAGGGTATTCAGACAGAACATTGAGTTGAAAATATCGACAGACAAGCATTTAATCTCAGAAATATCGTGAGATGAAAATATCAACATCAAGAATATCAATGTAAAGGGGGGACGTGGCTACGCAGCTATCGATGGTAGACGCGTGAGCGGGTAGCTCTGCGCCAGCCGAGCTCATTATCCTGTGTAACGGTGATCATGCTCGGGCCCGGGGGCTCCCGCCTGTGGCCTCCCTGAGAGGAGTGTTTGGTGTGCCTGGCGCTGCCTTTTGGGACCTAAATTCCGGCTGGGAGGTCCGTTACTTGTGGCTTATGACAGACGACGCAGCAGCAAAATGGCAGCCTGAGCAGACGCGAGCTCTGCAACCCGGCTGGGCGGACTGTCCTGAAGGGCTCTGACGAGTGCAGTGGGTCTCCTGAGGCGCTGAGGCTATCCGCGGAACTACAGACTCCCCCCGGGATGACGGGGCTGAGTTCCGAGCTTGGCGGATGCCCAACCGGGTGCTGGGGCCTTCCTGCAAGTGTGAAGCCGGGATCTGTGAAGGAGACAGGTGTTGCGAGCCCGTAGGTGCCCACTCGAAGCGCTGGCACACTAAGAGGTATTGAATTCCCTGACCTGCCGAAGGCCAAGGGATGGTGTGCATTACGAAGTGGCAGTCGTTGTTGAGCTGAGCGGATTATGAGCGCCATGTTGGGGAGGTAGTCGCCATCGCTGGGAAGACCTGAGGTGCTGGATGAACGCGACAAACTGTATGCTTGGCTCGCCTTTACTTCTGTGGGACATTGTAGGTTGGAACTAGACCATCTGGATTCTCGGAGCTCCCCGTGCACTGGTTGCTACGGTGGGGTAGACTGGAGGCGTGGAGGTGCCTATCTGAACCAATTAGAACTGGGAAGATTGCTTGTCTGTCCTGCATATCTGAACTGCTAATAATGTGGAGTAGATGCGTGTGTTCAGTTTCCGGCCTCACCGCTTGTGCATGGCCTGGAAGTGCGGAATCTTGCCTTCACGGACGACAGACAAAGGCGGCGAACAAACTGTTGAGGCCTATGGCATCCTAACTTATGAACACGGTGGTGGATGCAGACAATTTATGGCACGCCTGACCGAAGGGGTGCGGTGCATGTGCAGCGGTACCTTTCTGAGACCAGCCCCGAGATGACCCTGGTTCGGCTATAGCTTTCTGAAGGCATATTTGGAGTATCCGGCAGCCTCAGAGTGAGATACAACTCCGCTTGAACTCTTAGCAGCCAGACTACATAGCCGCGTACTGTGTATCATGCACCCTGGGCAGAGGGACACAACTGTGTAGTGTGGAGTTGCGGTGCAGCTGGTGACCAGGGTGACCCCTCACTGGAACCACATCAGCTAAGATAGTGGACACTGAGGTTGCCCCATAGGTGAACCGGCTTGCTGCCCACGATACATTCTCTCCTTCTGCCACTGCCAACTTCCTGCGGAGGCCCACTGTTGTAAGGGACTAGCGCTTTGGTATTGAAACAAGATCAGAGTCCTAGTGCTGAGACGGCGGTTGGGAGTTCTCAACTATTTTACACCCTAGAGATGAACGAGCCGGTGGTGAACGTGGTGGCTCTGTGCCCACAGAGAGCGGGCCGCACGAGATCGGCGGTCATAGAACACACTGCACTGAACATGGAAAAGCCTAAGGGGAAACTGGTGGGCTCTCCTCAAGCACAAGACAATAGCGTTCTGAACTCGTTACCCAAGAAACCTGGGGGTGACCCTATTGAGTTACCGGTACGCCAGCAATTCACAAGGATCCTGGAGGCTATCGCTGACACCAAAGCGACGCTACACCAGGACATCAGCAGCACAGTGGCAGTGGGACTAGGCCTGTTGCAGGCAGAACATGGAAAACTGTCTGACCGGGTGAAACATACAGAGAAGACTTTTTTTTTTTTTTTTTTTTTGACTTTTGAGGAACTTGCCCCTGCCCAAAAAGTACTGACCGCGAAGGTGGAAGACCTTTCGGATAGAATGGGGACGCTTTCATCGTAACAACGTGCGGGTCTTAGGGCTGCCGGAAGAAATTGAAGCACAAGATATGGTAGCCTTCCTGGAGACGTGGTTGAGGGAAGTGGTGGCGCTGGAGGGTCTATCACAGTTTTACATCTTGAAAAGAGCCCATTGGGTGCCCAACAGACCCCCGACACCGGGAAGACCTCCAAGACCAGTGGTGGCTAGGTTACTTCATTACCGAGACAAAGACCTGCTGCTCCAGAAGGTACGATCGGATGGTCCATACACTGTGGAAAACTGCAAGGTGTCCCTGTTTCCAGACTATACGTTAGAAGTACAAAGACGCCGTGCATCTTTTTTAGAGGTCAAGCGAGCGCTACGTGAGGATGGAATCCTGTATTCATTGATGTTCCCGGCCAGGCTGCGGATTTTGTTGGATGGGAAAACACACTTGTGCGATGATCCTAAATCTGCCTGGGAGTGAATCGAAACCTATACGACTGATGGCCATGCTAAGCCTCGTCCTCGTCCTCGGCATCCGGAGACCGGGATGGGTGAGCCTGGGAAACGACTACGGAGGTGGCAGCAACGGAGAGCCACTAAGAAGCCGAGTCCGTCGCGGACGGCGGAGGAAAGGGCGAATGCACTGCAAACAGTAGCTGAGATGTTGCGGGGTGGAGAGTCGGCGCAGGAGAGGGGATCGGACTCAAATCATGGCAGTGATGAATCGGGATCGGACACTTCACAAAGTGGGCATAACTGTATGCCGGAGGGGACCCCGCAGATGGCAGATGAGTTCTTTGGAAAGGTGACTGGATATTTTTCCCCTCTCCTCCCCCCGTTTCTTTTTTTCTTCTTGTTTTTCTGTCCTCTTCTCCATTATTCCTCTCTGTCGCTCCCCCCTCCTCCCCTCTGTCTGTATGAGATAATATTGAACGCGGGTGGTGTTTCTCTGGCGGGTGGGGGGCTCCTGGGCACGGGCGGGACCGGCCTATTCAGGCTGAAACACCATGGGTACTAAACTGATTTACAACTAAATATTAGAAGCTTTGGTCGCGCTCCCTCATAGGTCTTTAGTTTAGTTACCTAGGACCTTGTTGTTTTGTCGTAGGATTGTACTATGCACTGTTTTAGTACATTTGGGCAGCTGATCGCTGTCAGTCCGCTCGCAGGTGTGGGAGTTTAATGTTTGGGGTTGTTGTTGCATACCAGGTAGTCTATGAGAATTTCAGGGGCTGATGGAGTGGGGAGGGTACCAGGTGGGGGGTATTGTTTTACCAGATGGCACATCAGATAATTCGGTAGGGAGGGTACAAGCTCCTTACATGGAACATACGGGGTATGGGTTCACCTGCTAAGCACTAGTATACTGAATTATATACGTTATAGGAGTGTACATGTGGCGCTGTTGGAGGAGACCCACCTCACGGAGACTGAGGTGGGACGACTAAAACGCAGGTGGAGAGGACAGCTGTATGCAACTACCTATTCCTCCTTTGCGAGGGGAGCACTATTGTGGATTTGGCAGGCTGTCCCTTTCCAGCTTTCCCAGAGATTAGTGGACGTGGAAGGGCAGTATGTGGTGATTTAGGGGAAGTTGGCAGGGAGAGGGATCACACTGGGAAGTGTGTATGCCCCCAACCAAGAACAGATCCCCTTCCTAGAAAGGTTCTCTGGAGCCTTAGCGGGTGTGGATGCTGATAATTTTATTCTAGGTGGTGACTTTAATTGTGTATGTGATATCGAATGGGATAGATCTACTCCTCCACTTCGGGGCATGATGGCTTCTAATACAGCACAAGGGCTTAGGTGATGGGCTGCGGGGTGGGGATTGGTGGATATGTGAAGCCCCAAAATGAACAACAAAGAGTATATTCCTAATATTCACATCTGTATGACCTCCACACACGATTGGACATATTTTTTTGTTCCACTACAATGACCCACATGTTATCTGAGATGGAATACTTGGGGAGGGCCATCTCTGATCATAGTCCCCTGCTTATGCAATTTGCTCCTCTCCCTGTGCAAATTCCGATTCCCTTGTGGAGACTAGACTCTGCCTTGTTAGAAGACTACGGGTTTAAACAAATGTTAGCGACGGCATTGGTTACCTTTTTCTTGGAGAATCAAGATACCGCCAGCTCCCGGTTGGTGGAATGCGAGGCATTCAAGGTGGTCACCAGGGGACAAGGCTTGGGACAAACAGTAGTCCTCTGGTGAGAGATAGCCAGGGAACTCAGAGTGTTTGAGCAGCAGTTGCAAGAGTTGGACGGGGAGATGGTGAAAGGTTTAGCAGTACAAGATAGGATAGCGGAACTCAGGAGTCGCTACAATTCGACGTGGGACAGATTACGGACAGTTGACCTGAACAATTATAGGGCGCGGAAACATGAGGAAGGGGGCAAAGCCGATGGATTGCTAGCCTGGTTGGTTTGGCCTGAGAGTCAGGGAGCGCCTATCCCGAATTATCACTGATAGCGGGGGACAGGTGCTCTGTTCTTTGAGTGCGATTAACAAGGCGTTTTGTAGCTACTATGAAACTCTGTCTCAGCAGCCAAGGACCATTCCAACCAAAGCAATACGGTCGTACCTCGATGCCCTGCGGTTGCCAGGATTGGAGACCCATGTTGGCGACTCCCTGGCATTATCGGTTAAAGTGGGTGAAATTAGGGAGGCAATCAAGGGGATGGCGCAAGGGAAAAAGTCTGCCCCAGGTGGCTTACCTGCTGACTTTTATTTGGCATTCGTCGATATCTTGGCTCCAGAGTTGTAACACCTTTATGCGACTGCACTTGAGGTGGCAGGCTTCTCTCCTCCATTAGGGAAGCGGTCCCCCTACCAAAAAATAAGACTGACCACCCAAGAGTGATGGATTTCCGACCTTTACCCATGTTAAATACCAATTTTAAAATTCTGAGCAGAGCATTGGCTACCAGGCTACTGCCACATATGCAGCGGTTGATCCATATTGACCAGAACGGTTTTATACCCACACGGTCCATGTCTAACAACCTGCGGAGATTGTATAATGTAATGTTCCACAATAACTTAGGAGACTATTGGGATACAGTGGTAATGTCGATTGACCTCAAGAAGGCTTTCGACTCCTTGAGTTGGGACTTTTTACTGGCAACGATAGAAAAGATGAAGATGGGTGAGGGCTGGTTAAAGTGGATACGTCTCTTACACGAGGAACTTAGTGCACGGGTCTGCACAGCCGCTATGATATCCACCTCATATAATATCTATAGGGGGACTCAACAGGGTTGCCCCCTCTCACCACTACTGTTCGCGCTTGCTATGGAACCATTGGCGGAACGCACTAGACAGGAAGGTGGTCAACTGGGGATTACATTAGATGGGGCCACTCATATAATTTCACTATACGCCGAAGATGTGTTAGTATATCTAAGAGACGGGAATGTGGGGATACCTGAGATGTTGTGAATACTAAGGGAATTTGAACAGATGTCAGGCTTACAACTTAACAGAAGGAAGACTCATATATTTCCTCTTTGTCCCTCCGTAACGAGACCACCGACTCCCCCGCTGGATTTAGACTGGGTACCGGATCTCTTTAAATAGCTGGGTGTCCGGATCTATCATACACAGGCCGATTTGCTAGAGGGCAATCTAGGGAGAACTTACAGGGACTTCAGCAGAACGTAGCCTTCTGGCTGGTGCACATTGAACCTTCCAGTGATGGCCAGGGTGGCTCTATCTAAGATGGTGATGCTGCCCCGCCTCTTATATTACTTTGTTAACTTACCAGTAATAATACCGCGCAGCTGGTTTAAAAAGCTGGATGCACTACTGAGAGACCTGGTGTGGGACGGTGGCCAACATAGAGTGTCTTTACAGACCCTGCAGCTCCCATTTGTGAGCAGTGGTCTTGGGGCCCCAGATTTTGAGGCATATTACTTGGTGGCCCAATACAGTGGTTGGCCCGGTGGCTCGATGGGAGGGGGTTGGACATGTTATCTGTCATACCCGGTTCTGTGACGGTGACCCTCTTGCCTAGAATGCTTGATTGGAACAGGAAGATTAAACCTATGGGGGTGCTACTCTCCGTGGCTATGGACAGATGTGTGGCGAGATCCAAAGACGTGAGTCTCTACTCCCCTTGTGTTCCCTTGGTAGGTTTGCCGCAGACGGGTAAGGTCCTGCCCCTCCCATGGCACCAATTACAGGGATGGGGAGACGCAGGGGTACGGAGAGTAGAAGACTGTTATAGAGATGGGGAATTGCTGCGACTTGCAGACTTCCTGGAGTATCGTGAGTTGCCACCTGGGCCATTCTGGAATTATCAAAAGATACGGGGAGCCCTAGCGGAATTATGGGGAAAGGAGCTGGAGGAACCAGACATGCACCTGGTCTTCCACGCAATGGTGACACTGGCCGACATCTAGTGAAATGGCTCTATCAGAAGATCATTGAGATTTCGAGCCGTCCCTTACATCGGTTGAAGGAGAGATGGGAGGGGATGCTTGCTAAACAGCTCACTGATAAAGAATGGGAACGGGCCTTGGGTGGCCCCAAGAAGGTGGCGCGAAATGTAGCCTTTAAATATTTACAGTTTAATTCGCTCCACAGAACGTATCTCACACCGCATCGGTTGAATGTGGTGGTTGGGCGTACAAACCAAACATGTCCCTGTTGTACTCTTGGTGACGCAGACTTTGACCACATTTCTTTGGTCCTGTCCGAAGCTCTATGGCTACTGGACGAAGGTAGTGGAGCTGATTAATAAGGTAATGTCTTTAGAAACAGTGTGTACACCAGCGCTTGCCTATTGGGAATATTTCCACGGCCTAAAGCCAAACGATTGCGGTTTTGATTGGTAGACTTAGCCTTGCTGCTGGCTCGGAGGCGAATAGCTTTCAGGTGGAAGGCACAAAAGGCACCGTTAGTGACTAAATGGGAAGATGATTTAACTTACTGGGCAAGAGCTGAGGAACGAGCCTTGATCAAGGAAGACGGAATCACTAAACGACGCAAAACACTTGTGGAATGTTGGGCAGACATAGTGAAAGCATGGGACATGCGTCATGCACCACCGCAGCCCTCAGATACAGATTTGACTGACTCTGAAGCATAGAGTTAGACCCATTCCTGTCTTGATATCAGAGAAACCTAAGCCTGGATATGCATAACTGTGCTATTTTAGAACATGGGAAAATGTGGAAGCCCGCCGTGATAGACTAAGTATAAAAGGGAGTTTCTTTTTTTTTTTGGGCGCTTTACCACCCGGGTTTCCCTCAGAGCCACATGAACGGCATTAGACCCAGACAGTTAAATTAATAAATTACGTTGATCATGACCCCTGGTAGCAAGTTTCAAAGTTTAGTATACTAACAGTAGGACAGGACACGGGGCAGAACTCTTGTGTTCCGATATGTATTGGCTGGTTTATTTTGGCGTTAATCATTCTCAGCACTCAGATTGTATTTTTCTTGTCTATAGGATGCACTTAGGATTTATGGGACTAACTGTATATCGTCACTGGGGAATCCAGATCTTTAGCGTGGATACCCCAAATGAACAAAGTGCCCATATTTATAGAATTGTTTGGTTTTCATTATTGTTTGATTTCTTAATCTTCTTATTTTTTTTCATTCTGTGGTAGAGGCAACTGTACAACTGTGGTCATTACAAGATGTTACCCTGTGAATTTGTAGGGGAATAGTTTTCAGTGAAACATTGAACGTGTAACAGAATAACCACTATTACTGATTGGATCCAAATTGCTATACCCAGAAATATCATTGTACAGGATTATTACATGCATAGCTGTATAAGGATTGTGGAATGCTTGTTTATGAAAAGACTAAAGGCCAATAAAAATAATATTAAAAAAAAAAAGAATATCAATGTCAAGAATATCGATTTTTAGGTAAGTAATATTGATTTTTCAAATATAGAAGTCATAAATATCATTTGGAAAAATATAGTTGTTTATAATATCGTTTTTTAAAATTATTATGTATTTTAGTAAATATTTTAAGGGGCCGATTACGATGTCGGTCATAAAGCCTCCTACCTCGGGGAGAAAGAAAAAAAACAATGAAGACCCAATCCATTATAAAATCCGAACTCATTGTGAAATATATCATAATTTTAATTTAATTCAGTGCAAACTCTTGACTCACAGATATCCCCCGAATCTAGTCAGGGTTGGAGAGTGTTGTGCTGTATTCACATTCTATATTACACAACCATCCAACGTCCTTTAATAACCTCAATCGTTGGACACATATTAAAGGGCAGATACACATATATATTGCATAACAATCTATCAAGTGACCTTGTATGTCTACTGGGATAATAATACCCAGGATATATTGAATAATAATAGGTGCCTTTATTACTACTGTTTCCTCTTGTGCTTCTATAATGTATTTCAATTATGTTTTGGTTTACCTTGAAAATTGGACACATAGTAAGGGGCAGATACATACATACATACATACATACAGAAGATTTGTCTGGGCACAAGGATTACTTGGTAAATAAAAAATCTATTAAATTAAGAAAAGATGCCACTAAATACAAATCCGAACTAGTCTACCCGTACCTCTAGAAGGATTAATATGAACAACCAGCACATGACGGCTACAACATCAGAAATGGGTATCAGAATAGGAATAGATGGCCAATGAAACATGTGACCTTCTCAGACACTTCATACACAAGTTCTGATTCAGAAACAGAGAGGGGCCATGAGCTCAGATGCAATAAAGAGAATTGGGAAGAAATAGTCGGACCAAGCAGAGAGAATCCAGTTTTTTTTAACAGTATCAGAAGAAGAATCCACAGAACTTTTGAGGAAGAGGAAGAGGGACGTACCAATGCCAACAGGCAGGTCAAAGGAGAACTTACATGAGAACCAGGAGTCAGAAGGAGACGGATTTGGAGTAAAAAAGGCACCTTTTATCAACTTATCACCAAGGGCCTCAAATAGAGAGGAAACATTAGTGCTAGCTAGAAAGGGCATAGATTTGCCCTTGCAGCCCCGTTAAATAAATATGAAATTGAAAAAGATATGAGGGACCTATTCAGGAAGATTAGATGAAAATTGTTTTTCGAAGGAAAGTAGATGGTTGTGAGACACAATGTATCAGGCCTAAAATCTCCATCTGTGTGGAACTCCAGTTGACATATGGTGGGCAAAGAAGAAGACACTTTTGAGGGAGTGAAAGAAAAAGGAATTGAGTACCTATTGTGTAAGAAACAATCGGTCTATAACAACCAACCTTTTGAAAAACTGTCTTGATTTAAACAGCTACAAAGGTGTGAGTATATCACAATGAATCCAGGTGACAAGGGGGGAGTATATTTAGTATGGATACCCCAGATTACAACAGATGTATGCAGGCTTTACTTGATGTAGAAGTACATTATAGAAAGTCCAATAGGAGGGAATGGAATGATTTAGTCACTAAGGTGGGTAGCCTCTTGAGATTGGCAAAAGAGGATGAGCTCATTAGCTAGTAGGAATATGAATTCCTGCATGACAAATATCCCATCATGCCAGCATTATACGGTCTTCCTAAGGTCCATAAGAGCATGCACGACCCACCCATGAGACCGATCGTGTCAAGTTTGAATTCACTAACTGAACCCATCAGTAAATATGTGAACTACTTTTTAAGACCTAAAGTTATTAACAAATGTCCGCCATAAAAAACACAACAGACATAATTCGAAAGATCTAGGGGATCAATTTGATCCTGATAATGAATGGCTGGTGTCACTTGATATCAAAGCTTTCTATACGAATATCCATCAACTGGACACTGTTAAAAAGATCAGGAAAGTCTTACAAAATACAAATGGGGATGTGTCCCCCCGAGATACCTTTATCATGGAATGTGTGGAAATCATTCCTACAAACTTTTTATTTTTGTTTAACTGAGAATTCTAACGCCAGTCCAAGGGGACCTGCATGGGCACGACCTATGCTCCAAGTCTGGTATGTCTGTACGTGAGAATGTTTGAAGACAGGCATATATACAACAATGCAGCCCCATTTTTTTAAAATGTAGCACACTGGTCAAGGTATATTGACAATGAGTTGTTTTGTTTGTAGGGGACAGAAAGAAGCACTTGTCTCCTTTATATATTATCGGCACTGTGGAGATCAAAATTTGAAATTTACCTCATGTATGAGCCAATCAGAATGTGATTTTTTAGATATTAAGATATACTCTAGTGAAGGCAAATTAGAAGTAGAATTGTTTTACAAACACTCAGATAGAAATACCTTTCTCCACTATACCAGCAATTATCCAAGCTGCCAAAGAGACAGCATTCTATCCTGCCAATTCCTCTGACTCCATCGTAATTGTGAGGGGGGAGAGGATTTTGCATACCATGCAAAAACCCTACAGGAAAAATTAGTGGCGAGGGGCTATCCTAAGAAACTAATTAGGCGATCATACAAAAGAGCAAAATATTACAACAGAGAAAGCCTCTTTGCAGAGAAACAAGGGGAAGAGAAAGAACTGAGGGGCATATTACCAAGGAGTTGCGATAAATATCGCAAAGTGTGCTTAGCACTGTTATTTTTATCGCCGGCTATCTCTGGATTTAATCGCCGAGATAGCGTTGTATTATCAACGCTTATCTCAAAGGCAATAAGAAATCGAACGATAGCGGGGTTTTCCATGGAACATCTCTGGATTTCAAGTGATGTTCCATGGAAAACGGCGATAGGCGTGATAATAAGGCCCTGTGGCCTCAGCTGCACAATCCACCCCCCATGTTAGGTATGCCTTAGTCGGGAATTTAACAGACGTTAAATTCCTGCGTTAAGGCAGAGTTAGCGTGATTAAAATTATTGCTGCAACTCGTTGGTAATATCGCTGCCTTTGCGATATTTACCCGTGTTGTTTCGGCAGCCACGCCTACTTTGAATCTCATTAGCGATGCAATGGTAGGCGTGCTGGAAACGGGCGCTAAGTTAGGAAAACACGCGCTAGATGATATTGCGATATAATTATCGCCGCTTTTTGCCAGAAAACTGATGCTAAAGCGGCGATAATTATATCGACAGCCCTTGATAATATGCCCCTAAGAAATCAGAGGATCGTGTGTGTTACGAACTTTACCAATATCAAGAACTTAGTAAACAGAAAGTGGTCACTTTTAATTGTAGCAGGGTGTGAACAACTAGAAAAACCCGTGTTTGCATATAGGAGAAACAAAACTATAAGGAACCATCTTCTACACACATACATGGAGGTGAAGGGTGTGCAACAAAGCAGTATAAGAGATGGGTCCATACTTACAGAAAAATTTCCCTGCGGCTCATGTACTAACTGCAACATGTACATTAAACAAAACAAGATAGAATTAAATGGAGCCATTGGATGAATATCATGGTGAGTTGCATTACCAAAAATGTTGTTTACCACATTTTCATCCACGTCAGAAAGGGTACATGGGGGAGACTAGTAGAGAAGTCAGAACCCTGATTAACCCCTCACCTCCAAATTAATTTTATATTTCCCTATACTAATTCACCACTAATCCTGTTTGGGTTCCGGAGCGCTTCAATGCCTCTTCAGGGGTAGCAAGCACTATATGCAAACATTTTCCCTCTTCTATCCCACCACTATCCTTCTCAATCCAAACAGCAGACTAACATATCCACTGAATAAATTACTTTCATATTTCACTATACTAATTCACCACTAATCCTTTATGGGTTCTGGAGTAGTGTGCTACTCGCTGAAAAATCACTTCAACGCCTCATCTGGGATAGTAAGCGCTATATAAATGCAATTACAATACAATTCAATACAGACGGGCAGGAGCACTGCACTCTTGCGCGCACACAAACACACATGTGGGTCATGGCATTGACCTATTGTTAGACGGCGACCTCAGAGGAGCCGGGAAGGGGTCCTGACTACCCTGAGACCCACCCTCGAAGTATCGTAGCCGGGCACTGGCGGGAGATTCCCCAGGGGGAGGAATCTCGTATCTAGGATCGTACTTCTGGCACCACACGACACAGAGTGGCCACACCGGGTATTCTTAGAAATCAATCTTTATCAAGTAGGTTATCACTGCAAATATGTACTAGGTGAGCACGGGCTCAATGAGTCTCGGAAGGGGTAGGGGGTAGCGGGACAGTCTCTGGTAAAGGTTCAAGGCAGGGACGTATCCGGCGCACAGCTCACAATCCTCGAGCTGGGGGATACGTTGTTGTAGTCGGGGTCCGGCGGGACCGTGAGAGTCTGTTGGAGCCGCGAGTCACTCAGCGGGCTCAGGTGCAGGTTCGGAGGTCTTACGAGTTTCAAGGAGCCGCGAGTCACTCAGCAGGCTCAGGCACAAATTCGGAGGTCTTACGATCTTCAGGGAGCCGCGAGTCACTCAGCAGGCTCAGGTACAAGTTCGGAGGTCTTACGATCTTCAGGGAGCCGCGAGTCACTCAGCAGGCTCAGGTACAAGTTCGGAGGTCTTACGATCTTCAGGGAGCCGCGAGTCACTCAGCAGGGCTCAGGAGGGTCCAAGTTCCAGGAGCCGCGACCACGTCGGCAGGCTCTCGTTGTTCCAGCATCGAATCTGCCGGACAGACCCAGAGCACCCCTTGTTATAGGTCGACCCCTCTTTGATGTCCGGAGTCTGTGCAGGCAGGGGTCTTGTCACCTGGGGGTCGCTTGTCGGGATTTCCTGCTATTGTCTTTTGATCCTTTCGGGGCCGGGTCGGGAGGAGTCCCAGACACCCAGCAGGCATGGAGCCAGCCCTCAGGGAGGCCGGAGGGCCGATCGAAACCCATCGTCCCAGGGGAGTTCAGAGGTGCGATAGAAACTGCTCCTCCCTCTCTCATCCCCTGGAAGCGTGATGTCCTCCAGCCGGAGTGGCGCCTCTAGGCCCGGGTCGCGCTGGGGCCGGGCGGCCATCTTGGTGCATGAAGGGGGCACGCGGGCCCGGGGTGGCCGAAAGGAGAGAGGCCATGGACGGGAACGTCCGGGTCGGTGCGTGTGTCCTGGTGGGGAGGGTCGGCTGGGCCGTGTGCTTGGGCTGCAGGTACCAGGTTTCGGTGGTGCGGGGGCACGTAGGGCCATTCTACGAGGCCGGGTCCAACACGCGTCCCCCCCAGCTGAAAGCCGGAGAGAACTGCCCATCATCTTGGGGGGTTCTCTTCACTGAGGCGGAAGAACCGGGAGAGGCCGTCAGCGTTGGCGTGGTCCGTACCAGGGCGGTGTTCTACGGTGAAATCCATCCCCTGGAGGGAGATTGACCACCGCAGTAGCTTGGGGTTTTCTCCTCGCATCTGCATGAGCCATCACAAGGGCCGATGGTCAGTTTGGACTCTGAAATGGGTGCCGAACAGGTAGGGTCGTAGCTTTTTGAGTGCCCAGACCACGGCAAAGGCTTCGCGCTCTATGGTGCTCCATCTCTGTTCTCGGGGCAACAGCCGCCGACTGAGGAAGGCGACGGGCTGGTCTAGGCCTTAGTCATTCACTTGGGACAGGATGGCCCCAATGCCATGCTCGGAGGCATCAGTCTGGACTATGAACTCCTTGGCGTAGTCGGGAGCCTGGAGGACGGGGGCAGTACACATGGCCTTTTTTATGGCATCGAAAGCTTCCTGGCAGGCAGCCGTCCACTGCACTTTCTTTGGATGTCTTTTAGACGTGAGTTCTGTGAGAGGGCCGACAAGGCTTCCATACCCCCGAATGAATCTTCGGTAGTAGCCAGTGAGTCCCAGAAAGGCTCGGACCTCCGTTTGGGTGATGGGTGGTTCCCAGGCCAGGATGGCGTCGATCTTTGGCTGTAGAGGGGCGACCTGGCCGCTCCCGACCTGGTGCCCCAGGTAGACTACGGATCCTTGCCCGATCTGGCACTTGCCGGCTTTTACTGTGAGGCCTGCCTGGCGCAGGGCAGTTAGCACCCTCCGGAGGTGCTGGAGGTGCTCACTCCATTCTGAACTGAAAACAGCGATGCCGTCCAGATATGCCGCGCTGAACTGCTCTAGCCCGGCCAGGACCCTATTCACCAGTCGCTCGAAAGTGGCCGGGGCATTTTTCATCCCGAAGGGCATTACGCGGAAGCGGTAGTGCCCATCGGGGGTGGAGAAAGCGGACCGCTCCTTGGCCCCTTCGGTGAGCGCAATCTGCCAGTATCCGCAGGTGAGGTCGAAGGTGCTGAGGAACCGGGCTGCCCCTAGTCGGTCAATGAGTTCGTCGGCTCGTGGAATGGGGTGGGCATCGGCTCGGGTAACGTCATTGAGCCCCCGGTAGTCCACGCAGAATCGGAGCTCGGGGGCGACACCGGGGGCCGCTGCCTTCAGGACCAGGACCACGGGGCTGGCCCAGGGACTGTCAGAAGGCTCGATCACCCCCAGGGTCAACATCTTCGAGACTTCAGCTTGAATGCAGGACCGGACCCGGTCAGGAACCCGGTAGGCTCGGTGTCTCACCGGCGGGCTGTCCCCGGTGTCCACGTCGTGAACACACCAGTTGGTGACCCGGGGGGTCAGGGAGAAGAGGTCGGAAAAGTGTCTTAGGAGCTGGCGGCAGTCCGCTTGTTGCTGGGCAGTGAGGGCTGGGGAGAGGTTCACCCCTTCCACGGAGCCATCCTGCTCCTTGACACACAGGAGGTCCGGGAGGGGATCCGACTCATCTTCGGCCCCGTCATCGGTGGCCAGCAGGAGGCTCAGTTCTGTCCGCACGAAGTGATGCTTGAGGCGGTTCACGTGCAGGACCCGGAGGGGATCCCGAGGCGACTGGACGTCCACCAAGTATGTGACTTGACTCCTCCTCTCAACCACTTTGTAGGGCCCAGTCCATCGGTCCTGGAGGGCGCCAGGCTTCACGGGGGCCATGACCCACACCTGCTGGCCCGGCTGGAACTCGACCAGAGTGGCATTCTGGTCGTACCAGCGCTTCATCTCTTCTTGACTTGCCTCCAGGTTGGCCTCGGCCAGTTCTCGGAACTTCCTGGTCTGGTTCCGGAGGGCCAGGACGTATTGGAACACATCTCGGGGGTGGTCTGGGGTGCTGCCTCCCACCCTTCCTTAACCAAACTGAGGGGACCACGGACAGGGTGTCCATAGAGTAATTCAAACGGGCTGAACCCTAAGGACTTCTGGGGGACCTCCCGGTAAGCGAACAAGAGGCAGGGGAGCAGGATGTCCCACTTAAGCCGGAGGGGCTCTTCTAGGCCAGCGATCATCCCTTTCAAAGTCCTATTAAACCTTTCTACTAGGCCGTTCCCCTGGGGATGGTACGGGGTGGTGAACTTATAGGACACCCCACATTGTTGCCACAGGGACGTCATATATTTTGAGATAAAATTAGTGCCGCGATCGCTCACGACCTCGCGGGGAAAACCCACCCTGGAAAAGATCCCCATCAGGGCCCGGCCCACCACGGGGGCCGTAATGGTGCGTAGGGGAATAGCCTCAGGATAGCGGGTGGCGTGGTCCACTAGGACCAAGATGAAACGGTGACCTTGGGAGGTGGGGTGGTCCAGTGGTCCCACGACATCGATTCCGACTCGTTCAAAAGGGGTACTGACGACCGGGAAGGGTTGGAGGGGAGCCTTGCGCTTCCCCCCACTCTTCCCACTAGCCTGGCACGTGGGGCAGGACTTGCAGTGGGCTTCTACCGCTGCTCTCATTCTAGGCCAGTAAAAATGGGTCACGAGACGGCTGTAGGTCTTGTCCTGACCCAGGTGGCCGGCGAGGGGGACGTCGTGGGCTAAGCCCAGGAGGAAGTCTCGGAAGCGGAGGGGTACCACCAATACCCGTCCGGATCCCAGCTCCACCGACTTCTGCTCACTGTACAAGATGTTATTTTCCCAATAGATTCGGTGCGTCCCGATCTGGTCACCTGCGGCTTGGCCCTCGGCCTGGCGCCGCAGCCCGACCAGGGAAGGACAAGTGGCTTGCTCCCGGCAAAATTCTTCCCGGGTGGGCCCGCCCTCGTGGCGCCAATGGGCCAACTCGGGTAGATCTCCCAACTCGGGGACCGGGGCGGGGTCGGATGGTGCGGGTTCGTCGCGGGCGACGGACCCTTCTGATGGGGGGACGGGAGGACCCTCGGCGGGGACTGTTCTGGTCTCTTCGATCGGGGTGCTTTCGACTTCTCTCCGGGGAGTGAGTCGGGCTGACATAGATCGGGTGGTGGCGCACACCCACTCGGGGAGTCCCATCATCCCTAGGTGGGCCTTGCGCTCGACGTGCTTCCAGGGAGAACTCTCCAGGTTGTTCCCTAAGAGGCAGTTGACCGGCTGGGAGGTTCTTACGGCCACCTTGAGTTTACCTATCACCCCTCCCCACTCAAACGGCACCAGGGCTACCTGACACATACTTTCTCTATTGTCTGCGGATATTATGGGGCAAAAGACGTTGGGGAGGATTTGCTCCTCGGGGACTAGGTGCCTGAGGACACCGGTGATACTGGCCCCGGTGTCCCGCAGGGCCTCGACTTGGTGGCCATTGATCTTGACGAGCTGCCCGTATTTCTGTGTGTTGGAGGGTAGGAGGCTACCAGGGATCATCTCCCTATCTCCCAGGGATACTAGGGCCATCGCTGCGGGTTCCCACTCCTCGGCTTCCTCAACCTCCTCCCCCAGGGCTACGTTGGCTATCTGTCTCGCAGGGGTGGTAGGGGAGCCTTGGGTGGCCATGGGGCACTCTGGGTCATTGGCGTAGTGCCCGGGTTTCTGGCAACGGAAAAATGTGACGGTCACCCGGTGTCCCCGTCTCCCAGGGGGCCCTGTCAATGGTGGGGGGGGCGCCGGGAAAGGTGGAGGTTGTGTCTTGGGGGGGCTAGGCTGGGACTCTCTCGGCCCTCCCTGGTTCCCTCCCCCTCTCTGGTGGGGTGGTCCCTGACTGGCTCGGGGGTACTCACCTACCATGCCCCGGGAGACCCGGGTGTTGGTCCAGCGGTCGGCCTCCACAGCCAGCTTCCGGGGATCTGTGAGCTTGCTGTCAAGCAGATGCTGACGTAGTTCTATGAAGCAGTTCGCAGCCAGGTGTTCCCACAACATGAGGTCAGTGAGTTCGGCAAGGGTGGTGACTTTGCTGCCCTTGATCCACCCATCGAAGGCCCGACTGAAAAAGTTTACATACTCCACCCAGGTGGTGCCCGGGATCTTCCTGCAGTCCCGGAATCGCTGACGGTACATTTCTGGGGTGAGGCCGTATCTTGTGAGTAGAGCCTCTTTCATGTGGCTGTAGGAGGTCTGCAGGGAGAGGGGTAGGTCGAGCAGGGTGTCCCTTCCTTCGCTCAGAAACCGCCCCCACAACCCCGCCCCCCAGTCCTTCTGCGGGATCCGATGGGAGGTCATGGCGACCTCGTAGGCCCTGAACCATTGCTGAATGTCATCGTTTTTATAATATTCCTTGACCACATCCTTGGGGATGTGGACCTTCTGTTCCGCTGGGGAGGCCGTCTCTCGGTTTCCCGGGGGCCTCCCTTCCTCGTTTCTGGCCTTGAGCTCGAGTTCCTTCAAGCTGCGTTCGTGCTCCAGTTGGAGCTTCCTTCCTTCGTGCTCCCGTTGGAGCTTCTTCTCTTCTAGTTCGCCTTGTACACGCATTTGCTCTACTGCTAGCTTTTTTCCGCTAACTTTAATTCGCCCTCGATTTTGAGTTTGGCTAACTCGAGTTCATGATTGCGACTTCTCTCTCTGTCCGCGAGCTCTTCCGGGGATAGGCCCCCGTCTGGTACGATGCCTCGCACCTGATTGCTGCTGCTTTCACTCTGGGGGGGTTCGGCTTCGTCGGGGCGCTCCCCCGTGCCTTCTGGGCGGGAGGCCCCGGTCTCCACCCAAGTTTTCAGTGCTTTCTGCAAATCTTCTTTAGTGTTGAGACCAGTGGTAGCGATTTTAAGTTCTTTGCAAAATTGCTTTAGCTCTTTGTGTGTATATTCTTCTAGATGCTCCACCTGGAACACCCTGTTGGCGTTGGTTTCTGCGGGGCTCACGGTGCTTCCTTCTGCCATCTTTGTCGGTAGTGCTTCCGTTGTTCACGGTACGATCTCTAGGTGATGGGCCCGAATCCCGTCGCTTGCCACCAATGTTAGACGGCGACCTCAGAGGAGCCGGGAAGGGGTCCTGACTACCCTGAGACCCACCCTCGAAGTATCGTAGCCGGGCACTGGCGGGAGATTCCCCAGGGGGAGGAATCTCGTATCTATGATCGTACTTCTGGCACCACACGACACAGAGTGACCACACCGGGTATTCTTAGAAATCAATCTTTATCAAGTAGGTTATCACTGCAAATATGTACCAGGTGAGCACGGGCTCAATGAGACTCGGAAGGGGTAGGGGGTAGCGGGACAGTCTCTGGTAAAGGTTCAAGGCAGGGACGTATCCGGCGCACAGCTCACAATCCTCGAGCTGGGGGATACGTTGTTGTAGTCGGGGTCCGGCGGGACCGTGAGAGTCTGTTGGAGCCGCGAGTCACTCAGCGGGCTCAGGTGCAGGTTCGGAGGTCTTACGAGTTTCAAGGAGCCGCGAGTCACTCAGCAGGCTCAGGCTCAAGTTCGGAGGTCTTACGATCTTCAGGGAGCCGCGAGTCACTCAGCAGGCTCAGGTACAAGTTCGGAGGTCTTACGATCTTCAGGGAGCCGCGAGTCACTCAGCAGGCTCAGGTACAAGTTCGGAGGTCTTACGATCTTCAGGGAGCTGCGAGTCACTCAGCAGGGCTCAGGAGGGTCCAAGTTCCAGGAGCCGCGACCACGTCGGCAGGCTCTCGTTGTTCCAGCGTCAAATCTGCCGGACAGACCCAGAGCACCCCTTGTTATAGGTCGACCCCTCTTTGATGTCCGGAGTCTGTGCAGGCAGGGGTCTTGTCACCTGGGGGTCGCTTGTCGGGATTTCCTGCTATTGTCTTTTGATCCTTTCGGGGCCGGGTTGGGAGGAGTCCCAGACACACAGCAGGCACGGAGCCAGCCCTCAGGGAGGCTGGAGGGCTGATCTAAACCCATCGTCCCAGGGGAGTTCAGAGGTGCGATAGATACTGCTCCTCCCTCTCTCATCCCCTGGAAGCGTGATGTCCTCCAGCCGGAGTGGCGCCTCTAGGCCCGGGTCCCGCTGGGGCCGGGCGGCCATCTTGGTGCATGAAGGGGGCACGCGGGCCCGGGGTGGCCGAAAGAAGAGAGGCCATGGACGGGGACGTCCGGGTCGGTGCGTGTGTCCTGGTGGGGAGGGTCGGCTGGGCCGTGTGCTTGGGCTGCAGGTACCAGGTTTCGGTGGTGCGGGGGCACGTAGGGCCATTCTACGAGGCCGGGTCCAACACCTATGTTTTTCTGTTTTGAATGTTCCACAGAGAATGAAGATCAAATACTGTGACTGAACATGCCTGTCTGTATTTCCTCGAAGCGCTGTACCCCAGGAGCAAACTTTATGGGGGCTCTAGGACCTCTTGTTTTGCTAATCATTTAATTTCGGAAGAGTTGCACAAGGAACAATGGTCCCTAGTCACAAAAGTATGATTTGGACGGTTTTGGCTCGACCAGACGGTATTGGAGCGCTTTACATGAGCACCATATTAACATTACACATTCAGGCACAGGGAGATTAAGTCATTTGCCCATAACCACAAGATGTGGACGCGACCTCGAGGCTCTTGTAACGTTCTAGTTGTTCAGAGTACATCGTCACGCCCAGAAGGACCTTCACACAATGTAGCACTCTCTGGCCAAGCGTGGCCAGAGAGCTTAAATAAAGGGGCCGGCGTGACCTTCCGGCCCATACCACTGTGAAAGAGTGTACTATCGTTATTGGTGCTGCCCGCACTGTGTATTGTATACATATACGCCTAACTAAAGCATACCGGCGTCGCTTACCAGGGCCGCGACACTGGCGACGAGGGTGGGATTCATCATGCCCACGGACCCTTGATGGCGAAGTCGGTGAGCAGTGACGTCTCATCGCTGGCAGAAAGCGAGTCCGCTGCGGCCTGAAGAAAAACTCCGCCCGCCGCTATACAAGGAATCCTTCACCCTGAACATGCAAAGGTATTTTGGCCCCAAAACAATCAGCGCTGCCCCGTTGTGCAAGCGGAGATCCCCAGCGCCTGCGAGGGAAGAAATAAGAAGCGCGATTGGAGCCCCGGACAAGGCCGGTTGAGCACCTCACGGCGAGGGAGGCGCGCATGCGCAATAATACTGCCGATCAGCGATACCCGGAACCGGTGAAACCGGCAAAGTACAAAGCGGACGCGAGGGGTTCAAATCAAGCACCCTGCCAGAGGCACATGAGCGGTACAAAGTGGCGTTTAAGGAAGGAGGGGGAAAAAACAAGCATTGGGCAATACAAACAGACAGGGGACAATATAAATAAGCATTGGGAAATACAAACAAATAGTAAAAGGAAGGCACAGAGTAGCACCAGGGCCAGAGGCAGAACTTGGCCACCAAACAAACAAACATTGGGCAGTACAAATAGCAAACCAAGGGAAAAGACAATCAGAAGCCGGGGTGATTCAGCACATCAGCCCAAGAAAGGAAAGGCAATACCCAATACTAACAGTAACCCCCAGAGCTGCAACTGCGCCAAAATAAAGGTGTATAAAACCTATACATGGTCGACCAAGCAGCAGCAACGCCACCTCAACAGCAAGTTGCACCAGTGGCCCCACCAGCTCACATACATTCACAAGTCAGTGCACTACCCCCCTTTAGTGAATTAATTGACCCCGCAACGGCGTCACCCAGATGGAAGGTATGGATAGGTCGTCTCGACAACTATTTTATAGCCACCAGAGAAACTGATGGAGCAGTGAAGAGGTCCCTCCTACTATACTTTGCAGGAGATGAACTATACAAATTATTTACGCACCTACCGAACACAGGGCCACCGACGGACTACGACACAGTGGTCAGAGCATTGAATGCTCATTTCGACCCCCAGCTCAATCCAGATTACGAGCGTTTTAAATTGCGACAGGCCCGGAAGAGAGAGGGAGAATCAATGGACACATTCCACGCCCGCCTCCGGGAATTAGCTAGCACGTGCGCAGAGGATGACCCAATGAAAGAAGTGCGAGCACAGCTGATCCAAGGATGCCGGAATAAAACATTGCGGACTCTCATCCTGCGGCAACCTCGCATACTGCTGGAAGATATACTGATCCTAGCTCGATCCCACAAGCTTTCAGATGTCCGGGCATCTGCAATGGAAGCTGCCCTCAATGCTACAACCGAACAAACAGTGACCATCAAGACCGAGCGAGTAGACGCTTTGCGTGCAACGCCTCGTGGAGCACGAGGGAGGTGGCCTACTAGGAACCCGCGACAATTGCAATGTGGGTAGTGCGGGAAGGAAAAACACCCACAAGACAGTTGCCCTGCAAGGGGAAAAACATGCACAAAGTGGGCAATTCCCAACCTCTTCACGAGTGTGTGTCGGGGAGGCGCGAGACCCAGAGGGACCTCAGGGCGTAAACCGCCATACAGGCAAGTGAAGCAGCTATCACTGGATGATAACGCACACTCGAAGCCAACGAGCACAAGGGCACAGCGTCGACAATACTTGGAAGACTCATCATCGGAGGGTGAAGAAGAATGCCATTTTGTGTCCTTTGTAAACGACCTAAAGCAACGACGACGCCCGCAGCCTACATGTGCCATTAAGATAGCCGGGACACCGGTCACAGCCCTCATCGACACGGGGGCGTCGGTGAATGTCATGGGATACCAACATTATCAAACGCTGACACCCAGGCCAGCGCTAACACCATCCAAAGTGAAGATTCTCATGCATGGAAGCCAGATCCCACTCCCGCTGAGAGGAAAAATGTCTGTACCTGTCCAATCAGATGACTAAGAAGTAACCACAACTTTTCACATTGTAGATAGGGAGGCAGACATACTACTTGGGAGCCATACGGCCGAAGACCTCAGTCTGTTCACCTTTGCCAATAGTGTGAAATCCATTCAGATCAAAGACATCCTAGAATCATTCCCACAACTATTCGAAGGACTGGGAAACATAAAGAGGCCTCCCATAAAACTACATATTGACACTGCAGTGAAACCTGTTGCCCTACGATATCGACGAATTCCTTTCCATCTGAGGCCATTGGTTGAACAAGAACTGATGAAGCTCGAACAGCAAGGTGTCATAGAAAAAGTGACAGGCCCGACCCCGTGGGTGTCCCGCATGGTAATCACCGAGAAGCCCCGCCAACCTGGGAAGATTAGGATATGCATTGACATGGGAATGCCCAATCAAGCAATTAAAAGAGAACGGCATCTTACGCCAACTGTTGATGACATACTGGCAGACCTCAATGGGTCACAATGGTTTTCCAAGTTGGACTTAAACGCTGGTTACCACCAGCTGAAACTATATAAAGAAAGCAGATACATCACAACCTTTTCGACACACCTGGGCCTGTGGAGATACAAGAGACTAAACTTTGGGATATCTTCAGCTGCCAAAATATTCCAAAACGCGGTGAAGGAGGTCCTGTGGGGTTTGCAAGGTGTCATCAATGTTAGTGATGATATCTTAATACACTCTGCAACTCTTGAGGACCACCATCGTCGACTCAAAGCAACTCTAAAACGGCTAGCAGAACACGGAGTGACACTCCACAAAGAAAAATGTCAATTCTTTCAACGATCAATTGAATTCTTTGGGTATGTCTTCAGTCAAGATGGAGTGAAAGTAGACCCCAAGAAGTCGCAAGCAATTCAACTGGCACCTGCACCCAACACCGCTTCGGAAGTCAGAAGCTTCATGGGAATGGCAACGTACTGCGGGAGGTTTATCCCGAACCTTGCCACAATTGCGGAACCACTACGCAATTTGATGAAAAAAGACTCTGTGTGGCGCTGGGCCCGAGTGGAAGAAGAAGCATTCCAGAAGGTAAAGTCAGCACTACTAGCAAGCACGACCATGGCGTATTTTGACACCAACCGACAGACAGAGTTGATAGTAGATGCCAGCCCAGTAGGGCTAGGCGCTGTGTTAACCCAAGAGACAGAGCCAGGGACTTGGGCACCATTGGCGTTCACCAGCAAAGCACTAACTGCGACAGAAGCTCACTACTCCCAAATAGAACGGGAAGCGCTCGCCAGAAAATGGGCCTGCAACCATTTTCACTTGTACATCAGTGGCCACCCATTTAGAATGGTGACGGATCATCAACCACTACTCCCACTCTTCAGAGGGACGGCACCCCATCGCCCGCCCAGAATCGAGCGGTGGGCAATACAACTCCAAAACTATCAAATGGAGCAAAGAATCCGGCGGACTTCCTGTCGCGCCACCCAGCACAGTCAGCGGAAGCAGAGTCTGGTCAAGAGAGGAAGACAGAAGAATTCATCAACAGGATCACTCATTGGGCATGCCCACAAACGATCTCGAAGGAGGAAATAAGATCCCACATGGAGTCAGACATGGTCCTCAAAAGAGTGACGGACGCAATACGGAAATGTTCCTGGGATGGTTTTCTGCAAGGCGTCCAAGGATGGAACGAGACAGAGAGATCCCTACTGTTGAAGATGTGGAGAGTCCGAGATAAATTAAGCACCGCAGAATGCGGCATTCTGCTGAGAGGTTCGCGCATCGTCATCCCTCAAAGCCTGCAAGAACGCACAACCATACTGGCGCATGAAGGTCATCAGTGCACAGGAAGGATGAAATCCCAGATGAGAGAAAAACTGTGGTTCCCGAGGCTCGAGGAAGCTGTGGACAATGTGGTCAGGAACTGCCGAGCATGTCAACTCACAGGAAGTGCAGAGTCGCCAGCGCCAGTGATAACCGAAGATCCTGCCCCAGCACCATGGTCAAGGGTAAGTCTTGACTTCGGGAGCTTCCCCGATGGGAGGGTCACAGCAGTGCTAGCTGATAGCTACACAAAATACCCCTGCATTGAAATCCTACCATCCACATCATTTAACCATCTTGGGCCAGTACTCACAAAGATATTTGCACTATTTGGTCTACCACACGTGATCAAGACTGATAACGGACCTCCGTTGCAAGGTAACGACTTCATAGAGTTTCTATCTTGGCGGAGGATAAGACATCACCGCATCACGCCACAGTGGCCACAAGCCAATGGAGAAGCTGAGCGCTTTATGCGGACTATCAATAAGATCTTACGCATAGCAGTAGCTGAACACACGGACCCTGAAGTGGTGCTACAGAAATTGCTACGGGAATATCGCAGCACGCCCCACTGCACAACTCAGAGATCTCCGTGGTCACTGATGCTAGCAGGACCCCGACGGGATAACTTCCCAGTGGCTGACAACTGGGAACCTGAACCCTACAACCCATTAACTACCGAAAATCGAAGGACAATATACAATGACAAAGCAAGCCACCGAAGACGGGCAAAAGTCCGAACACTCATGCCAGGGTGCACAGTACTAATACGGAATCGTAGGAGTGGAGGAAAGTTCCACACCCCATATGAGGTAGGACTGTGGACTGTGCAAAGAGTCCAAGGAACAGCCGTAACGGTGGAGCGAGATGGAGAAGTGATAACGAGAAACATCTCATTGTTTAAGGAAGTGCCTAGGCCAGATACTGAACAACTGGGCCCTGAACAATCATCAGACTTTGATACTACACCCAGAGACATGGAACCCAATCACACTGATAAATCTCCTCATAGTCAAATCCAATCAACACCGGAGGCAGAGTACAACCCTCAAATGTCGAGCAATGAGGGAGAAGCAGCCAGACCTACCAGAGGGTCGAACAATGACCAACATCGCTACAACCTAAGGCCGAACCCTAGACCGAATCGCCAGCTGGCTGAGTTTGCGTGGGGATGTGACTTCGACACAAACGAGAATAGCTGATTTGGAAGGGGATGTAACGTTCTAGTTCAGTGTTTCCCAAACTGTGGTCCATTCCCAGGGGGTCCGCAAGCAACAGTTTTAAAAGCACTTCAAAGTTCCTTGACTAATCTGTAGTTTTCGCACAACTATAAAAGTGTCAAGATAACATCCAGTGATTAATGCACCTGCTGGAGAGAGAAGCGTGTTTTGTTCAGTAGCAGGTTTGACTCATCTAATGTAGCGCAGAGGAATATTATATGCCTGCTGCAAAGAATGTGTACCATGAATTTAAAAAAAAAAAAAACAATTATGAGTTACAATCATAATCTAGCACCTTAAACTATGACCTGCCATCAAACAGCTGAATGCAAACTGCATGGAACAAGTTAGTATGCTATCTTTTTTTTCCAGTCTTTCATAATCCTCATTTTGCCAAAAAGGTTTGTTTGGGTAGAATTAAACTATTATAATTAAAGTCAAAGCTAACCGCTATGTAACATTCTGTATCAAGATTTTGTGCTTCTCCAGACCATGCACTCTTAAAAAAATGCTCAACAGTATGGATGACGTGAATCCTACACCTTGAAGTCCCCTTTGCCTTATATAACATAACATTTTCTATACACCGCTGTACACACGTACGATTCATTGTCTCTGTATATGTGTGATGTAAAGTGCTCTGACACCCTACACTTGTATGAGAGATGCTATAAAACAAATGAAATACATGTGACAGAGGGGCTATTGAGAGAAGAGAGGCCCTCTTGGAGAGTGATTGTGAGGGATTAATAAAAGAGCCCCAAAAAGATTGTCGTATTGGTGCATAGTAAGGTAATCATTTACTATGCTTTACAAGCAAATTCAATTCAATTTATAATGACAAATGTGTTGCAGGATGCACCATTTTTTCCCAAATTTCCTTGGTGGGAGAGCCCCCCAAAGTTTGCTTTGCAGTGGCCAGGCTCATTCACTGCACTTAGTACTGGGACTGGTCTGACAACATTTGCAAGGGCTGCTTTGGGTTTCCAGTCTGGCCCTGGCAGGAGCCTCATACTGCGAAACAGAACCAAATATTGAAAAGTTAGTTGCCGAGATGCAGCACTAACCATCCAAATTAAAAGTTTTCGATTTTGCTAATTCTTTCTATATAAAATATTAAAATCTTTAGTGATTCGAGTTTTGTTTGGTGCGCACAAGTGTGTGTTTACTTTTTTCAAGCTACTGTTTTAATGTTTGAAATGTAAATCGTACACATTGTTTGGGGGTCCTTGGCTTCCAATAGTGACTCAATAGGGGTCCTCAGGAGTCAAATGTTTGGGAACCACTGTTCTAGTTGTTCAGGGTACATCGTCACGCCCGGAAGGACCTTCACACAATGTAGCACTCTCTGGCCAGGCGTGGCCAGAGAGCTTAAATAAAGGGGTCGGGGTCGCTCGTGACCTTCCGGCCCATACCACTGTGAAAGAGTGTACTGTCGTTATTGGTGCTGCCCGCCAGGCGCGCAACACCCATTGGGCTCACCGGGCTTCAGCCCCCCCCGTCATGTGTGTCAGCCCGGCTGAGACAGCCTTGCGGGCTGCCGTCCGTCTAATTGCAGCTGCACCTGAGTACTTCACGGGTCTTTAAAAGACCATTTACACGTTAATGAGGCTTTTGTTGTGTTTTCACCCCTTCTTACAGCCACTCTGCCGAAGGCTGGAAGACTTAGCCCCCCCCGAAATCTTTTTCAGCCCCCCCCCCCCCCCCGAAATGTGGCTCTAGTTGCCCGCCTGCTGCCCGCACTGTGTATTGTATACATATATGCATAACTAAAGCATACCGGCGTCGCTTACCAGGGCCGCGACAGCTCTAACCCTGGTTTCCTGCACCAAAGTCGGCAGTTTAGCCGACGGACCACATCCTCTCTCCGCAACCTGCAACCCATCTCTATTAACCAGGAGACAAGCGAACTGAAGCGTTTGAATGAAAACTATAAGGGATGCGCTCTTTACCAGAATGACTCAACTGCGTTGCATGGTTATTAGGCGCGCGTCAATGACTGATGTTGAATATATTTTTCTGTAAAATATTATAGGTTATAACTGCACCTCCTTGGCGAACGAGTTATATCACTATTTGCGAAAATAATGTTTTTTTTTAATCTCATTAACAATCAAACTTAACGTTCAGCAACGGCCTCCGGCAACAACTGCGAGAACGCTGGAAATCAGAACGCAGTCGTTTTCGTGAAATAAGACATGTTTGACCGAGTTGGTAACTTCTGAGTTTCATTTCAGAAAGCAGACCATGGCTGCTTCTTATTTCCCCATATACCAAGGTATTCTGGGCAGCACCGTGCCAAACACACAATTACCAGCACATCAAAGCCAATATATGTATCAACCGTTGCTACTGTGCATTGAATAACACTATGATGGATGCTGTGGCAGCAGGCAGGGAGCATTTTGATGTGCACAGACCGGTTTGATTAATGAGCGCTCCTACTGTGAGGCTGCATATGGAGTAAATTGCTCTTTGCTGAAATAGCTGATTTGCACTATTGCATTAATTATTTCATAAGCCCAGCACCCATCCAAACTTCACTACACAAGGAACGAAAACAAGCAAAGATAAAAATTAAAAAATACCATGAGATCGTTTAACGGACAGATCTTATCTCGCAAACAAAATTAAACAAATATGCAGGCTTTTTTAGGATACTGGGCGCGTTTTAAAAAGGGATTTGGTTTGTGTTCTAAAATTAACAAGTTGAACGAAAGAGTAGAGTCAGGGGGTCATTTTTGCATTGTGCGATCGCCCTGTGCTGTTACGGAAATTAGAGCAACACAGGAAGTAATACACAAAAGTGTAAATTATTAAAAACATTTTTCAATGCATTGCTGTAAATGACTGGTAAGAAGTATTAAATGGTTTCTAGCTTTTATGTAGGCTACTTTTCAAATAGGCACAATGTTAGTGCATGCTTAGGACACGTCTGACTTGACAGGGCAGCTGTCCTTGACAGTGCAACTGTCAACAGTCTTAGGGGGATATTCACAAGGACTTCTCTCCGATTTATCACCACCTTAACGCATCAAAAGTGGAGATAGTTTTAACACCCCATTCACAAGCTGAGGCAAACTGCAGACAATGCCAGTATTCCTGCGATAACTGCCCCAAAATGTATCTCCACGGTGGACACTACCAACGAACCCTAATGAGATGCAGAGTAGGCGTTCCCGTGCAAAACCACACGGAAAAACCACAACACCACTTTCACAACGAACTGCCAGATCCGCGATGCGAATCAAAACCACGCGATAAGCCGCGGTAGCAGCAGGTATTTAACACCTGCATCCTGCAGGTGTAAAGCCGGACAACTACCTGCAGTAGGCAACGGAGCCCGCACACAGCCACACCCAAAGAACAAACAACGCCATGGAGCTACTCATCATGCAGCTCGGAGCCCCAACAGGGCCACAACACCCACCGTCACCACCCCCAGGACCCGGACCCGCCCCCTCCAGACCACCACAGAGGCAGCGCAGAGTAAGACAGTGGACATACCGAAAACGCACCAGTCTCACAGACCTAACGCCCGAGGAAGTCACTGCCCACTACACGCTCAAAAGGACAACCATCATCTGCATCATGACCCACATCGGCCACAGGTTGACAGTCCCAACACAGCGGAGAACAAACATCACTCCACAGACAAAGCTGCTGGCTGTGCTTCACCTGTTGGCCTCGGGTACCTTCCAACCAACAACTGCCAGAGTCGGAGGGGTCTCACAGCCAGCCTTATCAAAGTTCATCATACCTGTCATGGAGGCCATCCTCAGCTTCATACCCCAGTACCTTCACTTCCCCCACACTGCACAGGAACAGCAGGAGACCAAGCAAGGCATCTATGCCATAGCTGGATTCCCGGCTGTGTTGGGGGCAATAGACTGCACACATGACCCTCTTGTGCCCCCTGCGGATACTGCACACCACTACCGAAACATAAAGCACATGCATTCAATCAATGTGCAGGCAATAGTGGACCACCGGGGAATGTTCACCAATGTCGTTCCACACTACCCCGGCAGTGTGCACGATTCCTACATCTTCAGACAGTCCATCATCAACCAGCGCGTCCAGGATGGCACATATAGAACTGGGCTGCTCGTTGGTAAGTGCCAAATCAACACACCACACACCTCAAAGCCACCATCACACAACGCACAACTGTGGGAATGCACACGTGACCAAACCACATACAACATGTCAATCAACATGCCCACCTACCAGACACGACAACACTACTCCATGGTGATCCTGGGCTACCCCTGCACACAATACAAGTATCTCATGGCACCCCAGCCACACAACAGCTGAACGTGTGTAGATGCACAATGCAGCCATGTGCGAAGTATGCAAGTGACCCATGAATGGAAATGTACACAATGACAAGTGAGGCGTGGATGTGTCGGACACACATGGGTATGCAAACCACAGATATGTCCATGCAGACCACAACTGCTGGTGACTGGAGAGTAGTGAACAGTGGATACAACCATGTCACCCCAGGCCGTGGGTCAGATAGCAGAAAGGTCACTCACTGCGTCCCCCCCTGTGTGCGTGAGTGTAGTGGGATGGCCCTGAGTACCCCAGGGCTGGGCATGGGTGTGGACAAAAACCCTGTGGCGCAGAGCGTGGTTCAGTCCCTGAAAGGCCAACGTCACTGACAGGGTGGCGCCTCACAGTCCACCACAAGACCGATGCTGTGGGCAGCGGGGTCTGCGACCCTGTGTGCCTGCTGCACCCCCGGACACTGATAAGCAGACCAGGCCTGCCCGCCCCAGTGCCCCAAGGCCGCACTGCTCACCTGCCGACAATGTTGTGTGTCAAAGAGGGCCCACCACCTGCCGGGGCAAGCTCCAAGCCCCAGTTCCATGACCTCTGCACCCTCCGCAGACCATCGCTGGCACCCACAACGCTGGCCCACATCACTCCTTTCTCTTTGACATACTCCACCGTCATCCTCTTCGTAGCAGTAGGTCCCACATGTGGAACTGTGTCCTGAGTCCTGAATGGCAGTGACCCCGAGTCAGTGGAGGCGGCCACAGCACCAGACTCCCTTTGATCAGTGAGGCATAATTCCATATCGCAGGCCTGCGACACGTGGTGCCTCTAACTCTGTTCAATGCAAGCCTGCGATATGTGGTGCCACTAACCCTGTTCAACGCAAGCCTGTGACACATGGTGCCACTAAACCTGTTCAACGCAAGCCTGCGACACGTGGTGCCACTAACCCTGTTCAACGCAACCCTGTGACACGTGGTGCCACTAACCCTGTGTGCCGTGAGTGACCGTCAGCCTTCGGCGGAACATCATTGGTGTCTGAGCCTGTGGCCTGGGGGTTGTCATCAGCAACGGGCAGGTACAGACTTGGTGTCTGGCATGAGTCTGTGGCATTCATATCTGCCATGTTGCCGGACACAGCTGGCACGTGCCCTCTGCATCATGCCCTGGGGGTAGACCTCCCATTCTCCCCCGTGAAACTCCACGGAAGGCACCTATGACACATACGAGACCCTGCTCTGCCCTCATGACCCTACCCCAGTCTCCCAAAGGTAAGCGTCCCATGGCGGTGGACCCGTGTTATCCGATGTGCATCTGAGGCCACTAACCCTGTGCGACTCAAGTCATCCCTCTTTGCTGTTCTGACATTGCATTTCTATGTGCCTGATGACTGTTGGAGTTGTTGGCAGCACCAGCTACTCACTGAGGGCTGGCTTACACTCACCCCACACACAGCCAGCACAGGCATCACTGGATTAGTGGGCCTGCCATCACATCCTGTCGAACCAAGTATTGACTCTTTTCTCCCTGCACAGTCACAGGTGATCAAGGATATGCATTCTGCCCTTGGATGATGACACCCCTCCGAGACCCGAACACACCCGCCCAGAGGCAGTACAATGTGGCCCACATACGCACCAGGGGCATAGTTTAATGCACATTTGGCATGATGAAGTCATGTTTCAAGTGCCTGGACGGCACAGGTGGAAAGCCCCTGTACAGCCCAGACATCGTGTGCAAGATGATCGTTGCATGTTGTGTGTTGCACAACATCTGTGTACGCACCAATGCCCCATGGATCCCAGTTCCAGAAGTACCAGACGATGATGGGGACAATGGGGCAGGTGGCCCACTGCAGCTGCGGCAGGAATGGCCCATAGGAACACCATCATTGTCAATTACTTCTCATGAGCACGTGACAATGTGGCCATCCCTGGCAATCATGGGACAGTACTAAATGTCCATAAGCACAGCATGTGTGAATAAAACATATTTGCAGGTTACAGGTTGTACTTGTACATTGTCATGTCACAGTTTCCTGCTGTGCCAGATGTGATTTGCCATGTTGTGCACATTTGCGGAACCAGTTGTGTCCTGTATTCCGTTGTGGAGGTGTTGCTGTTTGTACCCAGATGCTGTCAATGTCGAGGTGCCCTTATACTTATGTGCATATTCTGCACGGTGGGTGATTTGCTCCTGCGGCTCTGATTTGTCTGCCACTGGTCCCTTTCATGCGGTGTGCCTGTCAGTTCTGTACTTCCATGGTGCTGAGGTGTTGCAGACTTGGCTAACGTGTGCTCTTTGTCGAGTTGTGACCCTTGGGCATGGTTTGTCCACATATGCGTCGTTGACGTAAGGGGTTGTTTGTGCAGGTGGTTGTGTCCGAGTGTGACCAGCTCCTTTCCGGTTGTGGTCCGCACTCACCACCTCAGTGTCGTGCCGTGTACATTGTCATGGTGATTGGAATGCAGCCATGCTACTCGTCATGTGGTGTCTCTTGCATTGTCAGTGTGGCTGACGTATATGCATGTCTGCTTTGTTTCGCACATGTGCATGTGTTGGTTGTGTGCTTGTTGATGTGTTGTGTGGGTGCCCCTTTGGGCACATGGTGTTTGTGGGACTACTTGGTGTTTGTGTGTGTGCTGAAGTGTTCCAGTGTGATCAGGGGCATGAGCCTGAGTCATTGTGGGTGTGCAGTGTGCTCTGCTTAATTGTGCATGTGTGCCATTGGGCCCATCTCCCCCTGTCCATCCACTCCCTGGTCGGAGCGCACCCTGTTGATGTGGTGTCGGGTCATGTTGGACAGCGTCCAGATCCCCGACTCCTGTCACCATCTCCCGACTAGTGACTGTGGCCACCATATTCTCCATGTCATTTAGCTCCTGGTGTTCTGCTGGCCCCCCTCCTCTGGGGTGCATTGCTGCTTTCGTGTTGGCAGCGAGTTTCTACTTGGTTTTGCCATTCACATCAGTCCAGGGCCTCTTGTGCTCTTCCTTTGTACTCCTCTGCCATGTGACGGCATTCACATTGTCTGAGGTGGTGTGCCATCTTTGCCTCTTTGTTGCCAATGACACGTTGGATGTGACTTGCAGTTGGTGGTGGTGTTCTGGCTCATCCGTGGCGATAATCGGGTTTTCCTGGCGACTGTACCCCGCATTCCTCTTCCTCTTCTCATTGACCTTCTCGGGCCCAGTATTCCTGGTTGTTCCTCCGAGGGGATTGTGGGGTTCATGTTGACCTCTGCAGTCGGTCAGGGTGCATCCGTGGTACTACGCAGTTGATGTTGTTTTTTAGTGGCATTTTCCGTATGCTGTTCTTGTGCTTTTTCCCGCATTATGCGTGGGCATTGCTGGCCTCTCGCTGGTTGTCACTGTTTTCTTATCGCGTTTGGGCCCATCCCATGTTTTTTCCCGTTGAGGTTTGTGTTTTTATCTCCTTCGAGGTGGTTGTATCGCGGACATTGGCCGCTTTTTCAGCGGACTATCGCATTGTACCGGCGTGTTGTGAATTCCACATTGACACTGGGTTATTTTCCAGTGATAGGCTGCGATGTGTAAAGTTGCGTTAACATTCTTTGGAGATGTTTAGCACCCCTTAAGGGGATATTCACAAGGACTTAGCCCTGATTTATCCCCACCTTAACGCATCAAAAGTGGAGATAGATGTAACACCCCATTCAAACTTCAGACATCGCCAGTATTCCCACGATCACTGCCCCAAAATGTACCTCCACGGTGGACACCACCAACTAACCCTAATGAGATGCAGAGTAGGCGTTCCCGTGCAAAAACACATGAAAAAACCACAACACCACTTTCACAACGAACTGCCAGATCTGCGATGCGAACCAAAAATAGGCGATAAGCCGCAGTAGCATCAGGGAATTAACACTTGCCTTTTGCTGGTGTTAAGCAGGACGACTACCTGCAGCATAAAAGGCAGCCCAGCCAAGAGCCACACCGGAAGACCCAGAGTCATGCAACTCACGACACTGCCAATGGGCACGCAGCACAACTACATTCAACATGACACACAACATGCCAACCAATCAGACACCACAACACGACTCCATTGGGAATCCGGCCTTGCCATGCCCATAATCCAGCCACGGCATGGCACCACAGAGACACAATTGCAGGATGTTAGGAGAAGCATGGAGCAGGCATGTGCGAGAGCAGAAAGTGACTAAGGAATGTGAACCTACCCAATGACAGGTGTGGCGTGGTGGTGCTGGACAGACCACTGAGTGCAAACCACGGAAATGGCCATCTGGAGATCAACTGCTGGTGCATGGAATGTATTGGCCAGTGGACGCTACCATGTCCCCACAGGCTGTGGGACAGAATGCGGAAATGACGCTTGTTATGTCCCCCCCTTCATGCGCATGCGTATTGGGTTGGACCTGCGTACGCCAGGCCTGCATAGGGGTGTGAACAAAAAGCCCGTCGCATTGGTAGTGGTTCTCATTCGAAATGGACAACGCATCTGCCAGTGCAGCGCCTCTCAGCCCACCACGAGTTCTGCACCAAGCGCGGCAGGGCCTGCGTCCCTGTGCGCCTGCTGCACCACAGGACGCTGGTCACCAGACTCATCATGCCTGCCCCAGTGCACCAACGAGGCTCTGCTCACCTTCCTAAACCGGCATGTGCCAAAGAGGGCCCACCACATGCCGGTGCAAGCTCCAAGCACCAGTCCTGCGACCTCTGCAGCCTCCGTAGACCATCGCTGGCCCCCTGATGCTGGCCTACATTACTCCTTCCTCATTTACATACTCCACCGGTGTCCTCTTCGGCCCAGCAGGTCCTACATGTGAAACTGTGCCCTGAGTCCTGAATGGCAGTGACCCCAAAGCCGGGGCAGCAGCCACAGAACCAGACTCCCTTTGATCAGTGAGGCATAGTTCCATATGGCAGGCCTGCGACACGTGGTACCACTAACCCTGCTCAACGGAAGGCGGTGACATGTGGTGCCACTAACCCTGTTCAACGCAAGCCGGCAACACATGGTGCCACTAACCCTGTTCAACGCAAGCCGGTGAGACGTGGATGAGGGACCAGGACTACCCTGCGGACCAGTAGGTCCCACATCCAGCACCTAGTCGCGAATCATGAATGGCAGAGTCCGCACCAGTGAACGCACGGAGAGGAGTAAGAGGAAGATGCGGCTCAGTCCAGACGAATGCCGGATCAGAGTCACGGAGGTGACCGGTCACTATCAACAACTGACCTAGTGCCATCAGTCTTGTTCACCGCAAGTCCGCGTCCCATGTTGCCACTGAACCTGAACTACACAGGCCGGTGTGGCCATCCAACCTATGCTGGCGACAATCGGTGAATGGCCTGTGCTGACCGTTGCCTCAGGCCTACACTGTGGTCCAGTAGGTCACACATATGGAACTGTGTCTTGGGTAAGATGTGGAGGAATCCACACCATTGGGCATGCCTCATCGCAGGCGGCATCCCCTAACAGCACTGGTGCCACTAACTGTGCGCAATGAGTCATGTGCACCATCTGGTTGGACCTTGGTGGCGTCAGAGCCCATGGCCCGGTGGTTTCCTGCATCTTCATCTGGCTGGACCGGACTTGGTGTCCGACGTGTGTCTGTTCCATTCATCTCCACCATGGTGACTGTTTCAGCGTCGGCCTGCCCCCTGCATCCTGCCCTGGGGGTACACCTTTCACTGTCCACCGAGACACTCAGCGACAAGCCCCTTTGTCATCTACGGAAACCTGCACTGCACTTGTGACCCTGCCCCAGTGCCCCGCAACTCAGCAGCCCATGGCGGTAGGTCCATGCAGGACGGTGTGCATCTGGGGCCACTAACTCTGTGCAGCACAAGTCATGGGTCCTTTCTGGTTGAATGGTTGTGTCCTTCACGATGTACACTGTTGTCAATTACTGACTGCTCCAGGCAGCCCTTGCCGGCTGGTGTGCACACACCCCACACACATCCAACACAGATGTCACTTGGTATGTGTGCCTGCTAATAAATGTGGCTGTGCACATGTACCCATGGCCATTCACACCATCTGAGCAAGTGTGTCAGTGTGGTCATTGTGTCAGCATGATGGGCAAGGGCCCTGCAACATCACAGTGTGCTATCTTCATCAAACGTTACCATGTCACCTCAGCGTTGGCGGTGACCCTGAACATGTAGCTGCGCATGCACCCCCCTGCATGCACAAGCGGCATGTGCTGGTCTGGCGTACGTCAGGTCAGCGCAGGGGTGTGCTGATTCGGCAGGGGAGCAGGGCATGGGTTGGACCTGGCCTTGGACAGGAAGTGCGGTAAGTGTGTCTCTGTGTTGGGGTATCGTCAATGTTGCAATGTGACAAGTAGCAGGAGGGCGGGCCCGCACCTACGGGGACATGTAGGAGTGCAAGACCTCTCGGGTTCTTGGCACATGCATGCCAAGTGTTATGTGTATCAGTCCTGCAGATGCATGAGTCAGTTGCCTGGCCTCATTCGCAGCGTGATCACAGCCAGCCATGGGCTGTACACCTGTGTCTGCCCTGTCCGGTCCATTGGCCCACACTTACATGGCCGCCCACCTTCATAGGCCAGTGTCACGGTGTTGTTGGCATGCCGCTGGACATGCACGGACAGGCATTACAATGGTGTGCCGTAGGAGTGCCAGTGATGCAACCGCGCAGTGCACACAAGTGTGGGGGCTTGTGAGAGGGAGGAGCAGCTGTGTGGGAACGTAACACACAGTGAGACCGCTCATGTGCCACGTGCTGGGCATATCATCCATGATTCCCAGGGTCACAGACATTCCACCACACCCACGACAGACCTCTGTACATATCCTTTATGCATGCAGATGGTGAAGTTACTGTAGGAATGAAAGGTCCTTTGTCTGAAATATCAGGTGGTAGCACATCTGCAGCTCCAAGCAGGAACTTGCATGTGGGCAGCACCCCCTGACAGATGCGCCAGCATTTGCTTGCGACTCCCACACTACGCACTGCCCGATGTGAGACCAACGTGTACACATCCCACACGCAGATGTCCTTGGTTGTAGTTAGTGTGCGTGAAATGGCCTTCAAACATACTCCCACCCCACCCCAGGCCTGCGCCCGTTGCACACAGACACTGGTCATTGCACCGAGCTGTGCCATTTCATCCACAGGACTGGCACAGGGCAAGCCAGTGCCGCTTCAAGCAGAGCCACTGACGCAATGGCAGACCATCCTGGACACATGGTCTACTCCAGTCACTTGGAGCTGTACCGTGCACGTCTGCTGCATGTACTGGGGGCACTGCCATTGGTAGTGCTGAGGATCAGTTACCGGCTGAGCTTCCGCCTTGCGGACGTTACCTGCGTTTAGCCTGTGTTGCATTGTCACTCGTGCACATTCGAGTGGTCCATGGATGTCTGCCTCTCCAATGTGATGGTAGCTGACCTGGATTACGGCGTGTGTGTGTGTGCCCCCTGTTGGCCAACGAACAGGAGTGTCACCGTGATGCCCATTTATGGCATGCATGGATGTTTGGCATGCAGACTGGAAACTGGACCTGGGAGATTGCACGAGTCGTCGTGTGCAGTGAGCACATTGAGCCACTACCCAATTGGGCTTTGGTGCACATTGGGTCCAGTGGTTGGAGTCAGCACATCTGTTCAGGTCAGCTGCTGGATTACGTTGATGACATGTCAGATGTGGTGGACGACGATCGCTCATTGGAGATGTTGGCCAATGCAGCTGCACTCGCGTTCATGAATGAGTGACAAGGTACCTGGAGCCACAACTGGATGTCATGCAGCTCCTGGTGTGGCACTGGACTCCCACCTCTGTTGTGCATTGCTGCCTTCTTGTTGTTGGCGTGTTTCTGCTTGTGTGTGCCTTTCACATCATTCTGGAAGTTCTGGTTTTCTGCCATTATCCTCCTCCGCTCTCAGGCTGCATTCACCTTGTCCAAGATGGTCTGCCATGTACAATGTTTTGTTGCCAATGGGGCTGGTGGGGTTGTCTGCTGGCTCGGGTTGGCTCCATTGTGGTTGGCTGTTGTTTTCTGTTTGGTTTGTCTTTCTTTTTCAGGCTTTTGTTGTGCTCATTCCCGCCTGCCGTGTGTTTTGCGGGCCTGGCGGTGCTTATCCCTGCTTTTCTCATCGCGAGTGGGCTCATTGCACGTTTTCTGGTGTTGTGGTTTGTGTTTTTATCTCCATCGGGGTGGTTGTTTCACGGACATTGGCCACGTTTTCGGCAGACTATCGCATGCTACCGCCGTGTTGTGAATTCCACGTTAATATAGGATATTTTCCTGCGATAGGCTGCAATGTGTAAAGTTGCGTTAGCATTCTTTGGTGATGTTTAGCACACGTTCTTGTGAATATACCCCTTATTGTTACCAATTCTTCTATATATCCGAAGAGTAGGATGTGGCTCCACTTAAAACGGTATTTCTTTCTCACCTTATGCTCTTGACTGGTAGTGTATCATCCAGCCTCCAATGAAATGCTTGCATTGCGATGCATAAGAGAATATTTTCCACCTCAAAGGTGCTGTGAATCATCATGCATTAAAATCTTTAACTTACATATGCATTTTACACAGAAGGCAATTGTTTTTACGTCTTGCTTTGTTCACTTCCGCAGTTTTATATAATGTTTTAGTCAGGATTCAAGATGCATGCCAGACCTGTTGGCTTTGCCAATGCATGTTTAAATTGTCGTTTCACCCCGAAAGCACTTTCTTTAGTCATTTAAGGTAAATGTAACCTAACAGTTTTATGTTACAAATAGTATGCTCAGATTTTGTATGGGAGAGAGTGTGCATACAATATTGTGTGGCCTCTGACATCAAACTGTACTTTCACTCAACCCACTCATGAAGGCATGTTTTCCAAAACCTTTGAATCTATCCTCCTTATACCCTCATAGAATTATGCAGGCGACACCAATATCCCCTATATGCTACCCCATCAATCAACAGGTTTCAGTGCAATGTTGAAGTGTGCAAGTGGCATGCTGCGTACAATATTATTCACTTAGGGCACGATTTAATTCTGGGTAGTAAGGATACTTCGTTGCAAAGATGGGCCTCAGGAAGAAGGTCTTTCTGCAGCTGCCCACCTAATTTAGATGGGCAGAATTACAGGTAGGGCTCCCCGTTTTATGGTATTTGTTTCTTTGTCATTTCCGTCTGTATTTACCCATATTCATTTTTTGTCAATTTCCTCTGTATTTATCCATATTTACTTTTTGTCAGTTTCATCTGTATTTATCTATATTTATTATCGGTTTGTGAATAAAGTAAAGTTGAAACTTGTATATTTCCACATTTATTTAACCAATAAATATGACGTTCGGTGATATGAACACCCGCAGAAGATAAATCATTGCACTTATATGACAATATGCACATTTCAGTATCAGCCTTGTGCATAGCTACTGCTGTTTAAGCCTCTGTACTAAAATTCCTTTCTTTTTTAACCCTCTTACCTATCGAATTCACAGATATTGGCCTGGCAGTCGTGGCAAAGTGTATTTAGAATCACTCAAAAAACACCCAATTTCCGTTTTTATCCACATTTAAAAATATATACAGACAAGAAAAAAAATGTTTTTCTGTCTGTATTTATCTGTAAAAATCAGAAAAACGGAAAACGGGGAGCCTTAATTACAGGGCAGCTTTCAGTGACATCTGCTTAATGCTCCCCTTCCCATTGTAGCGTACGCCCATGGCGAGCGGAACATTTTATTATTCATTTTCAAAATGAAAATCCAGTTTCAGGACTTTGTTTCTGAAAATAAAAAAAGTAAACTGTTTAGTGCTGGGCTCCACCCCACTGATGGTGTCCTGCACCAAACAGGAAAATGCATTGACATGAACAGCGTGATGGCAGTTCCGGCCAAAGCTTTATAAATGACCTCCATCTTGATGGTCATTTATAAATCTGTCAGGCAGTCAGTCCACCGGGGCGACCGAGTAATTATTCCGTCATCCTGGGGGACAGCGGACTGTCCGCCAGGACTTAATCAGGCCCTTAATTTCTATCCCAAATTTAGGAACATCTCATCAACTTTCAATGTGCTGCAATCCACCTTAAAAGGCTTGTTTACAAATGTATTTATCACCACTATGAATGGCGGTCAATAGTCAACATGTTCTTTTTTCCCACATATCAGTGTCTGCCAAATTACTTAAAATAGCTACTGCTAATAATCGTGTCCACATCACTGATCTACTGCACTGACGATAAGTATATAAGCAATGGGAAGAGGATGTGGCATAATGGCTAGAGCAGCCAACTTAGAAGTTGGGGAAGCAGGTTCGAGTTTGGCGGGAGGCTCAAACATCCTGTGATTCTGGGAAAATCAATTAATCTCCCCGTGCCTTAAAATGAATGTGTCCACCTGTAATGCAACTGGTGCTCATATAAAGTGCTCTGATACCTTCGGGTCGAGTTCGCGCTATATAAAGCTGCAAAAAAAAAAATGATAAGGCTAGAATTTCTCATAGTAACAAAATTAATTGCAGTGTGCACATCCACACATTTGTGTGAATGAAGCAATGAGTCATTTTTCCATAGCTAATCAGTGATATATCAGTAGGCATTCAGTGGATGGAGCGAGCTAGCAATAACCACACACCTGCTGTAAATGGTTTTGGATTGGTGCATTTTAGTACACTGAAGTTCTTTTCAGTCGTATGTGCATGATTGTATACCATACATGGGAATTTTGCATTCAGAACTCTCACAAAATTGGTTGGAAGTAAATAGAAATCTCAAGTTGGCAGAGATTTTGAACTGTATCAAATGAATATAAGCATCTTGGAATATATATCTGTCTGTTACTAGCATACAGTGCATTCAGAGATCAAACAACAAGTTCGATGAACAACAGTATGAGCTATGGAAATTGCAATTCTCTAGGGCATATTATCAAGCCCCTTATGGCCGCTTTAGCAGCAGTTTCCTGCCGCTAAAACATTGATAATGTTATCGCTGTTCTTGATAATATGGCCCTAGAGGGTCTGCGATGTCTACCCAGGAGGTCCATGTCTGTTTAGAAAACGAATTGATATTAGCAAATTCAAATATGATATGCACATAAGAAAGCAAAATGTTAAATCACGCCCTTTAAAACGGTCTGTAAATATGAGGAAATTTGAAAGTGGAGACGAAAAATTAATTTGGTATCACTAGACTGATTTATGGGAGCAGCACAAGTACAGCAAACAGTAGTATGGACATTTGGAGGCATCAGTTGAAGCACTATTATGTGCTGCCAAAAAGAGAAGATGCAATAGGACCAAAAACGACAATGCTTATTGCTACAGTTTAATATATCACTTCAATAAAAAAAAACTTTGACAAACTCAAACTTTCCCATTCACAGAAAAGTTTTGATTTGTTTGTATTTTTAATTTGTGAATTAAAGCAAATATTTCATAATGTGTGTGTGTATTTGTTTGATGTACACTTGTTTCTGTAGTTTTGTGGGTTTTTTTATTATTTCAAATCAGCCCAGTGTCCCCGGCTTCTAGTGGTGATTCAGCACATATCCACAAAAATCAAAAGATTAAGAACCTCTGGTCTAGATAAAGAGTTCCATTGATCCAACCAAATAAAAAAACACACCAGTGCATTTCACATTTGCACCAGATGTTTACCATGTTTTTGCGCCAGATAGACCAATTAATAATATTTTTTTTTAAATCTGTTTATTGATTGTTCCAGGTTGATAACAAATCTTAGAAACAACATTTCATCGGTAGTTACAGAAGCAAAAAGAACAAATGATGGACGGAATGCTGAACAATGCATACATTCACCCCCAGTTATAAAGATCTTGGTTTAATCCATCGCTCTTTTGCTCACCACACCATCTCAGTTTGGACCCAGAAATATGCATATCAGTCTTGACCCTGCTCCTCATGAGAACACTCCAGCCCGAACTGCCAAGCCAGGTCCTTCCTGGACCGGAAACAAGCATCCTGGAACCGGTTTCAGGGCATCGCCCCTCATCAGCCAGGCTAGCTTGAATCCAGTGAGTTATGTATCAATGGGGTAACCCGGTAGACCACTGGACTTGGGTATAGATAGGTACACAAAAAGATAGTAACAGTGGAGACATATTTAGAGGAGTAAAGGAGCATACATTTGTTAGTGATTCGAACAAATTTAACGACACCACCTATTTTCTGCATGTATGACCATAATTTAATCGATTATCCAGAATTTCAGTCAAAAGGAAGATCAGCAATTTAAATCAAGGCCAAATGCATCACAATGTCAACATATTTAAATACATATAGGTGTAAGGTACGTGATAAGTGCAAGATTTTGGGATGAGTGCAGGACGTTGTGAGGGAGGAAGGTTGCGTAAAAATAGGAACATCCACAGTTTGTTGCAGAGCCTAACCTGCCAATTGAATGGCCACAAAACTTAAATCAGACAACACAAAATTAGAAAGCAGTTGTACATTCACTGACAATCTCCTGTGTTGATTGAAGACAGAAGTAAGTCGACGTTTCGACCCCTGTTAGAACCAGCAAATTGGTTTGCTTGGAGTCGGGGTCTTCATCAGGACCAAGGGAATGGGCTTACACCAGCATCAGCAGCATGAATCAAGCTGGAAAATTGGGAAGGGGCCAATCAGTGCTCCCAAGGTGTAGTATTCCACCACTCGGTAAGTGAGTCTGGGAACGGCTGAATTAATCAGCATAAACAAGGATCCGTTAATGTCCCAAGTGGCTCTGCAGGATAGACTTTTTAGTTTTAATTCATCTGCGAGGGAGGAGACCTGCTGCTCGACACGATGATTGCTTCTGTCGTCGCATAATGATTGAATCCAGTGGCGCAGTGAGCACAGGACCCACGTCTGGGCACACCTTTCCCTCTTAGGGTGACAAAAGCAAATAGAACAAATGATGGATGGAATGCTGAGCAATGCATTCATTCATCCCCAGTCACAAAGATCTGGATTTAATCCATCGTTCTTTCGCTCACCATGCCACCCCTGTTTGGACCTAGTCATATGCGAAACCATCTTGAAACTGCTCCTCATGGGAGCCAGGATACCCGTTGGGTGATAGTTGCGCTATATAAATGCACTATACAATACAATACAATACAGTCCAGCACGAACTGCCAAGCCAGATCCTCCCTGGACCGGAAACAAGCAATACTGTTACGGGTTTTGGGGCATCAGTTACAAAGTCAGTGTAGCTCCCAGGGAGCTGAGTGCTAAGATGTATTACAAATTGTGTTCTGCACAATAGGACAGTACTGAGAGAAATTCGCCATACATCAGAGGCGTTAGTCATATTGAACACAACCACATAGGAGGTAAGATGCAACACAAACATAGCAGCCCACCAAGAGGGCCAACAACATGTGCATCGAGAATTAGACAAACTAATCCAGTTTTGAGTAATACAACAATTAAGGAAAGAAACCTGAGGCTGCATCTCACCCCCCTTACTGCACATACATTTGTGTTTAGTTTGGAGAACACATGGTTACATTAGTCAGCGTGCATGTTCTGGGTCCTGGAACAGAGTGAACAGGGAAAGGCCAAAGGGCCATGAGTGCCAATTGGTTAAGTAAGGTTCCAGTCATCCGCTGCTGCCTCTCTACCCTATTGTGGGCCCTCTGGAGCCTCTGTGGCGTGCTGTATGGCGATCTGGATTTCGAATGTTGTCGCACTTGGTGACAGTGGTAAATTTGCACAGCACCATTTGCACAGCACCAAGTTGTCTTCGCTGTGCAGAGCAGCCCTTTTTCCTGGGCCCATGTGATCAGGGATTGCATCCAGGCTGCTAGAGGTAGCTGCTTAGGTAATTACCATCACCAAGTAATGAGGAGTTTGGCTGTTAGCAATCCCTGATCAAAGAAAGAGAAGGTGACCCTCTGTTCTTTGTTCCTGTGGTGGAGATCTAAGAGGCATGTTTCCCATGGGTGCAATGCAGGAAATCTTATGCAGATGGATAAGTGAAGCATGATTCCTCACCAGTAGCGGTGAAGAGATGAACAGGCCCATTACATGAGGTGTAGGTCTGAGTCAGGCAAGTGATAGCGAGGGCAGGCAGCATCTGTGCTGTGGAAATTGCGATTTATTTTGGCAGGAGTAAAGTAGGCCCTGTGTATGATGTAAAATTGAATAAGTCAGAAGTGATATTTGCATGGAATGTGAACTGGGTTTTCCAATTGTCTATACAGGTGTGAGCTCGGTCTGCCTCCCAATGATGGAGCAGGGTTGGGAGTAAGGGTGGGCGGAAATTGCGTAATCGCGTTACGCAAATCTTCGCGAAAACGCTAAAAATTACCGTGAAATATCCCGAAGACGCGGAAGTTTTTGTCCAGCCCATTCGGGATGTTTTTTGCGTGATCGATTTGGAAATGTGTCGCCAACTTGCCCATGTGGTCGCTAATGGGCGCAGCCATCTTGTTTTCACTTGTCCCGCCCGCTTGCTATGCTATTTCCTGTTCCGGGTCGCGCAATGCATGCTCGCGCTTGTTTGCGTTAGGTATTTCCTGTTCGGGAACGCGTATTGCGTGTTCGCGATGCTTTTTGTTTGCTCGGGGGGAAAATATCTCGCGAACTTGCCCATGCGGTCGCAATGGGCGCGGACATCTTGTTTTTCACTCTATGCTATGGTTCTGGGGCCTGCTTTTCAATCCTCCCTCTATCTTTGCAATCCTTTGCTTCTGAAAATTTTATTGTTTATCTTTTTTATTTATTATCTCTCTCTCTATTTTCCTGACTCCATATTTTTTTTTTGTCTACTTTTTTTGTGTTTTTTATTAACTTTTTCACTCTTTTTCTATTACCTGCTTTTAAAATTTCTTTTACTTACTTTTTTTAATTTTTACCTTTTCTTTTCCGCCCCCGCCTACCCCAGAACCATGGCAAAGGGCCACAAGGGGCATCGCAGCTTGAGCCGCGACCGCCTTCCTTGCGGAAGGTGGCGCCCACAAGGGGTGCAGGCACGGGCCTTATTTGGGGAGGTGAAGTTGGTTTTTTTTGTGCAGCGCCACCTTCCCTTAACCCTGGCAGCAGGCGGCAGCCCTGGGTCCGGGTACAGGCTGCGGGAGCATCGGCAGCAGTGAGGGAAGGTGCGCCGGGCAGTGTTTCGCTGCTCGGGTGTCCGGCGCAGCCAGAACCAGCTGACGCACCGGTGGTCCAATATCCTGGACCGGGAAAAGGACCTGCTGGACCTGCTAGGAGTGGAGGTCCCGGGTCTTGTTGAGTAGCTATTTAATTATTACTACTTTGTGTCTGTTCTTCTGCTCTGTGTTATATATTGCAAATATATTTTTTTTCGACCAGCTAGAATGCTGCTGCTTACATACATTTCAGGTAGTTTACGTTTAAAAGTCTGTCAAAGTGATTGTTATGACACTGGTGCTCTGCGCTACTAATCTTGCTATTTGCAACTTTGCGTTTGTGCTCGTTTTGCATGATTATGTAAGAGTTTATTTTAGAAAACTTAAGTTAGGTAATGCTAGAGTGACTCTAGTCCTTCCTTTGTCCTGTCACTAAGAGATAGGGGTGAATTGATACTTAGGTTTAGTTACTTATTATAAGTTTGTAATTTTTTAGTGGCCTGCTACGCCCCCTGTATTACGTCATGTGCTGCTGAGTGCTGCTACTGCTTACCCCAGTCTTTGGTAGAACCTTTTGTAGTTTGTTCAGTGAGTACTAATAGGCTTAGCACTAGCAGAACATCTGCATCAACGAACCAACAATTTTGTGTATGCAAAAATACAGGCATCTGTCCTCCATTTTTCCATTTTTGAGGACTAAAAGAAGTGGAAATGCTTACTTAATGTACAATTGGCACGCCTGGAATAGGTGGGCTCGGTCAAGTGGTATGTACTACTTAGGCTTAGTTAGTATTCTGGAATCAGAATGGAACATTGGATTAGTGTAGATAAATAATAACTAGTCGGTCCGCGAATCCCCAGATACTACTTGTCGACCAGATTAGATAGGTCAATGTTATTGCAATTGTTGTTTACACAAATGTTTTTTTGACAGTCTTATAAAAATATTTTATTTGTTTCACACCAATCATCAATGTTTGTCTTTTCCTTTCTTATATCTTTCATGATCAGCACCCAGGGGCAAGAAGACGGTGGCAGAGTCAGAGGGAGCAGTTCCAGTTGGACAAGAGGACCAGAACGAGGGCTCTTCTGCTGGCCCCAGTAAGTCTTCCTGTTCTTAATATTAATTCTTATTCACTAACTTTTACTGCCCCATATTTTTTTCCCCAAACTATTGTTTCCGTTTCCTAATGCTATTTTTTATCAACGATTACCCTTTGATCTAGACTATCTGTTTCTAGATTCTTGTTATCCCTGCCTCTAACTGCCTCTGCTATGACTCTCTGTACTACTATTATTAGTCTGTCTGTAGCTAAGCATGCCCAGTTTGCCACTCTTTATTTAAATGGTTTGAAATAAAACTCAGATTCACCAGTAGCTCTAGCCATTGATGAGTCCAGTCCTTTGGATTGTCCTCTTGTACTCCTTCTCTTCTTCTTAATCTTTGAGGCTTTATTAATCTTGATGTTTTTCGACAATTCTCACCAACAAAAATGCCCAACCAGATTTTACTATTTTGATGGATAGGACATACTACTACTGTTGTAGGGATTTTCCACATACAGAACATTGCAGTTGCACAAGAAAATAGGATGTTGGTGATGGACGGTTGGACCTTCATAACACTCACACCTCAGTCAGAACAGAACCCACCACAATCCCCTGCCCGACTAGTTATAATAGTGTTTTATTACTATTAGCTCTCCGAACCCCCCCCCCAAGAACATAACACTTCCGACCTCTCAGTCCTGGAAGCAATGCACAAGCACACCCTTCCTTTTGCTCGCTCACTCCTGTAAGTCCATCCACACCAAATACCACCAAGTCTATTTAAGTTCAAAATGTTTATTTGCAACTGACAAGCTATGTACGTTGTTCTATAATCAACAGCAAAATGCATAAGATTAAAACTCTAAACATTGTTGCACTTAGTTACACTTACAACAACTACAAGTCCATAGAACGAAGAAGAAAAAAAGCAAAATCATGATTAATAAATAAGTGAACAGGGGTGGAAGCACCACCATCCCCTTTGTAGGAATAGGAATATAGTTTATATAAAATTATAAATGAAGATCTGAGCGAATACTCTTTGAAAAAAAAAAATGAAGATCTGAGCGAATTCTGTGGACCCCTCACCTTAGAAGAAGCTAGTACTGGTTACATCATAAGCTCTGCAAAGCTCTGGTTCGTAGAATGGAATCTTCCGTCTTTTAGGACAAAAATGGTGCGCGTTAGTATATTGCAAGCATTTCTCAGTCATGGCAAAAAGTGTAGCATTTTGGATAAGCAATATGGACTAACACCAGAACTCCATAACAAAGTGACTTGTTTTCATTGACCTTGTACGCAGCGCTTAGACAGTAGCAGTATGAGCTCATGTGGGCTCAAAGGCGTCACTCTATATACATTGTGTTTTTGGTCACTCTTTATACAACAAGCTGCGAGGTAACGACGCCTGTGCTAGAATAAAAGACACAAAGGTAAAATGGTAGAAGGACTCGGGCTAACTAAGCAAAGACTAGAATGACTCTAGGGACCATATAACTACAAGTGTCTACTCTACTACTACCTGATTTGTACTAGTGATGTATGTTGTATATGTTTGCATTACTATTAACCCATTTTTCAATCTTGCTAGTGAAAAATAGGGGGAGGTGGATATGACACCTAAAAAATGTGTAATGTTTTTTCAAGGCGCACCACCAACCACCAGTGCCGGGGCCAGCAGCGACGCGGCTAATGACTGAGGAGAGGAGGAGGCGGCAGTTGCAGGAGGAGCAGCAGGGGGGGAGCAAGCAGCAGTGGCAGGCGGTGGTAAGGTAGATACCTAATCCTTACTTATTGACATTACACTCACTGCAAGGGTGTACTGTATAATACTGTACATTTGACTTACCAAGTAACAGGTTGTTGTGAACGGTTGAAGACACCCTTTACTTAGCATTATTAAAAGCATTAGTGGCGGGAGTGTTGTTGAGTAACCAATGGCCTCTTCTATCTGATGATTTCAACTCAGCTGTGAAAGTTTTATGGAGAAGACTAAAAGTCAGATCAGATGACCTTGATGGATGGTTGAATGAAAAGGGAAAGATGAGTGGAAGGAAGAAGGACGGGCGAGATTTAAGATTTATGACTGGCAGAGAAGGATTTGTGGGATGAATGCAGCATGCATACTGGTGGCTGATAGGAATCAGATGCATGGCTGGTTGAATGCCTGAAACTCCCACAAATGTTAAAGTCCAAGAAAGTGGGAGGATAGATAGTACATACCACAAATGTTATGTGCTTGCTAGTGCTACCGTGACACTATATGTAGAAATATTTGTCTTACTGCTTTGCTAAGAGTATATTTTACAATAGTCTTGTTTTTTCTTCTTCATATATAGCTACTCCTTCCAAGGGGAAACCTGACCGGAAGGAGTTGGCAGCCAAGGCCCGGCGCCGGAAACTGGAGGGCATACAGACCGAATATCGTCAGCTGGTGGTCCTGGAAGAGGAAGAGGAGGAGGCAGCAGCAGCTGCAGCCTCGTCCAATGCCCCGGGCCCCAGCCACCGCCATCCAGTGGTACGGCGCCACCGTCTGGCAGCCGCCCACTGCTGCCCCTCCATCAGTGCTGCCCACCCCGTGAATGCAACTACCACGCATTGAAGCACCGTGTTGCCCGCCTGCAAGGAGCAAGTTCGTGTCCTCCTGAAAAAAGCCTGCCGAACTTAGACCCTGTTCTTATTGCCCCTTTTTAAATTATTCTTGGGGTGGGTGGGATCCAGGCATTGGGTTTTCTCTTTTGGACAATTGGACATTTTCTTTACGGACATTGGTTGGGTTTAGGGAGAGGGGTGGGTCAGGTGCAGGATTTTTTTTACATAGTTTATTTTTGTTAGGGTATTAAATAATATGTTTCTACTTAAGTTTACATACGATGTTGTTAATGTTTTCTGGGTGGGGTTGCTGTTTTACATCACACTGTATCCTTCTTTTCTTGCTGGTGCAGGGCCTCCCACAGCCAGTGTTTGATTTTAATAATTGGATGACTTTGTAAGACAGAAACAGATAGATGCGGCACCCCTCACTGAGTGACTTGTCCTACTACTAGTACTGTCAGTCTCTTCTACTCTAGGCACTCTGCAACTGGACTCAAAGGGGTGTGTGAAATTGAATTATTGAAAACATGTCCATTATTAATTGTGTCTCCCCCAAACTTCTCTTACCTTTGCTTGATGTTTAACTTAGGCACAGCGATGGCTGCATGATGATGATGGTTTTCTTTCCGAACATGCCATGGTTCTGGTTGTGGTAGTTGTAGTAGACACTGGCAGCAGCATTTGCCAAAAAGAAAATGAGACAGTCAGTAGCCTGAGCGAGACTCTTCGAGGAGTAGTAGAATGAAGTACAGTACAGAACTTACTGCCAAACAATAATATGCCCGAATACAACAAAACACAATGGTGGTGGAGATAGCCTAGTAGTACACACAATTATAAACTCTAGTTGTGTCGAGTCACTTGACTAGGCCTACAGCACATTGACACAAGCGTAACTGTTAGTGCTGTGTAGGAGGATGACAACGAATGAAATCCATTAATCCAATCAATTCCTGGTTTTAATGCTGATGTATTAGCCGGATCTTTGGTAAAAAAATTACCTCACAAATATACTGCTCATGGGTGGGCAAGCAGAAGAAGATCCCCGCCCTGCCTTGAAATTGAAGTACTGTTGCTTTTGCCACATCTGCCCCAGCAAGCGTGTGATAAATTATTGATGTACATTTAATGTAGTCATACCTCAATAAGTCACACAGCCCGGGGAAAGAGGGTTAGGGTTTGCTGAATGGTTGGGAAGGGGGTTTTGGGGAAAGGTTTGAGAAAGAAAAACAGTATGCATGGACAAACATCAAATGACAGAATCTTTGTAGACTACCATATCCATATCAATATGTTAAGGAAGAAAAAGGAAATAATTCATGCATGATGATTGATGATAAGGAGAGACCCGGATTACATACAGTTTGTGTTCAGTGTTACCAGGCTTACTTTTACAGGCAGCAAAGAAAATTTTAAAATATCTGTAGGGATGAATTATAGACAGGGAGCAAACCTAATGATAATAATAGTAATAACAACAAGAACACACTGTTGTAATGATTGTAGACAAAAAAAGAATCAAATTATTTAAAAGATGAAAGTTGATACTGTTACTGTGTTATCCTGGTCAAATGGTGAGTTGAATCTCGGCATTCCTCTTGGTCCTCCCTTCCTTGGATGCTCTGCCCATCAATCTTGGGTGACGCCACTGCCTGCCTGGCAGATATAGATTCATTGGTAAGGTAAGTGTGCATTGTTGTTTTCCCAAGTATAGCACAAGGTAAGGCCCGGCCTGTAATTGTAGATGCAAAAACAAAAGGGATATTGAGATTGAAACCAAGTTGAAAAAAATGGAGAAGTTAATGTTGTAGTGCAGCAAGAACACTTTCCGAGGCGGCATGGATGCATCATCTCTACTCTAGTCTGTTTCCAGCATTAACCTACAACACCAACAGGACAGAGCAGGCCCACGGTGACGGCACCCTTTGCACATCCTCCATTTAGCGTACATTTGTTGAAAGAGTTGGACAAAGCACATATCCAGCAACATAGCATTTTACAATTTACCGCAGTCATACCCCCGCTACACTTGACTCCAGCGCTACACAGACATTTAGGTCTGCTGTGGTTGTTGTTTACTTGTTTACCTTATATGCCACTCATGAAACGGCTTGACTTATTCCATCAATCATCTCCGATCCGTGTACTGAGTGACTGTGAAGATACTATGTCACTGTGGTCATCATGATGGTGTTGTTCAACTCAGTATGGATGTACCGAGTGAGTCCCCTTCCTATATTCAAAATGCAATGTATCGGCCTGCAGTAAAAGTACAAATTTGGTATTAAAAGAACAAGGGAAAAGGGACTTGAGTTACTTTTAGGGTGTAGATTATTACATAAAGTACACAATGAAGTAACTTCATGCACAACAAACAACAACAAAATCACTCAGTCAGCGTCCAATGCATGGCATCATTCAGTACCTGTTCCTTCTCATCTTCAAGTAATGGGCAGTCTCTCTCGGATCACAAAGGAGGATAGCTATAGTAGTCATCATCAATCATGTTCCACTTATTTTGGAGGGACTTGGAAATATTTTTTCTTTTGTCTTCTATTTTGCATCATCCAATCATCATCTGACTTCTTGAGGGCAATGGATTAAGGGAGATTCAGGAGGATGGAGGAGCAGGATTTTGTGGAGTGTACTGTGATATGCAGCCAGCCGAAACTTGTATATGCCAATAAAACAATTAGAAGACCGTGGTGATGGATTTGTTGTGATTCAAAGTTTCTAACCAGAAAGACAGATATACCAAAAAAAGAAAATAAGTGAGGAAGACAGTAAGAACTGGAAGTGCAAATCTAATTGTGAGGGAAGTATAGCTCGTCCTCAAACTCTGGGGGTTCAACCAGAAGTAGGTAATCATCATCTAACACACCAATTCCGTCACCTGAGCCGCTGTCCTCATCTTCCTCCCTTGATTCATGTATTGTGTAATTCGGTGGTATAAAGTGCTGATTCATTTTGATCATTGTTAAACTCTCCACGTTTTTGGGTGAGAAACTGGTCCTTCTCACTGTTACAATGGAACCAGCAGCATTGAAAACATGTTCCGAAGAGACACTTGCGACAGGGCAAGCCAGATAGTTTATCGCCTGCCTGCTGAGCACTGGCTATTGGGCCCTTTTCCCATATCAACACCTCAATGGGTTTTGATCAATGTACACCTCTGTTGGGTCATCCAGATAGGCCTGGACCATCCGCTCAATGTTCAGGGGTGCAAAACGTTTTTCGGGCTCTTTTCTTGTTGCATCAGCACTGGACTTACCAATGCCTTGCTGTAACTACCAATCCTGTAACGATTTTACTGGGCCTGAAGATACAGCTCTTGCTGTTGTAGATAGTGTTGGTGAGTGTTCTGAGCCAAACGCACTGCACTCAGGCTTCCAAGTTGAACTTGACGCCGGATGCCCTGCTGCAGTACTTGTTGTGGGTTTATCTAGCGGGCTTGTATTGTCAGCTAAGTGACGAGCTAAGCTCTCCACCAACTCATATGCTTATTTTCTTTCCTCTACATCTTTGTATGCTTCAGACACCTCCTTCAGCTGATGCTCTAGCATTTGCAACAATGGGATAGCTTGGCCCATAGTACAGTCCTCCTTGCTGACTTCACGTGTGAAGACCTCGAAAGGAAGAAGCATCTCAGTCAGGCATTTAACTAGGCACCATTGGTCCATCTGAAGGCTCATGCCTTTCACAGTAGCATCTCCTCTTCGCATGACATATTCACTGATTGGCCTGTACTGCTCAAACAGACGGTCAAGCATGTAATAGGTTGAGTTCCAACGTGTTGCCACCACCTGAACGAGTGCTTTGACTGGCATTCTATAGTCACGTTGAATGATCCTCAGCTGCTTCCGAGCTTTAAAAGAATAGCTGAAATGAGTGCATATTCTTCTGCAGATGGTCAATAAGTTGCTGACTATGGCTTCTTTGTTCAGAAAGTCTTGAACAATAATGTTAATGCAGTGCGCCAAACACGGAACCCTGAAATAGGAACCAAGGTCCATGGCCTTAAGTACATTACTGCAATTATCCGTGGAAACAAAACCAATCTTAAGCCCTCTTGGGCGCAGCCATTCAAAAACCTTGCTCTGAAACTCTTCCAATATGTTTACAGCAGTATGAGATTTCTCCATGGCGAACATTGATACAGTTGCATGTTTCCGAGTAGCTTTAAAAATCTCAGCTGCCTCAACAGCACCTACAGATAGCTTATCTCTAACCCCACAAATGAGACTCAGTGTGTAGTGATGCACATGTAATCAGTGGCTTGGCAACTGGTCCACATGTCTGTTGTTAGGTGGATATTGTGAACAGCACTCTGCTGCAAAGCTTGTCTAACCAATTCCAGCACATCATGATGTAGTGCTGGAACAGCAACTCTTGCAAAATAGGACCGGCTGGGAACCTTCCATTTAGCGCAGATGGTTGACACAAATTCCAGGAAACCCACCCCTTCCACTAATGAAAAAGGGAGAAGGTCCAGCGCTATCATTTTAGCTTGTACAACCGTGCTGTTGGGTGGTTGCGTTGGTACTGCCCCTCCAACCTAAGCATGCTGTCAATGGTAGTCTGGATTATTTTCCTTTGTGGTGCAGTTTTCTTTAACCCAGTTAGGCTCAACGACACACTTTGTTTCATAATCATTGCAGTACTACTTGGTCGCCTTGCTGTCTCAGCCTGACTCAGACTCTTACTGCGGTGCCACTAAGATGTTGCTGAGGAGGATGTGGGCGGTACTACTACACTAATGGGGACAGGGCTAGAATTGTCTCCCTCTTGTTCACCTTCCACTGCGATAATATCGTCCCCTGATTCTTCATGCCCAACAACAATGGGTTGAGTTTTACTTTGTTCTAAGCGAAGTAGGTGAGCCTCCCACACGATAGTGTGGTATATTTTGAGATGACTTGTTTGGCCTCCGGTACCATAGTTTGTACCAAAGCTTACCCCGCCGAACAGCATGTCGACAAATTGAGCATATAGCAATGTTCTCCTCCTTACTGCTAACCGAAAATAAGTCCCAAACTGGGGAGGAGAACTTTCTGGTGCTGCTGGGTGTGCCACTTTCAATACCAGATGAACAGGAGGGTGTGCTTGGAATGTGACTCTGAGCAGCTACACTGCGACTTCTACCACTACCTACTGAGGTGGTGGTTGAGCTGGATGTAGGTCCCTGCCTTTCCTTTGCAAATGAAAATATGGAAGCTGGAGGTCGTGGTGATGTTACCTGTGTTGGTGGTATCCGTGCTACATCCCTTGCAGCCATTTTGGATAGGGTAATAATGTTGGTCTCCATATCCTTTGGGCCGTGAGTGATGTCCGTGATGATTGGCTCGTCATCATCATCATCTCCCTCTTGTACATCTACCTCCATAACTCTAAGGCTTTCTGGAACCTTCCTTTTCACTAGCCTTGTCTTGTGGCGTGCATCACTCTCAGACTGAGCTGGTGGCTTCCAAGTGGCATCCAGATCATGAGAAGCGGGGCTTGAAGAAGAAGATGATGGAATAACCCTCCTTTTACTTGCTGGGGGTCTGGAAGACAATGGATCTTCTGAAACAGTGGCTTGCCCCTCTTTGTCTGCAGGAAGTTTGATTTCCTGAAATGCCCCTACTTCAGGAGGAACAACTACTATTGTGGGCTGTTGTTGTGGCTGTTGTTGTGGCTGCTGCTGTTCTTGCGGCTGCTGCTGTTCTTGCGGCTGCTGCTGTTCATGTGGCTGCTGCGGTTCTTGCGGCTGCTGCTGTTCTTGCGGCTGCGCCTGCTGTTGCTGTTCTTGCGGCTGTGCCTGCTGCTGCTGTTCTTGCGGCTGCGCCTGCTGCTGCAGACTTATCTGCTGAGTTTCTGCATGCGTTGATTGTGTACTACTTTGCGATACTGACATTTCAACATCGCTGCTCGTTAGTAGACTGACTACCTCTGCAACACTCATGGGCTTGGGCCTAGGTTGGTGGGGTTGGCCCGCTGGTGCGGATGTGCTGCTCCCAGCTTGGTTCCCACCAGACAACGATGCTGCAGGCGTGTGTTTTTTGGTCCCAAAAAACACATTTGCCAGCACACCAGTCATGGTTAGTGCCTCTTGCTTTTTCTGTTCCTTCTTCTCACCGGCAACTTTCTTGGTACTGGAGGACCTGGTACCTTTCTTTGGGCCCATTTTCTTCAGAGGTCAGACAGGACGCAGGTGCACAAGTTGCAGAGATGTCTGTGTTCACAGTTGGGCGTGATATGGTGCGCAGCAGGACTTCTGTCTGGCAGTACAATGGATGATGTTGATAGTTACCTCCTCCTGTGTCTTTTTGTGAACCTAAAAGCAAATAAGCCAGGAGAAGAACATCAGTGAAATGTTGCATTTGTTGTTGTGATTCAATTACTACTAGTAGAAACAAAAAAATAGAAGATATAGTGTAGCCATTTGTGAGACACAGGGGCTATGGTATACTACTTACTGTGTACAGTATACACATACAACACTCTCAGGAAGGATAGGAAAGAATACGAACAGCCACAAAAATACAAATGTAATGGAAGGGAGCTGCTGCTGGCAAAGGGGATGGATGGAAGCAGTAAGCCAATAGGAAAACCATGCAGGCCCATATTAACTCCCACCAGAAAAGGCCACAATCCACATGGACACTCACAAGTAACCTTGGGCGTAGTGGGCGTAGTGGGGCTACGTGGAGCATTGTGTAGTGTGGCCAAATCTACTCACACTCGCGCTCTCCACGTAGCCCCACTATGCGCCACCCGCCTCCTGCCCCCTTCATTTTAAAATAAGTTAAGGTATTTTGAATGCCTTACTTGCGGTGCGGCGTCCCGGGGCTGCCCACGCATGCGCATTTCTCGCGAGAAATGCGCTTGCGCGGGCGTCCGCGCATGCGCATTTGTGAGAAGAAGTTGCCATCAAGCAGGAAGAGGGAGCCCTGGGACGCCGCACCGCAGGTAAGGCATTTTATTTACTTTTAAATTCTTTGAATTATTTTAAAATGAGGGCGGGCGGGCGGCGGGCAGCTCTGCTTCGCCGCGGCGTGTGAGTAGCACTGCCTGCTACACCTACTTCGTAAACCGCAAAGCAGGCAGTGCTACATACACTCCGTGGGCGGAGCGGAGCACTACGCCCGGGCTTACTCACAAGCAACAAGCAGGAAGCCTGGGAAACAATGAACTGCCAAAAGGCCTATAAAGAAGCCAGGCAAAAGATGCATGCTATACTGCACTGCTGTGCCTTTTTAGTGCAATAAAATGCAAACACGAAAATCCACAGGGCAAAATGCAGGGTGCACACCAACACACCAGGCACACACAACAAAGGCATTTCTTTAACACACACCCAAAAACAGAAATCTCCCCCAAAAACACATTTTCGAACTCAATCCAATGCCATCCATGCCCTAAATGATGTTTAACCCCTTCAGCGCGGCGCGGATTTCTGCGCCGCGCTGAAGATTCCGTGCGCGGGCGGGGCCATGACGGAGCGGTTCCGTCATGCGCACAGCGCAACCGACGCACGTGACGGAACCGCTCCGTCACAAGCGTCGAACGGGTTAAATTCAACAGGACACACAGATAAACACTTGTTTAATGCATTTGTGGCTACCTGCTCTGAGCCTACTGGATGAAGGCAGGGCCGTGGGCAGACAAGGACACTCAAACTTGCAGGCCTAGGCTTCAAAATGGCCACCAGCCACATGGCTAGGCCCACCCAACTACAAGAAACAGAAGACAGACAATACAGGCCTGTTGCAAAAAACACTCTGCCTGCCTTCAAAATGTCCGCCAGCCTCATGGCCAGGCCCACAACAAGAAGCCTAGGCCACAAAGGAATACCATGCAGGCCTATATGACAAAAGCAGCACACTAATAACGCCCACAAGAAAAGGCCCACAGCCACATGGACACTCGCAAATCACAAGCAACAAGATGGAGGCCTGGCAATCAATGAACTGCCAAAAAGCCTATAAAGAAGCCAAGCAAAAGATGCATGCTAAACCACATTGCTGTGCCTTTTTATTGCAATAAAATTCAAAAACGAAAATCCACAGGGCAAAACAAGGTCTGCAGGGTGCACACCAACACACCATGCACACACAAAAAGGCATTTCTTTAACACACCCCCAAAAACAGAAATCCCCCCCCAAAAAACACATTTTCGAACTCAATCCAATGCCATCCATGCCCTAAATGATGTTTGAAAAACATTCAAAACACACCAAAGGAACAGTTGCTTCATCATGCACCCACCCATGACTAGCTCTGGGCCTACTGGCGTCCCCCAACAATTTAAAAAAAAGAATGATAAGTACCAAAATTGTAGTTGCAGCAACTGCAATGCCCCCAATCAAACAGACACAACACCAACTTACTTTTAAAATATCAAATTCAAAAGTCCTCAAATCCAATGATAATGATGCAGCAGCAGACACAAAGAGTGCTCCTTCCAGCTGAAATCCAAAGGCAGAATGAACAGGAGATGGACAAAGCACTGGGAGGAGCCTGATGGACAGGAACAGGAAGTTGGAGACTCTGTGGCACTTCCTCCCTCTCCCCCCTCCAAAAGGTTTTTTTTTTAATAAAAAGGACTCCTTGCACAAAAAAGGACAGCCAAATGTCAATCAGAGGAGTTTTTTCCATCCAAATCATCATTTATAGAAAGTTTTATGCAGCTAGAGTTAATATTCTTCTCCAAATCGAAAATTTGGCGTGTTCGCGACCTTCACCACACTTCTGCCGAATGTCGATGGCGCGTCCAAAATGACGTGTTTGCAATCTTATGGTCTTTGTCGCGGTAGAGATTGACGTGTTTGTGACCCCACGCTCTCTCTCGCGCTGGAAAATTACGTGTTCGTGATCGCAGACTCTCGCGGTGTCTTATGGCGAGGAGAATGATGTGATCGCGATCGCAAACTCTCACGGGATAGTGCGACCGGCTATCAACATCTCGTGGCGCACGTGAACGGATTGGAAAACTCGTCGGCGAATGGAGGGATCCCGGTGAGGTGATCGCACGCGCGAGAATGCATTTTCAAAGCATGAACATGAAAAAAATCTTCGCAACGCGGCAAATACCGAAAATTTTGGCATTTTCGCGCTCTCCGGGGAACGCGAAAATGTCAAAATATTGCAATTCTGCGAGTGGATCGGAATTTGACGCCCACCCTTAGTTGTGAGCTGCAGTATGGCATGGGTTTGCAACGAGTCTGCAAACCAATGTATTAGGTGTCTGGCTAGTCCCATTACATTAAAGTATTGTATAGTGAGGTGTGTTGAGTGCTCTTGTGCCATGTCGCCCCATTTTTTCCCTGGTGACTTAATCAGTGAGTTGTATGAAAGGAAATGGCGAGGGGCAAGACACCGTCCTGCATCAAAGACTCATATGGGATGAGGATACTGTCACTGTCAAGGCCCCCTAGGGTATGAAGACCAGTTGCATGCCAGAAAGTTAGTTTTGCCATTGAAGTGATGTTGTGTCCCCTAGGTGTACCAAGTAGGCCTATTGCCAGTACATAGGGCATCGATGATTTTGTGAGGTAAAGACATCAGTGAAAGCAGTGGTATCCACTCCCAGAAGCAAAGGGTCAGGTGTTGAGGCCCGGGTGCATGGGTGTAACAGTTTGAGAGTGACGTTTAAGTATCAGGTGGACAGTGTCATGGGAGTGTCGGCCAGCTGCAAGCCCACCAGCCATTTAGCCAGCCATTGGAGATGGGAAGCAAAGTAGTAAGGTTCGAGGTTCAGTGCAGTGAGCCCTACCTGGTCTGAGAGCAAGGAAAGCTTCTAAAGCGCTATCCTGCAGCGAGAGCTGTTCCAGATGAATTCCCTCATTAGTTTCTTGAAGGAAAGAAAAAATGGGATTGAGATGTAATGGGGGAAATTAGCAAAGTAATAGAATTGGCGTGGGAGGACAACCATCTTCAGCAGGGCTATTCGACCTTCTACAGATAGTGGTAGTTTTCACAAAAATGCCATCTAAGTCTTTAGGGATGCGGCAGCACATGTGTGATAGCCATCAAATAGATCTGTTATGAGTGATATACCCAGATGTCTAGGGACCAGAATGTAGTGGGTTGCCAAGTTATTGGTACCCCATTTAAAGTAAAGTCTGGGTTTGGAAATGCAGGTGTGAAGGGGATCAGACAAGATTTAACCCAGATGACCTTTACGTCAGAGAGATCACCAGAGCGACTGTGCCAAGAATTGAGTGCACATCTCTGAGTTAAAGAAGCAAGTCATTGGCTTAAAGAGAGATGGTGTGGATTCCATCACCCAGGGAAATGCCCCAGTGCTTGCTCTGCTCTCAAATGGCAATCGCACGTGGCTTTCTTGCCATGGAGAAGAGCAGTGGGGAGAGCAGGTAGCCCTGCTTGGTGCCGCTGTGTATGTTAACTGGTTTCGACCAGGGAGTCATTTTTTACCCCGGCTAGCAGCTGGGTATGTAGCAATTTAACCAATCAAAGAAAACTATTTCTCATACTTTAGAGCTGCAATATTTCAAACAATAAGGCCCACTCCAAGGAGTCAAAGGCCTTCTCTAAGTTCAGTTCCAGACAACCGGCTCGAGGCCACTGGTGCGCAAAGTACTTCAGGACACAAAAGAAATTCTGTAAGTTTGGAGAGCTGTTACGGGCCTGGACAAACCTGTTCTGATCTAGGTGGACCAGTTCCCGGACTGGGGTGCTAGCCGATTTGTGAGAATTTTGGCCAGCACTTTTTAGTCCGTATTAAGCAGAGCAAAGGGTCTGTATGAGCCCAGTGCACAAGGATCTCTATCCGGCTTCGGGAGGGAGATGAGTAGTGCTTCACGGAGGGAGGCAAGGAGGCATGAGGCTGATAGGGCTTCTTCGTACAGTGTTTGTAAACAAGGGGCAAGGAGTGGGATGTAATCTTTGTAGAATTCAGCAGGCAGGCCATCTGTGCCCGGGGTCCTGCCTGTGGCAAAGACGCATATTGATTCTTGTATTTCAAAGAGTGTATTGGGGTCATCGAGTTCCATCTGTTGGTCTGGCGAAATACAGGGCAGGGACACAGTGGAGAGGAAAGAACTGATGTTGCTGGGGTTGGTGCTGTACACCGATTGGTATAACGAGGTATAGTGGCATGTCGGCTCATTGTGTATCTCTCATTGATTGTAGTGCAGAAAATCAGCAGCAGTGTGATGAGCCATGGTGGGGTGCTTCAGTTGATCTTGGAGCATCAGCCACACCAGCAACTGGACAGATCTATCAGCTGTGGCATGGGTGCGAACAGTCTATCCAATAGTGAAGAGTGTTCGTGGTGCACTGCTGCCCGGTGGCGAGAGTCCGCTGGGTTGCGTGCAGTCTGGGTTTCGTGATCTAGGAGTTTACATTCAATTTGGGAGATGTCTTTGTTGAGTTGTATGCATATATTACAGTTTATCCCTAAACAATGTCCACTGATGGCCACTTTAAATGCATCCTACTCAATTCAATCAGTCTGGTAGTTGCTGTGTCAAAGTGTTTCTCAAAATAATCCTCAGTAGTGGTGCCAAAAGAGCTGTGAAAGGAGGAACCTTCCAACGTCTCTGTTTGTAATCACCAAATGGGTATGCTAGGGAGTGCCTGTGTCCCATGTGAGTTGTAAATATTGGTGGTTAAGATCAGAATGAGTTTTATGGAGGGGAGTAAGTTAGGTGTATCAACCAACCGGTCTATTCTGACGTATAGGTGACACGGTGAAGAGAAAAAGGTGTATACTAGTGCGTTTGTGTTGCATAAGCGGCAAATTTCAACTCACTGCCGTGTTGAAGCCAGTCGTGTGGTGCCTGGGCATTGGAGTTCGAAAATGGACAAGGTAGTGGAGGGAATTAATGATCAAGAACAGTACTCAAAGAAGCAATTGAAATCTCCCCTTATAACCCAGCAGCATAGAGTATCAGACAGGCTGTGAAGTAACAAGACTTGTTCCGAGTCAGGTGCATATATACTGCCTATGAAGATATGGCGACCGCCTAGGCCTCCCCTTACAAATACATAGCGACCCACTATGTCTACTATGACGTCATCCACCATATAGGGGACCCCTAGAGTGACCCATAGCAGGACATCCCTATCATAGGAGAAGTTGGTGGTAAACACCAGGCCGTGCAACCACCTTTGGAGCTTTACTATTTTGGTGAGAAATAAGTGCATTTCCTGCAATAGTGCTATGTGGGTGGAGAAACATTGTGATATGAGTAAACAACCAAAACATGCATATGACAGCGGACCCCATGCGCAACACTCACCTTTTCCTCTATATCCCAAATTTATATTTACAAAAATAGAATATATTCATAGAATGTGCACACAGTATCAACACCTCCTGTTACGGTGTAGTCCAAAAAGAGGACCTACATAAACAAAAACAGACAGTAAGGTGCACCAAATAACACTTATAAGTTAAGGTCAACAGTCCAAAAATACAGATTTCCGATTCCTGTGTGCATCGTCTATGAATTTTAATCATAGATTCAAATGGTCCTTATATATATATATATTCACTGAAAAAAACAAAGGTCATCAGTGATGTCATTTGAGATGTCATCAGTGATGTCATCAGTGATGTCACTGACCATGTCATGAGTGATGTAATATGTGACATCATCAGTAGTGCATTGCAGGGGCGCGAGTTATACTTAGCTGAACTAACTATAACAGGGGATTTTCTAGGGTTTTGTACGAGGGAAATGTCCAGCTAACTATAACACCCCTGAAACCTATGGTTTTTTCAGTAAATTTCTAAGGTTTTTTAAATGCCAATTCCTAACTATAACGCCCCTGAACCCTTTGTTTTTTTCAGTGAATTTCATAGGTTTTTTAAATGCTAATCCCTATCTTTAACTTATCTCTGAAGATATCATGTTTAATGATTTTGATTGCATTTCTATATTTTTCAAATTCAGTGTGTTAATTTCATTAATTATGTTTTTTTAAAATACTTTTTATCACCATTTTTTAAACTTATATTTTAAATTAATTCTTTCAAAAATTAAAAAATATTATTTGAATTTAATTGGTCTTTCAAACATATTTTTTTATATTTATCAAAATATTTTTTTAACTATATGTTCAATACTTTAGTTTATATATTTTTTCCATGTTTTTGGATCCGCGCACCCGAAGCGCACCGTTCTCGATCCCTACGCGTTAGCATCAGTGCATGGTATGCTTTGGGTACGTGTTTAGTGCGCGATTGCAATGCGACCGGTACGCGACTCCCACCCTATACGCGACACGTTCGATGTATGCAATGCGATGTTTACGCGCTTCCGCAATGCGTCATCTGCGTCTATGACGCGGTAGGTGAGCGGATCCCGCGAATCATTTAACATTTAAAAAAACATATATATGTATTTCATGTGAATATTAATTGAAGACAAACTCTAAACTAGTCTTAAAACTAATATATTTTTACATATAATCCTATAATGTTTTTTAATTCAATTTCGCGGATGCGCGCTGGGTGCATGCTGCGTAAGCAAAGGGTGCGCGGATCCCATGTAACCTGCAAAAAAAGAGATTTGATTGGTTCATTACACTTCCTGTTCTAACGATTGAAAGACCCCACCCAATTCAATCATTCTTATTTGACCTTCTTTGGAGGAGCATCTCTTTGCAGAGAAGAAGATTTTTTAGACTAAGTTTACACTTAGCTCTAACTTTTTTAAACAAAAAATGGCTTCAGGGCAGCAGGCATCACCTGCATCTCCTCATACATCTGAGGATGAATTTTTGGAGGAGTTACCACGCAAAGAACGTTTTTCTTCAGTGGTGTGGACATTTTTTACTTTTCCCGAGGGGCAGAATAAGACCAATGCCACCTTGGTCACATGCAAGATTTGCAAAAGAGTGGTGCTGCGAGGGGATCCTAACAAGAAATACTCGTGCGGCACGGCAAGTATGATGAAGCACCTGAGGACCCTTCGAACAATCTTGCGCGACAAGAGTGCAGACGGATGAGAAACACTCCTGCTCAGGCGCTTCCACCTCATCGCAGCCGAGCACTTCAAGAGTGCATCCATCAGCCCAAAACTTGGACATCCGTCCTCAATTTCAATATTTAAAAGTGCTCTGCACTAAGTGCAATGCGACTTTGTGCTACGGTGAGCAGTCGATCGATCTGATCTGCCGCCGGCAAGAAAGTCACATTTGCTAGGTTTTTTTTGTATTTGTTTTTTGTTCCCTGAAGTTCATTGTTTGGTTCCTCCTGTTTTGTTTTTTGTGTTTTGTTTTTTTCCAGAAAAATCCCCCAAATCACAAAAAAATATAAAAAAGAACTAACTTTCCTGGTTTAAAAAAAGAGCTACATTTCTTTGTTAGTGTATGAAAGTTTAGATGAATGTATGTGTAGTATGTAATTGAGTGAATGAATGCATTAGTAGCATATGGTGAATGTATAAGTGCAGAACTATGAGGAAGTGCTACAGCATCACACAGTAACCTCTTTAACTACAGTGTGCTGTAGTACTTCCGAAGCATAGGGATGCAACATATGTCCATAAATATGTTGCAAATCTATGGTTCTCTCTGCACGGCTACTTAAACTGCAGCCATGTGGTGACACAGGCACCCTTGCACCATAGTGCAAGGATATCTCTGTCATGTGCTGTTTGTTTTTCTGCAGGAAGACACACCTTTCAGCACAAAAACAATGAGAAAATGCATTTTTCTCCTTCAATGTATGCTGAACATTTTAGCATGCATTGAAGATATAAAAATGTAGAGAAATAAAAAATAATTTTCCTTATTGTACTTTCCTACACCAATTTTAGAATGGTGCAGCATTCACATACATATCGAGATTTATGATTTCTGATAAATCTAGAGATAAATCTTGTTCTATGAGTATTCAGTGCAATCATGCACAACAACACTTATAGAACACCCTTTCAACGCAAAGTGGTGTGTATGATGAGGTTATATTTACATGGAGTAGAAAAAGTACACAGAGTGACTTTTCCTCTCTTTGTAAATATAAACGAGTGTCTTGCGCAATAACTATGTTACAAAAAGTGACATATTTCCGTTTTTAAAATTCCTTGCGAATGATAGAAGGTAAGCACAGAGTTTTGTCTGCAAAGATGCTCAAAGAAGAATGATTGAAATGATTGCGGTCCTTCAATAGGTACAATGGGAAATATTATGAACCCCTCAAATCTCTTTTTTGCAGGTCACATGATATCTGATTATGGTCAGATTTCAAAACTACATAGGTATAAACAGAGTGTTTTTAGAAACGTGTTTCAACTTTGTAGCTTCTTGCATACCTCGTCATTCTGCATATTGAGACTTATTTAAACTTACCTTCACAGTAATAGGAATAAAAAATGGTATACATTTTTTTCATATTTTCATTGCAATCTAAATTCATATCAATTGCTTATTTTAAAATTTGGATCTGTGAAAGAAAAAAAAAATTATAACATGTAATAATACATTTTTTACAACACAGCATAATTTCCACAAAGTAATTTGTTTGCCTTTTTTGCTGTTCTCAGAATATTATGAATTTCACTCGAAATAGTGATTTCAGTCATACTCATCACTTAACAGCGGGCAAAAAAAAAACAATCAGAAAGATTGTTAATAGAAACCAACATACTATTCTCAGTAAAATACCAGAAAATACAAATCACACATATATGAAATGCTTACAGCTTACAAAATCTTATAACTTTAACTTATAAAAACTGTAAATGTTGCCGCATTAAAATAATCACTGAATGAATGACCACCAAAAAGTCCATAATTCAAAAATATACCTTTCCTTGAGGCCAAATGGTATTTTTGAACTCCTTGTTTATCTAAATTGTCCAATGGCTGTTCCATCAATAAATTATAAAGTCTGTAACGATAGGACGGAAAGCATGTATGATCTCTTTTTTTTCAGGCAGTTACTCTTAGCGCTGGGACACTCTTTTTGAGTAGCCGTGCGCTCTATAAGTCCATAACATAATATAACAATGGTAGTCCTATTAAATTATAATAATAAAATACTCAGAGAGTGAATTATCTTCCTAAAACTTTGGCTTTAAAAATATTAGGTAGGAATTTGGTAATTCACTAGGCAAACGTTGTTTGGAAACCAACTGGGCATCATTACAAAGTCAAGCCTTTGTCACATTTTAGATAGGCAGTGTAATGTCCAGATGTTGTGGAAGGACCATCATGGAAAATTATTGCAATTGCTACAAAAGTCCTTCCTGATATTGATAGTCGTGCGGCTAAAAATTGCTTTATTCAAGTATCCAATTTTCTTCCGTCAGCTGTACAACGTTGCATCATTAAAATTATGTATTTTCCATATTTTGTTAAGAATAATGTAGATAACATTTCTGATTTACATTGGCTACACTCCATGTTTTGAATTGCACCTTTAACTAATTTATTGAAAGACACTGATTTACAGTCTGGTAATGTTAAATACAGAAATCTCTCAGTGTCTACATTGGTGCTACATGTATACATGCAATTTTCACAATAATGTTCCTATTTGTAAGAAAGGCCAACAATATTTTCTATTTCTACACCTTCATTTTCCAAAATGGTAAGCATATACATAAAAAATTACTGAGCATCTTGTTGGATATTTTGTGTAAATTGTGTAGAACCAGAACACACATCCAGAAGACTACGAACATCTGAAACAGATTGTATTTTACTTCTATCTGTTGTCAATTTTTCATAAACAGAATGCAACAGAGAACAAAATCTTTTTTGCTGATTCTGCATAATTTGTTCTTGCAAACCTTTAAGATAAAAAACAACATTGACCACTACATTAGCATAGCAGTTGACACCAGAACTATTTTCAAACTGATAACCAACAATATCTCCAACAGTATCCAATTTCTTTTTACCTGCAATCACAACATTATCTTGTTCTTTTCCTTTCTTGACACTTTCAGAACAGATATTCTCTAACCTTCTTTTCCGACCAACCACACGCTTTTTAAATACAGGATATTGACCTAAATTTGGAGCATACACCCTTCTTAACCTATTATACTCTTTTACACAGTTTGCATCTGCAGTAACCTTTGTCTCATCAAAATCAATCAAAAACAAACCAGAAAATGTTCTGACTCGCCACATATGCCATACACTCTTTAAATACGGTAGATCCAATGTTCACCAATGCACTGTCTACACTTAATCCTTGAGATTTATGAATAGTCACTGCATATGCCAGAGAAAATGGAAATTGTTTCCTACGGACATATAAATCTTTAACAAGCAAAAAACTAACTGGACAAAGACCAATTTCTTTAACTTCATCAAACAGATCAAATTTAATTTTAAAAAATTCAATTCCTTCTTTTTTCTGATAATTCACAAAATCTACCACTTTACCTATTGCACCATTAACTAAACCTTTCTCTACATCCAAATTACGCCTGAAAATTACCCGACAGTTTACACACGCATATAGTGTCTTTTCTAAACCAGCAGTTTTAGATATTTTTGTTTCTAAACAATCCAGTTTTGATCTCAACTTTCCCGTCAAAATAATAGTGATTCCTTCATGCAGTATTTCATCGATGGCTTCCATTTTTACAATTTCTTCATTTTCCAGTTTTAATAATTCTTCGTTGAATATTGAACACTCACGAAGTGTTGGCATTAAGCAAATCACTGACTTATATTTAGCAATTTCCACGTACACTTTTGCAGGAACTGCATTTTCATTTGGAAAGACATTGCAAAGTAATCGACCCTCCAAAGCTTCTTTCCCTTGTTTTGAAAGAATTCCAATTCTTATATCTTGAAGAATACTTCCACATTCAGCATCATTTGCCTGTTGCATATTTGTTGTCAGTTCTTTGTATTCAAAATTACTCCAAATGTTCACATTACCAACACTGTCAAGAGACTTTCTGGTATCTTCATGGGCAAGTGTTTTAAATACCGGTTGTCCTTTTACCGGAGTCAGTTGCAGTAGATCTCCAAAAACTATGACGTGTTTTCCTCCAAATAACACGTCATACTCTGTTTTAAGAATTTGCTGCATTCTTAAATGCACAAAGGCAAGCATCAAGTTTGAGACCATGCTCACCTCATCAATAATGAGAAGTTTCATTTTCTTCAGGACTCTTGAAACGTCACAACAAGCTTCTCCAGATAGCTTGTGGTATTCCAATTTGATCTCATGCTCTACTGGCAGCATTAGTAAACGATGTAAAGTAATTCCTTTAATGTTATGAGCTGCCAACCCAGTTGGAGCAGTGACAACACAAAACAAATAAGACTCAGTTGTTTTCTGCAGATAACTTGTAATTACTTTAATTAAGAAACTTTTTCCTGTTCCAGCTTGACCACTCACATACATTCGGATAGGTTGAAATGATGTACATGAGCACCCTCTCTTTTCATGAAGTAATCCATGGTCAATCTGCTCTTTCACTTGCTGATATATTTGTTTCTGTTCAACATTTAGTTGCTCTTCCAAGTTTCCTAACTGTATTACATCTTCTTGAGCTTGATACATTGCTGTTTTGAACTCATTCATTGCAATCACTGCTTCATTTTCAACAATTGGTTGTCCTAGTGGATCTTGACTGAGTGCAGCAGAACTTTGACTGTCTTGAGAACTGTCTCTAGCAATCTAAACTGCAATTATAGCTTCTTGATCAATTTCATCATTCAACATTTTGACATAATTTGCGAAAGCACTGCATTGTATGCTATCTTTACAAGCATTAAATGAATCTTCATAGCTGGGAAAATTTCCAAGTAATTCCAGTTCTGAACGCCTTGGTTTGAACATTTGCAAAAGGGCTAAATAGTAAAATTCCCTTTTGTCAGCAGTGTCGCAACTCAGTTTCCTGCGATTAATTAAATTTACTTTCCTTTGTTTCACCAGACATCCTTCGGAACCAATCACTCCATATTTTCCATCATTGATGTTCTCTGTAGTATTCCGTTTAAAAGTGTAGTTTTGCAGCACTTCATAGAGACACATGTTCTCAAGATGATGACTTCTGTTTGGATAGTATGTGTCCAACATATTCGTTTTCAAAATATCTGTACTTTCTGGGTCATTTTCTGCTAAATATTCAATTTCTTGAACAGATCTCAGTACCCGATTTCACACTCCTGCAAGACCTAGACTCACCCAAATGATTCTTCTACTTTTGGAATATAGACTTGCAGATCATAACCGATCTGAACATTCATATGCTCCAATTTCACGATGCGATAACATCTTCAAACTGAAACTGTATAATTTCTTACTTAGAGTCTTCTCGTGAGAAATCTCTTCCCACATTTCTTTCAATTTAGTCTTTTCGGGCCCGATTCACAGAACAAACTTAAGACAAAATCCTAAACTTAGTACCATTTTGGTATTCACAGAATGCACTTACTACTTCTGGTATTCACAGAATGAACTTACTACTTTTGCGATTCACAAAATAAACTTACTACTTTTGCTATTCACAGAATGGATTTACGACTCCTAACTTTACGTCCGCACTCGGGCCGGAAATTCTGGCCCGGAGGCGGAGCTTCCGGGCCGGAGGCGGGGCTTCCGGGCCGGAGGCGGAGCTTCCAGGCCGGAGGTGGGGATTCCGGCCAGTGGCGGATTCCGGGCCGGAAGCTCCGCCTCGGGGCCGGAAGCTGCGCCTCCGGGCCGGAATTTCCGACCCGAGTGCGGACGTAAAGTTAGGAGTCGTAAATCCATTCTGTGAATAGCAAAAGTAGTGAGTGCATTCTGTGAATCTCAAAAGTAGTAAGTTCATTCTGTGAATACCAGAAGTAGTAAGTGCATTCTGTGAATACCAAAATGGTACTAAGTTTAGGATTTTGTCTTAAGTTTGTTCTGTGAATCGGGCCCTTCTGATTTAGTAATGTAAGACATTACATATCGAGCAACAGCAATGGAATTGTCCGCAACATACTGAATATCCATGTTAGCGTTCCACATGGATAAAATAACTGGATTGTAGTCATTTATGTATTTTGATTCTTCGCTTCTTCTTAAGTTGTAGGTGTTTTTCGGAGACTTTCTTGTGATGGTATGTTGTATAGCTGACATAAAACTGTTCACTTTTCCTTTGGATAATACAGGACGTGGAAATCCAAAACGACATTTGGTATAGAACTTATCCTTTGACTTGTACTTTCGTCGACAGTATTTTCCACACCGATGGCTTTGAAATCGTAAGACTTGTTTTAAGTTTTTGTCTTCTCTGCTATTTGGAAGAGCACATGTAGCATAATCTTCAATGAAAGACGAAACAGTTTCATCTGAATCTGTTCCAAATTTGGGGGCGTCCTTGGCCCATAACAACATATGTATGTGAGGAGCACCTCTTGCTTGATACTCCTTTCTCCAAAAGAAATCCACAACTTCTCCAAGAGAAGGATTCTTTTTATTGCAGATGAAATACATCATAGCTTCAAATCTATGATTGAAATATCTGCATACATTGACAGGATCCAAAGAGCACAATTCTCCAGGTGTCTTGTATTCAATATTTTTTATATTGGAATTTGCCTCTCAAAGAAATTCAAGTAAATCATCCCAAGCATACTCAGCACAGCTTAGTGTAACGAACCATGTAGGAGTTCCCAAGTTCCGTAGCATACATTTCAGTTCTCCATGTCGACGGTACCAATATTCATTAGTCCTACGCTGACATGCCATCAGATTAATCAACTGAGATTCTAAATGATCATCTCTCTGATGCACTTTATCCATAAAATCCTTTGCAGTTACATTTTGAAGATGCATTCCAGTTTTTAAAATGTGATTTACTGCATATGAAAGTCCAGACAAGTCACTTTCAAACAGAAGATGAAACATATAAGGGATAGATTGTCGAAATCTTGGATCTTCTGCATATAATCTTGTTGTCCGATGTTCAGGTGCAGGAATCTGCACAGGACGTTCATCATATCGTCCACCTTTTCCTGTTGGAAACAACTGCGGGAAAAAACGAGCTTCCAAGCTCTCTTCCCATACACTCATGGGACTTCCTGTTGCTTTTTTCATTTGAAACAACTCAATCGTATTCCCCATAACCTCTTTGGAATTAAGTGGATGTACCCTGTAATGTTCATAGATCTCTTCACATCTGGACATGTCCACCTTTCCAATTTGTCCACTTAATGTTTCAGTATCTTCTGCTAAATCTATTTCTTCTTCTCCAACAAACACATTTCTATAGTACTCATTATTTTTTAACAGATACAATGATGCCTTTTGCACTTTTCTAACATCCACTAACTCTTGCTTTTCTTATTCTTAGTAGGAACACCATTAACTAGAATGACTAGTGGCTCATTTTCTGCATGGTCTACACCAATAGTTTCAATATTTTTCCTTAAATCAAACAGTAAATACACAACTCTTCCTTTCAATCCTCTTTGCAACTCTGATGGAGGTAATTTACTTGTTTTGGGCTCCATACGAACAATAGCCTGAAACGGGTGAACACATTGTATGAGAATAGACTCATACGTATTTAAACCTATCAGCTCTGGAGGAATAGTAACCAACTCTAGATTCTTATGAACAGCTCTAGCAGGCATTTTATTCTCATCTAATTTGTTATAACAATATTTGCAAATACGCTGCTCACATCCCAAATCAAAACAATCCTCTACCAGCAAATAAGTTGCAAATTCCATCCACTTATCATTATCTTCTATTTAACTTTTTAAATACAGATTGACACCCCTAGTCTGATTTTTATAGTGACTTCACCAACGACAAGTACAAGAAACATTTGGTCTTTCACCTGAAATTACCTTAAACTTTGTGATTTCATCCTCAAATTTTTCTGTAATTCCGAGTTGTACATTTTCTTCAACATTTTGTTCTACTAATGTGTCAGCTTCTTCACTCTCTTGCTGAGGATCAAAGTAACACAACTCAATATCATCACAGACCTGCTTCACATCTGATACTGACCCACGCAAAAGAGCACTGTTCAACTCACTTAACTTTAGTGCTGGACTTTTCGCATAATACAATCTTCTCACTAAATTCTGCATTTGAGTATGATGTACTGCCAGCATCCTGAAATGGTGAAAAACACTTTGACAAACTTTCCTAGAAAGACAAGCCAGAGAATGACCTTGCAAACCAGTATGTTTTCTCACTCTGCAAGGGTCTAGTCCTTGCAACAGCTTAATCTTTTGTCTTACACTTTTTTTAGTATAGGTTCGTAAAAAACGACATAATTTTTCAATAGATTCCTGTTGTACACTGCAAACAGTACTGCAATCCCAAGTGTACACAGGGTTTTTAGCACATCTCCCTAAAACTTTATCAGCTATCACTTCTTCTGCATTTCTTTCAACCATTTTGTCTTTCTCAATTGGACAACCGTCGCTAACCTCATAACATCTACCACTGGAGTCAACTGCATACAATAATTTTTAGCTCAGTGAATAACATTTTTTTTTTATCAATAACTCTTTTCCTCCTACTTTTGGCCTTCATTACATGTATTGGTTAATTTAGTGATCGAATTCTGTTTAACACTAAAATAAACAGTTTCCTTTGTACTTCAAAAGCCTTTTCCACAATTTTTTCAATAAGCTCCTTCTTTTTATAAAATAAAGCTCTCTTTTTATATTTCTTCACATCTTTCAGCAAATTATGCACTACTCTTGTGTAAAATATTTTTTTGTGTAATTCCTTATACTGATTTTGCCTTCTTTTACCATACTTTATCTCCTTTGACTGACTGTAGGACTTGGCCCTTTTTCCCTCATTTGTTTTCGTTTTTAGTGTTGCTGCAGATTCAGGGAGCCATTTTACCTACCCCTGAAACTTCTGTCTGAGGGCCTGGAGCACAAAATGGTGGCCACCTGTGACATCACCAGCATCCACTGGAACCTACCAGCACCTTCCAGAACATTCCAGAACCCTGTGACAGTTGGAGGCGGTTTAGAATGTTGGGAAGCTAAGACAGAGAGTTGGCAGTTGGAGCTGGCAGTTGGCACCTGACTGGTGAGGAGAGAGCAGCAGAAACTTGAAGGAGGAAGGAGTGAAGCAGCAGGGGTGGAAACTTGTGCCTGGAGTGGGGTCCATAAACCCACCCTTGATACTAGTCCCTACTGACTGAGCCCAGCCTGGAGCCCTGTGTGGGAAGAAGCAAGAAAAACCATCCTAAGGACCTGGACAGCAGGAACAGGCCTTAGAAACAGAGAACAGCAAGATCCTGACCTGGAAACTGGTTTCCCTGGAGTCCGACGTCGAGTAGCCTGAGACCTGGAGCCCGAGGTGGAGAAGCGGCGCCGACTGGAAAGCGGACGTCGTACCCGGAGCCGCCAGAGGTCGAGAGAGGGCGCCGTCAGAGGTCGTGAGGAATACCAGAGGTCGAGGAGGAAGTCACCCGAGGTCGAGTGAGCGGCGTCATCGGAGGAGTGAAGTCCGCCCTCCGGAGTCGTCGGAGACCGAGGTGTGGTGTACCGGAGGTCGGGAGTGAGGATCGCACTCCGGAGTCGCCGGAACCTGAGAGAATCGTGCCGGAGGTCGGGAGTGGAGGTCGCACTCCGGAGTCGCCGGAAACCTGAGGAGAGGAGCACCGGAGGTCGGGAGTGGGGATCGCACTCCGGAGCCGCCGGAAGTCGACATCGAGCCAAGGCCGGCCGACGTCATCGAAACTGAGGTCGCCATCGGACCGGAGCCGCCCGAAGTCGACATCGAGCCAAGTCTGCCCGACGCCATCGAATCGGAGGTCGAGATTGAGCCGAGGCCGCCGACATCGAACCGGAACCGCCTACCGGCGTCGTCAAGAACTGACATTGCGCCGAGGCCGCCGACATCGAACCGGAACCGCCTCACGGCGTCGACACGACTCCAGCGGCGTCGGAGCTTCAGAAAAAGGGCAGTAAGTGGAATAGAGGGCGCCAAAGGCCCTGTGGAATCCTAAGAGACTACTCTAGTGGTTAGAGAGGTGCTGGAACCAGCTGGACTGTGCCTGGGGAGAGCTGAGACTAATTTAGAGGGGTTGTGTAGAGTGAGAGAGCCAGGTCTCTGGTATTCCCCCCTTGATCTACCTCAGTTTAGGCCTCAGCCTTGTCCAAGCCAGGGAGTAGACACCCTCAAGCCTTCCACATCCCCACAAGCTGTGCCTGGGCCAAATCAGCCCATAGTAATCTCAAATGTGATCTGATTATATGAGTGTCACTGTCAGCTTTTAATTATTTATTGAGGGCACTGTATTTACTGTATTTAACCTATTTATTGCTTCACTGTATTTATTGTTCCACAGTATTTATTGTTGCACAATATTTATTGGTTTACAGTATTTATTGCCTCAGAATATTTAATTGCCTGTATGTATTGCACTTATATTTATACCTTCCTTATTTATGATCACCCCTATTTATTGAATCATTAAGACAGTATTTATTTGACCTGCACTATTTAAAAAGCTTTGTATATTGTGATTGTGTATTATTTATCTAATCAGCAACTAAGTGAAAAAGAAGATAAAGAAAGATATTTTCATAATTTTTACGGTGTAGAGTCGTTTTTGGAACGGATGCACGCATGGTTATTGTTTGGGTATGTCGTATGCTTAGCACGGAGCCTGATTCCTGACCACTCGAGCCAAGCTACCACTGTATGTCCTGGAAAGACCCCGTTACCACCAACCTCTTCAGGCGTGGGAGTGGGGAATTTCCAACACTGACCATTAGCTTTTTTACTTTTCCTCTTATTTTGAATTTTTTTCTGACTTGAAAAATTCTCAGTAGTTCCAGCATTATCTACATTCTGTTTGCTCCTACAAACATTTTTAATAAATTGCTTTGTGATCTTACCAGAAGATTTTTTCCTTTTAGACACATTATCTTGTACATTCAATACTTGTGGTTGATGTTTCTTCAAATAATCCTCCTGTCTCTGTTCTTTTCTTTTTCTTTTTTTTTCTGGCATGAGTTCTCTATTTTGACGTTGAAAAACAGTATCTGTAAAAAAGAATCACAAATAAATGTATATTAATAACTTTCAAATGTACACTATTCCATTACTGTACAAACACATTTTATATAAAAACTGACTAAGAAACTATAGCCCTGAACCACAAGTGTGACAATGGTTAAAACACTACATACATAGTGCATACTACTTTGAAGCAGTTCATGCCCTAAAGCCTACCTCACTAAAAGACTACATGCTAACTGACTGATTGATTACAGTACTATAAGGAGCCACACTGGGTGAGTAGCAGGGTGTTTGCTAGAAGTGTATGAATACTAACTGGGGAATTGAAGGTGTGAAAGACAACTGTGTAGATGATTAGAGGGCTGCATGCATACTGAATAGGCATATGAAGCAGTCCATGTGCTAAGGCCTGACTCACTGCATGAGTACTTGGGTACTGACTGAATGATTAGAGTACATCAAGGAGAGTGCCTGGGTGAATTTATAAGCGGTAGGCTTCAGGCGCAGAGAATGGATTAGTACTTGGTACTGAATGGGTCACTAGAGGAGTGCAAAGGGAGTGACAGGATGTTTGCTAGACTGTATGGATACTTACTAGGGAATTGAAGATGTGAAAGACAAGTGTCTAGGTGGTTAGAAGACAGCATGCATAGTGGATAGGGATTTGAAGCAGTCCATGTGCCAAGGCCTGGCTCAGTGCATGAATACTTAGGCACTGACTGAATAATTAGAGTACTGCAAAGAGAGTGTCTTGGTGAATTTATAAGTGTTTGGGTTTTGGCACAGTGAATGGATTAGTACATGGTGCTGAATGGGTCACTAGAGGACTGCAAAGGGAGTGACAGGGTGTTTCCTGGAAGTGTATGGATGCTGACTAGGGAATTGGAGGTGTGAAAAACAACTGTGTAGGTGGTTAGAGGACTGCATGCATAGTGAATAGGCGTTTGAAGCAGTCTATGCGATAAGGCCTGGCTCACTGCATGAGTACTTGGGTACTAACTGAATGATTAGAGTAAAGCAAGGAGAGTGCCTGGGTGAATTTATAAGTGGTAGGCTTTTTGCGCAGGGAATGGATTAGTACTTGGTACTGAATGGGTCACTAGAGGACTGCAAAGGGAGTGACAGGATGTTTGCTGGACTGTCTGGATACTGACAAGGTTATTGAAGGTGTGAAAGACAAGTGTCTAGGTGGTTAGAAGACAGCATGCATAGTGGATAGGGATTTGAAGCAGTCCATGTGCTAAGGCCTGGCTCAGTGCATGGATACTTAGGCACTGACTGAATGGTTTGAGTACTGCAAAGAGAGTGTCTTGGTGAATTTATAAGTGTTTGGGTTTTGGCACAGTGAATGGACTAGTACATGGTGCTGAATGGGTCACTAGAGGACTGCAAAGGGAGTGACAGGGTGTTTCCTGGAAGTGTATGGATACTGACTAGGGAATTGAAGGTGTGAAAAACAACTGTGTAGGTGGTTAGAGGACTGCATGCATAGTGAATAGGCGTTTGAAGCAGTCTATGTGATACGGCCTGGCTCACTGCATGAGTACTTGGGTACTAACTGAATGATTAGAGTACAGCAAGGAGAGTGCCTGGGTGAATTTATAAGTGGTAGGCTTTTTGCGCAGGGAATGGATTAGTACTTGGTACTGAATGGATCACTAGAGGAGTACAAAGGGAGTGACAGGATGTTTGCTGGACTGTATGGATACTGACTAGGGAATTAAAGGTGTGAAAGACAAGTGTCTAGGTGGTTAGAAGACTGCATGCATAGTGGATAGGGGTTTGAAGCAGTCCATGTGCTAAGGCCTGGCTCACTGCATGAGTACTTGGGTACTGACTGAATGATAAGAGTACAGCAAGGAGAGTGCCTGGGTGAATTTATAAGTGGTTGCCTTTTGGCACAGTGAATGAATTAGTACTTGGGACTGAATGGGTCACTAGAGGAGTGCAAAGGGAGTGACAGGGGGTTTCCTGGAAGTGTATGGATACTGACTAGGGAATTGAAGGTGTGAAAGACAAGTGTATAGTATGTTAGAAGACTGCATGCATACTGCATAGACATTTGAAGCAGTCAATGTGGTAATGTATGGTTCACAACATAAGTACTTAGAAACTGACTAAATCATCAGACTACTGCTAGGACAGTGCCTGGGTAAAACTTTTCAATTTTCAGTTCTGGCACAGTGAAGAGAATAGTACATGGTACTGCACCTTAGTGTAAAACCCTGACTCATTTTATCAATGCATAAGCAAAGACTAGCTTCTAATGCTACTAAAACTTGCCAACATGACCGGTTTTAAAAGAGTTATCTGTCAGAAAATACACGATGTTACCCAATCCTTCTCTCACAGTGGTTCCCACATGCACACACACACTCACAGTGTGATTCTAGACAAGCACCACTATCCCTAGGAGTTTATCAAAACTCATTCACTACAGTGAAAGTGGTAAGGAAACTGCACACAATCTACATATTTCAGGACAGCGCTTTAGTGTCAATGCCTGACTCATTTAATCAAAGCATAAGCCATAACTGTCTTCTAATGCTACTAAAACTTGACAACATGACAGGTTTTAAAACAGTTATTTGTCAGCAAATACACAATGTTACCAAATGCTTCTCTCACAGTGGTTCCCAAATGCACACAGACTCACAGTGTGATTCTAGACAAGCACCACGATCCCTAGGAGTTTACCAAAACTCATTCACTACAGTAGAAGTGGTAAGGGAAGTGCACACAATCTACACATTTCAGGACTGCACTTTTGTGTCAAAGCCTGACTCATTTAATCAAAGAATAAGCAAAATCTACCTTCTAATGCTACTAAAATTTGACAACAAGACAGGTTTTAAAACAATTATCTGTCAGCAAATACACGATGTTACCAAATGCTTCTCTCACAGTGGTTTCCAAATGCACACAGACTCACAGTGTGATTCTAGACAACAACCACTATACCTAGGAGTTTACCAAAAATCATTCACTACTGTGGAAGTGATAAGGAAACTGCACACAATCTACATATTTCAGGACTGCACTATTGTGTCAAAGCCTGACTCATTTAATCAAAGCATAAGCAAAAACTGGCTTCTAATGCTACTAAAACTTGACAACAAGACAGGTTTTAAAACAGTTATCTGTCAGCAAATACATGATCTTACCAAATGCTTCTCTCACAGTGGTTCTCAAATTCACACAGACTCACAGTGTGATTCTAGACAAGCAACACTATCCCTAGCAGCTTACCAAAACACATTCACTACTGTCCAAGGGGTAAGGATACTACACACAATCTACATATTATAGTACAGCACATTAGTGTCAAAGCATGACTTATTTTATCAATGCATAACCAAAGACTGGCTCCTACTGCTACTAAAACTTGACAACATGACAGGTTTTAAAACAGTTATCTGTCAGCAAATACACGATGTTACCAAATGCTTCTCTCACAGTGGTTCCCAAATGCACACAGACTCACTGTGTGATTCTAGACAACAACCACTATCCCTAGGAGTTTACCAAAACTCATTCACTACTGTGGAAGTGGTAAGGGAACTGCACACAATATACATATTTCAGGACTGCACTTTTGTGTCAAACCCTGACACATTTTATCAATGCATAAGCAAAGACTGGATTCTAATGCTACTAAAACTTGACAACATGACAATTTTTAAAACAGTTAACTGTCAGCAAATACACGATGTTACCATATGCTTCTCTCACAATGGTTCCCAAATGCACACAGACTCACAGTGTGATTCTAGACAACAACCACTATCCCTAGCAGTTTACCAAAACTCATTCACTACTATGGAAGTGGTAAGGGAACTGCACACAATGTACATATTTCAGGACTGCACTTTTGTGTCAAAGCCTGACTCATTTAATCAACACATAAGCAAAGACTGGTTTCTAATGCTACTAAAACTTGACAACATGACAGGTTTTGTACGAGTGAAATGTCCAGCTAACTCTAACGTGTGTGAAACCTATGGTTTTTTCAGTGAATTTATATATATATACATACACACACACAGACACCCATATATATATTATCTACTGGCGGTCGCCAGTAGATAGTTATAGTTAGGACCCTGTTTCTATAGGAAAACCGCAACATTCTATTTTGAATAACTTTGGCGCCGGTCGACGAATCCTCGTGAAATTTTCAAAACTAATGGGGCGCTACGCTCCGCTCCTACCCTGAAAGTCTCGGGGGGATTCGTCAAGCGCGGGTTGAGAAAAAAGGGGGGTCCCAAGACACGTTTTCTCCATGCATTTTTCCATAGGACCTTTAGACACAGCTACAGCCCGAACGGCTGAACAGAGTTACTTGAAATTTGGCAGAGAGGTAGTCTACAGGTCAAGGAAGTGCCTTTTGTAGGTCTGGTGTAAATCTGTTCAGTAGTTCCTGAGAAAATAGCATTTAAATCAATATATATATCTGTGGCAGCTTACGGTGCGCTTACCGTGCGCTTACGGTAAGCTTACCGTACGCGTACGGTGCCGTGCGCGAGCGCGATTCTGATTGGCTGTTAGATCTTAGTAAACATTCGAATCGGTCGAAACCAGGAAGTGTCGGCCGCCATTTTCTCTCTCGCACTCTGAGGGGGGGAGGAAAAACAAAGTTGGATAATATGAATAGGGGCAGGCTAGGCAGCTCCTAACCACCTAGCCTTGATTAGGGTGTCCCAAAAGAACACCCAAGGCCAAAAATTCAAATATTTTTTTTTTCGAAAAAACGCCGATTACGCTTACAGTAAGCGTACGGTAAAAAATACATTAAAAAAAAAATATTCACTTTCCCCCACCCCGTGTGCAAAAGGTGCCACTAAAGGAACATCTAATAGATAACCTTTCACAACGAAGCGCATAATATGTCCTCCGTGTGCGGACGGTGCGCGAAGCGCATCGTGCGTACATGGCCCATCAAGCGTAACGTGCACGCCACTAACTGCGTAAAGTGGGCACGTGCTCACTGTGCGCGCACGGTGCGGCCACGGAACGAACTGCGTGAAGTGGGCGCGCACGCCACGAACGGCGTAAAGTAACTTAGCATTTAAAAAAACGTACAAATTCACTGAAAAACCATAGGTTTCACACACGTTATAGTTAGGAATTAGCATTTAAAAAACCTTGCAAATTCACTGAAAAAACCATAGGTTTCACACATTTTATAGTTAGCTGGACATTTTACTCGTAAAAAACCATTGAAATTCCCCCGTTATAGTTAGTGCAGGCAACTATAACTCACGCGACCGCAATCCTCTGCTGATGACATATGTGTCTTTATGAAAAAAAAATATTTGCAATATATGTATAGCTAAAATTTAATGGAAGAAGACATGGGCAAATAAGTGTCTAAATACAGTATTAGCATCAGCAGAGGATTGCGGTCGCGTGAGTTATAGTTGCCTGCACTAACTATAACGGGGGAATTTCAATGGTTTTTTACGAGTAAAATGTCCAGCTAACTATAACATGTGTTAAACCTATGGTTTTTTCAGTGAATTTGCAAGGTTTTTTAAATGCTAATTCCTAACTATAACGTGTGTGAAACCTATGGTTTTTTCAGTGAATATATATATATATATATATATATATATATATATATATATATTTTTTTTTTTTTTTTTTTTCGCTCCCTGGTGGCACCAGCCCAACGCACACATGAAGGGTGCTAGTCACGGCGGGGGTGCTCCCGCCTTCAAAATCGGCTCCAAACTGCCAGTCGGTAATCGTACCCATTCACAGAAGACAGCACTCACGGGGGCGAGTTCCAATGATGTATTTATTTCGGGAACTCTGGGCGCACAACAGACGCGTTTCGGCAGGTCGCCTTTCTCGATGTTTAGCACGAAACTCAAAATCACCTTTTGGGGTACTTAATGGATTTTATCCTTGCGGTAAATGCAAGGCCTGTAAGAAAAGCAAAAGGGTCTTGTCATATAATATCCCAGGCCTTACAGCACCGAGGAAAATTACCAAATTTCTTACATGCACCACTCCATACATAGTATACTGTCTGACATGTCCTTGTGGACTCCGATACATCGGGAGTACCATACACCCTGCCAAGATTCGGATCCTCAAGCATATGCGGGCCATTTCCAATGTGGATATGTCCTACCCGGTTGCACGACATTTTAACCAATGTCATAAACGGGATCGAGACCTACTGTCATACTTCTGTTTGGATCATGTACCCATTAATCCAAGAGGGGGTGATAGGATTCAAAGACTTAGACGTCTTGAGTCACGTTATATAATCGATCTACAGTGTAAGAATCCGCAAGGTCTAAATAGTAGTGAAGAATTAGCTGTACACCTGGGTGACTAATGAGTCTATTACACATACACACATTTTTTGATGTATATGCTTATCTGATTTTCTGTGTTTGGGGTAATGATTTCATCCATTGAATTATCATGAATATTGTACTGATTTATATATTGCGTTGTTTATGAAGTCCAGTTGCCGCTGTTCATTGCATTACCAATTCGGAGAGGTTTTATTTGCGCTTTATTTTTGCGAATGAAATTATGCCCATCCAGGGCTCAATTATGGGTTATGACATTTATGAATTGTATTTATCTATGCATTTCGTAACATAGTTCGTTATATACGATTTACGGTGATGTGCCACTACTTTGAATATTCAAAGATGGCAGAATTTTAGTACCCAGATTGTGGGGATCTGCCGGAGTAGTTCTATCACTGTGTTGATTGCAATTTGTCAGCGCGAATAATGAATTTAAGGCAATGGCGATATCGGCATTTCGTGCTAAACATCGAGAAAGGCGACCTGCCGAAACGCGTCTGTTGTGCGCCCAGAGTTCCCGAAATAAATACATCATTGGAACTCTCCCCCGTGAGTGCTGTCTTCTGTGAATGGGTACGATTACCGATTGGCAGTTTGGAGCTGATATATATATATATATATATATATATATATATATATATATATATATATATATATATATATATATATATATTATCTACTGGCGGTCGCCAGTAGATAGTTATAGTTAGGACCGTGTTTCCATAGGAAATCTCAAAATTCTATTTTGAATAACTTTGGCGCCGGTTGACGAATCTTCGCGAAATTTTCAAAACTAATGGAGCACTCCGCTCAGCTCCTACCCTGAAAGTCTCAGGGTGATTCGTCAAGCGGGGGCCGAGAAAAAAGGGGGGTTCCAAAACGCGTTTTCCCCATGCAATTCTTCATAGGAACCTTTAGTCGCAGCTACAGCCCGAACTGCTGAACAGAATTACACCAAATTTGGCACAAAGGTAGCCCTTGGTTCAGAGCCGTGCATTTTGGTTAAATGGTGTAAATTCATTCAGTAGTTTTTAAAATATTAATGTAAAAAGAAATATATATACCTGGGTGGAGCCTAACCACACATCTCATCGTGAGATCTGATTGGCTTTCAGCACTTCATCCAAGAATTGTTGGCAGCCATCTTGGGACCAATATACATGATAGCACCTCATTAAAAAGCATTGCAGTTAATAGAAGGTTTTAAGACTTTAGTTACATTATAAATTATTTGTTGATGGTACCGTACTCATTTTAGGAATTGTGGTGTGTTCTAAGGTGATTTAACCATGTGAAAAAGCCTTCTGATGGGATATCATGAATCATGTTTGAGAGAAAGCTATTTTCTCAGATGTTTGGAAGGTGATCTATAAGCAAAACTAAGAGCATATTTTCTGTAAATTCACATTATCTTTCTCAGTCATGTGAGAATGAAGTCTGACATTCTCAGTAAAACATGTACATCCAACAGGGTAGAGACTGTCAGTTGATTCCTTTGTGTTCTACTGCAGCTTCCCAGAGTGTTCTAAAGAACAACTGGAGCGCTAACAGTCCTACTTATGACAAACGTATTGCACACCTGAAGCCATCTTGATTGGAATAAAGTGGTAACTCTTAAAACATTTCATTTAAAAAGGAACAAAATGAGGGGGTCCATTTTGCCATAGAAAACATGAGTAGTGCTGCAGAAAGAAAAATTAGGGCACATTTTGAGTGACTTGTCAAAATCTCTTCTATATCATTAAAACATTCTGACATGCAGACTGAAACATGCACTTTCAATACCAGCAGCAGACTTCCCTGGTGAGCAGTAGATTTACTACAGTGATCTAATGAGTGCTAACATTCTGAATTTATGGCAAATGTGTGACACATCTGAATGCCTTCTTCATGGAATCAAAGTAAAAAACGGAAAGTATTTCCTACTGAGGAGACTGTAGTAAATGTGGAAATTAGGAAACTTCATAACAAATAAGTCTCCCAAGATGGCCACCAGAGACAAAAGAGCCCAAATGTAGCACAAATATCACCCAGATGTAGCCCAAGTATAGCCCAATGACAGAATGTCCCAGAGTGTTCTAAAGAACAGCTAGAGAGCTAACAGTCTTACTTATGACAAAAGTATGGCACACCTGAAGCCATCTTGATTGGAATTACCTGGTAACTCTTAAAACATTTAATTTGCAAAGGAATAAAATTAGGGGGTCCATTTTGCCATAGAAATTATGATTAGTGCTGCAGAAAGAAAAATTAGGGCACATTTTGACTTCTCAAATCCTCTTCTATTTCATTAAAAGATTCTGACATTCAGACTAAAACATGCACTTTGAATACCTGCAGCAGACTTCCCTGGTGAGCAGTAGCTTTACTGCAGTGATCTAATGAGCAACTAGAGTGCTAACATTCAGAATTCATGGCAAATGTTTGGCACATCTGAATGCCTTCTTGAAGGAACCAAAGTAAATAACTGAAAGCATTTCCTACTGAGGAGACTGCAGTAAATGAGGAAATTAGGAAACTTCATAACAAATAAGTCTCCCAAGATGGCCACCAGAGACAAAAGAGCCCAAATGTAGCACAAATATCACCCAGATTTAGCCCAAGTATAGCCCAATGACAGAATGTCCCAGAGTGTTCTAAAGAACAACTAGAGCGCTAACAGTCCTACTTATGATAAACGTATTGCACATCTGAAGCCATCTTGATTGGAATAAACTGGTAACTCTTAAAACATTTAATTTAAAAAGGAACACAATGAGGGGGTTCATTTTGCCATAAAAATTGTGATTAGTGCTAAAAAAAGAAAAAGTAGGGCACATTTTGAGTGACTTCTCAAATCCTCTTCTATTTCATTAAAAAATTCTGACATGCAGACTGAAACATGCACTTTTAATACCAGCAGCCGACTTCCGTGGTGAGCAGTTGCTTTACTACAGTGATCTAATGAGCAACTAGAGAGCTAACATTCAGAATTTATTGCAAATGTGTGACATATCTGAATACCTTCTTGATGGACTCAAAGTAAAAAACTGAAAGCATTTCCTACTGAGGAGACTGCAGTAAATGAGGAAATTAGGAAACTTCATAACAAATAAATCTCCCAAGATGGCCACCAGAGACAAAACAGCCAAAATGTAGCAAAAATCTCACCCAGATGTAGCCCACATGTAGCCCAATGGCAGAAGTGTGCAAAACACTTTTTATTTTTTGTGTTTTTGCAGTTTTATATAGTGCAGACTTGTCAGGTATTGGAGTGCTTTATATGAGCATTGGTTACATCACACAAGAACAAGTTCATTTTGGTTGCAGACATGGGGAAATTAAGTGATTTGACCAGAATCATAGAATGTCGAGCTGAAGCAGAAACTCCAACCTGGTTCCCCAGTAGCAAAGTCTGCCGCTCTGGAATTAACACCACATCCTCGCCCCTAAGTGCAACATTTAATCAAGTGGTCAACTGGATAAAAAAGCATAAAGATAACAAATAAATTAAAAGTGCTTTGCCGCTTTTTGAAAACTCAGAAAATATGTCCTCATTTTAGTTTTTTAGAGCACTAATCATAATTTTGATGCAAATAAGACCCTCTCATATATGGAATTTCTAAAGGAAATGCTCTAGGTATTACAGTTTTGATTACATCAAGATGACGTCAGGCGTTCCACACTTTGTAATAAATATAGAATGTTAGCAATCTAATTTTTCATTAGGATACTGTTGGGAGGCAGAGGCCAGGTAGGAGGGTGCAGAGGCAACAATTTGACCACACTGGGCAGGCAGGAAGGGTAGTGGCAGCACAACAGACAATGGAGGGCAGTGGAAAGGGGGGCAGGGGCAACAAACTAACAATACAGGACTGGCAAGAGAGGCTGTGGCAAAATAATAGACCATTGTGGGCAGAAGGAAGAGGCAGTAATAGTACAACCATACATGCCAACAGACCCGATTCAACCAGGAAACATCCAATGTTTTTAAGCCCAAATGGGCTTTATGTGATCTGTCTCCTGTCTACAATCTCCTCTTTTTCAATGCAAGTCAAAGGGGAAAATCAATACCCCTGATTTTTTCAAAATCTCCCTCTGACCAAGTTCAAAATGTTAGCAAGTATGGTACATTGGATCATGAAAGGCAGGAAGAATTGAGGTAGGCACATGGACCTGGATAACAGAGGACGGGAGGGACATGGAGGTGTGCACCAAACTGACCCTACAGGGCAGGCATCAGGGTTTGCAGCAGCACAATACACCACACAGGGCATGCGGGACGGGAGTGCAGCACAACAATCCATAGAAAGCAATAGGGAGAGGACGGGACTACGCACATGGACAACAGAGAACAGAGGGGAAAGAGGCAATGGTAGCTAGCTGACCATAATGGACAGTCAGGAGATAAAGCTGCAGCATAACAGACCATCAAGGGCAGGAGGGATGGATCAGGGGCATTACAATGGAACAGACAAGCCAGGAGGGAGGGAATAGGGGTCTGCACATGGAAACAGAGGGCTGGGGTAAGGGGGCAGGGCAGGAGCAGCAAGATGACCATGGAGGTCAGGCAGGATGGGCACTAGAAGCAAGACACACCATGGAGAGCAACCGTGAAACTATGATGGCATACACCCAGACCATGGAGGGAAGGTGAGGGGGGTCAGAGGCAGCTTGCTGAACACACAGGGAAGGTGGGAGGGGCCGTGGCAGCACAGAAGACTATGCATGGCAAGCGGGAGGGTTAGTGGCAGCACAATGGCTATGATGGGCAAGAAGGAGGGTGCAGGGGCATGCTCAAAGGACCATGGAGGATAGAAGGGAGGGTCAGGACCTGGGCACAGACAAGAGAGTTCAGGGGAAGGGGCCTCACAATAGACCACGCTGGGCAGGCAGGAGGAGCAGTTACAGCAGACCAGGGAGGGCAGAAGGGTGTGGCAGTAAAATGGACCATGGAGGACAGGAGGAAGGGGATAGGGGCATGGAATGTGGACAGGCAGGGTAGAGGTGGCAGGGACAGGTTACAGTCATCTGACAATGCTAGGCAGGTGGGAGGAGAGTGGCAACTCAACAGAACACTCAGAGTAGATAGGAGTGGCAGGTCCATGGAACATGGTGGGCAAAAAGGATGGAGCGGGGGCATGCACAAAGACACCGGAGGGCAGGGGGAAGGAGAATAGGGGCAGCAAGCTAAGCACAGAGGCTAAGCAGGAGGGCAATGATGGGGCTTATAATTGGGCAATAGAGGGCAGGAGGAGTGGACTAGTACATCATGCTAAATGGAGGGCAGTGGCAGCACATCAGACCATGCATGGCAGGAGGGAGGAGGCTAGTCCATGGATTCAGACAACAGAGGATAGGGAGGAGGTGGATGGGGCAGCAAGCTAACTGTTCAGAGAAGGCGGGAAGGCGAGTGGCAGAACAACGACCACACAGGGCTGTAATAAGGGAGCAGGGACATGAACTTGGACAATGGATGGCTAGGAGGAGGGAAGGCACGAACAGCAAGCTTGGGTGGGGGCAGCACAATGCCAGGCCCTGCTTCCAACCCCCCACAATCCATTGTGATATGCATCTCACTTAACGTTAAAAAAAACTAGAAATTTGCTGAAAAAAACAAAGATTACAGGGACGGTATAGTTAGACTCAGATTTCACTCATACACAACCAGTGAAATTCAGCAGTTATAGTTACCTGAGCTAACTATAACTTACGCCCCGCAATGTACAGCTAATGACCTCAGACATTACATCATTCATGACATGGTCAGGTACATCACTCATGACATCACTCATGACATCTCAAATGAGCTGTGAATGGAATGGAACTATAATCGCTAGAACTTTATTTAGGGATAGTGTGTGTATATTAACACCCCTTTTTTTCCTTTTCTTTCATGTAAGAACCATTATAATACGCAACGTGCCCCGATTAATATGGCCGATAGCCTTTCACTTTAAAGTAATGTGTAGTCCATTGTTTATGTTGATGTTTGCAATTCTAAGAATGTTTATTATGAATAAATCATGTTGACGAACATACAGGTATGGCGGTCACGGGGCAAGATATGCTGAAATTACATTGTGTGCATATTAACAATTGTTTTCTTTTCCTTATTGTATCAATTCCTGAATTTTCACATAATGACCAGGCCAATATGGCCGCCAGCTTTTTGGAATAAAGTAATGCACTGCTGATGACGTCACATATTACATCACTCATGACATGGTCAGTGACATCACTGATGACATCACTGATGACATCTCAAATTACATCACTGATGACATCATCTACGTGATCATCTGATGCACCTCCTCACACCCTAAAATACAGACTACCATTCTCAAAACCATAGACACACCAATACTAGTACATCTACAATATTCTGTGCACTATGCATGCAGACCTCTAATCAGCTACATAGCTTTGATACAGTCTTTAAAATACCCAGTTAGTACCTATGCAGTCTAGGAATCCCTTTGTCTGTCCCTATCTACATATCCTATCACTCCACCAATACCTAAGCACTTATAAATTCAGCACGCACTTTCTTTGCAACACTGAAATTACTCCAGTTATTAGTCGTATACTTAAGGAATGGCGTAGTCAAAAACACAAGTGCAGGTACAATATTTTGTACACTATGCATGCACACCTCTAACCAGCTACAAACTATTGATTCGCTCTTCTAAATACCCAGTCAGTACCTATGCAGTGTAGGAATCCTCCTGTTTGTCCCATGCCTTTCTCCAATCACCCATCATGCACTATCCTATTACTCCACCAATAACTAAGCACTTATAAATTCACTATACACTCCGTTTGTAATATTGTAATTATTCTAGTTACTAGTCATGAACTTATGGAATGGCCTAGCTACTAACACAAGCACATCTATAATATTTTGTGCACTATCCAAGCAGACCTCTAACTAGCTACATACTATTGATACACTCTTCTAAATACCCAGTTAGTACTCATGCAGTGTAGGAATCGTCCTGTCTGTCCCATGCACTTCTTTAATCACGTATCTACCACTATCTACTTATCCTATCACTCCACCAATACGTAAGCACTTAGAAATTAAGTGTTCACTCTGTTTGCAGAACTGTCATCATTCCAGTTACTAGTGGTATTCTAATAAAATGACCTAGGTACCAACACAAGTACACATAAAATATTCTGTGCATAATCCCTACAAATCTCTAAGCAGATACATACTATTGGTCCACTCCATTAAATACTGAAGTAGTACCCATGCAGCGTAGGATACCTCCTGTCAGTCTCATGCAATTCTTCAATCACCCATCCAGCACTATATTCTTATTGTATCAGTCTGCCACTACCTAAGCACTTATGGGGCAGATTTACAAGCACCCTGCGCACCAGTATGTCACTTTTTGTAACGTAGTGATGGCACCAGGCACTCCTTCATATCTGCAAGGAGAGGAAAAGCCACCCTGCGTGGTTTTTCCTCTCCTTGTAAATACGACCCCTTCATACACAGAACTTTGCGTTGATGAGGTGTCCCATAGGTGTTGCTGTGGGTGTTCCCACACAACACCCATAGAACAAGACACATCTTCAGATTTATGAGAAATCTTAAATCTGGAGATGTGTGTGAATGCTGCGCCATCCTAGAGTTGGTATAGCAAGGCACAACAAGGAGAATTGTTTTCATTTCTCCTCATTTTTTCCTCTTTCAATGCATGCTGCATTCCATAGGTATAACTACTATTACACTTAAAAATGAGCATTTAAAAAACCTTTGAAATTCACTGAAAAAAACATAGGTTTCAGAGACGTTATAGTTAGAAATTAGCATTTAAAAAAACATAGAAATTCACAGAAAAAAACATAGGTTTCAGGGGTGTTATAGTTAGCTGGACATTTCACTCGTACAAAACCATAGAAAATCCTCCGTTATAGTTAGTTCTGCTAACTTTAATTTGCGCGCCCGCAATGCACTGCTGATGATGTCACATATTACATCATTCATGACATGGTCAGGGACATCACTGATGACATCTCAAATGACATCACTGATGACATCACTGATGACATCATCCACGTGACAATCTGATACACCTCATCATACACTAGTATAACCTTTCATCACTCACTGTAAAATACAGAGTACCATATTTGAAACCATTGACACACCAATACCAGTTACTACATACCCACTCACTGATTCCTAAGTCTACACACACAACTACCCATTCAACAACAGAATCACTTATACATGCAGTCACTAATTAATAGAACACTATCAAATGCACTTATACACATATATAGACATTGACACATTAGCAGTCATCTTAGTCGGTTATACAGTCATCCTACTCACTCATGAAAAAAATGAATCACACTTACATTTACTCACTTACACAAATATACACACAACACCTTATTTACTCAAACACATAGCAACTCATAGTTAATATGTTAAAAAATCACCATTACAATTATACACTCATTCATATAGTTACTCTCACAATCACTGACTCTTACATATACTTATTTATATACACCAACTCTCACATACAATGCCTTTTTTTTTTTACTTTGTTGAAGATGTACAACTAAAACATATAGTCGCTCACCAACACACAAATAAATACACTCAGTCACCCAAACAACTGTTTCCACATGCACTCTTAAACCTATACACCTAGTCAATCAACCATTCACACATCTATGCATAGAGTTACACACACCCCATCCAACCACACACAAACTCAGTGTCCCATGCAAATACTTACCCAACTGATCAATAACTAATATACACACCCATGTAGTTAGTGACCAACTGATGCAGCATGTTATACAACAACAGAGACAGTGAGGCACACATTCACATAGTTTAGTTACTAATCCATGTATTAAGTGAGACACTTTTAATTACTCACTTAAACAGACAGTCAGACAGCTACTAAATCCTCCATCCAGACAGTTATATATCCACTGAAACTTCAATACAGATTGGTATATATATAATACATATTTAAATTTCAAAGTAAACCACATTCACTGGATGATGTCATCAGTGATGTCATTTGAGATGTCATCAGTGATGTCATCAGTGATGTCACTGACCATGTCGTGACATCATCAGCAGTGTATAGCTGGCGCACGAGTTATAGTTAGCAGAACTAACTATAAAGGAGGAATTTCTATGGTTTTGTACGAGTGAAATGTCCAGCTAACTATAACACCCCTGAAACCTATGGTTTTTTCTGTGCATATATATATATATATATATATATATTTTTTTTTATATATATATATATATATGACAGTCAAGCAAATATATTGCATTACTGTGTGAATTTTAACTGCCGTAGGACACAGTAACTTAGAAGATTGAGACCTGGAATCTATTTGGCATTTTTGATTGATAATTGATATATAGACTGGCACTACTAGTTGTGACACTGCTTTGGTCGCTCTTTGCCCTGAAGAAGTCCAGCTTTCGATGAAACGCATTGACTGCTTGAGTGTTTTATAGAAGATTGGAGGAGAGTGGTCTGAATGCCACTGGAGTTAAGCTATCCTGGCTGCTGAGGGGTGAAACCCTGAAACCGGTAATAGAAAGCTTGCTTTCAGTCCAGTGAGGACCAGGCCTGGCAGTTCGGGCTAGACTGTTCCTATTGGGCACAGGGTCTAGACTGATTTTCATTGGCTGGGTTCAAACTGGAATGACCTTAGGTGCAAATAAACGATGGATTTAGGCCCAGGTCTCTGTACTGGGGTGAATGTATCTCATCGTTCTGCATTCTGTCCATCAATTGTTCTTTTTGGAGAGTGTGATGATCAGCCACCACATACAGGGTGGGAGGCCAACCCATTAACGATGTTAGCATCACATAGCTGTGAGCAACAGGGTCAGGCTCCATAGAACAGAAAAGGACAATAGAGAAGAAAACCAAGAAATGACAATGAATACCATCAGAACAGAGTGATAACATGTGTCTGCCCAAACTGCCAAACTATGTGAATCGAAAACAGCAATAAAAACAATAAAGAGGGAGCAAGAAGGGAAGACACTGCAACCAAGGATGGGGCACCACATGTGATAAGGATGTGCGTGCTTCGGCTAGGGTGAATGAGCAACTATGTTTCAGAAAGTTGCAGCTGTGTCCAAGGCAACTACATTACATTAGCAAAACATGACATGGAAATGCAGAAACAGTTCAGCCTCTTGCCAGCTGTGAAGGAAGCGAGGTTAGAAGAAACACAGGTTAATCAACATTAGGCAAAGGATATTACAAGTCTGTTGGGCGAGCTGCAAAGCGTTCTCCAGATTTCGGTTTAGAAAATGCTGTCAGCCATCTGCTATGTCCCTTCAGAGGGGACCACTGAGTCAACTTCGGAAGGCCATGTAGCTGAGAAGACCTCATCGCTGAGGGACTTGGTGGAGCCCTCATCATGTTCTGAGCTCTGGGTAGCCTCACAGATTGTGGCTGCTATCTGTAAAGCTCGGCATCTTCATAGTATTACAACATCTAAGTTGGGAACAGCTTTGGGCTGAGGGGAGCATTGTGGTTGGCGTCAGAGTTCACAATAGCAACCCCCATCAGGGCTGTGAGGTACCATTGTCTCCGGTGTAATTTGGCAAGGATTTGCAAGTCTGGTTGGCTCTAGCCAATCCCAGGCATCTTCCAGGTATTTGAAAGCATATGTTGTCCCCTCAATAACAATAAGCAGGAGGGCAGGGAAGAGAAGTAAATATCATAAGTCCGGGTCATGGTGGTGACATTTGATAGGCAAAAATAAATTCCTTTGTTGTTTCACTGCCATTGTGTAGTCTGGGAAAAACATAATGCAGGCGTTATCGACGGTAATGTCTTGAAATTTCCGCATTAAGTAATGAAGCAGATGGACGAGCAGTGGTCTTGGATTGGAGTTGGGTGGGAGTTTACATATCAGAACGCAATCGGCCCATTCAATTGAGAAAAATTGTGCGAGGGCAGTTGGAGGTAGTGTTCAACATAGGCGCCTGGATTTTGCCCCTCAATGCCCTCAGGGAGGCCAACCACAAGGACATTATTTCTCCTGGAGTGGCCCTATGCATCCTCTGCCCTGCATTCCAGAGTCTGCACTCAATCCACCAGTGCCTGTAATGACGACTCCACTTCTCAAGACTACGGTTGTAGTTCGGCAAGAGTTTGTTCCTCAGTATGGATCTTATCAGCTAGTTTGCCATTGTACGCCTGCATCAGTGTGAGGTCTGCCGCCTCATTATTAATCTTGGTTGCTAGGGACGCATGGGTGCTATCCATGGAGGCCCAGGTTCTTTCAACTGCCTCCAAGATGATGTCCAGCTTGTCCTAAATGGACGGGGGATTGCTGAGGAGATCCAAAGTGTCGGGGCTGCTAACTGTCATGGCCGTAGTAACAGATGGGTGCAAAGGTGTGTTCTGGGTGCCCGAGCGTAGGCAACCCATGATGGGTTGATATATATGCAGATTCTGGTGGTGGATTACAAGTCCCAACACCAGTGAGCCCACTTGCCGATGTATGCAGACCCCCAAAGATGTCACATCACAAGCAGCCCAGTGTGTCCAGGTGTGTCAAGGTAGTGACATGCAACAGGAAGGGAACCAGCACTGATAGCTCTGAAGAGGGCAGGGATGCTCCTCCATAATATCAGGTGTTCGTCACTCAATTGAGGGGCCCTCCATTTCTATATCTCCCATATGGTGAGCTGTGGGGGTGTAGGGCCAGTGAAAGTGTGATACTGTGGATGCGCAGTTTCAGTAAATCACAACTACTGTTCCAAGCTACTGTGTGAAAGGGCCCACTCGTTTGCACCTTTGGTTGGGATGGGAGGCCCCCAGAGCAAACAGTCCATGTGTCTTTAGCCTCTAGAATGTGGTGCCCAATTGAGTGAGAGCCAGGGGATCGAGGATTTTCCCCTCTGCAGTCCTGCATGCGTCAGTCGGGTTAGGGTGATCATGGTGCTCATGTATAGGCAAGGGAGGATGCGATCAATGAGGGACAGAAATGGTACAATCAAGGCTCCTACGAGGCACTGTGTTCCCTGTGACAGTCTCTCTGTGGGGGTCCCCCACAAATGCCCCTCGAACTCTGTCACCAGGGATGACAAGAGTGTCACGGAAGGGCCACTTAGGGGCCCAACAGGAGAGCAGCTCCCAGCCAACTGAAGAAGCACAGACAGGGGAATGACTACAGCACTGCGAGGGAGCAGAGTCTCATTGCATCATCACCATCTGCAGCACACTCAACTATATCTGCATTGCAATCCCCCGGTTGCCAGCGGCATTGTTCTGTTTTCATTTTTCAGGCAAAGGTAGGAGGAAGGAAGAAGGGGCCCTCCATTTCTATATCTCCCACTATAACATGTGTAGGCCAGGGCCGGGAGTGCCAACCCCATTGGGCAGTGAGGCAGTCAGGCCAACATGTGTGTCCCTGTAGTTAGGCCTCGGTCAGAAACAGCCTCAGTAAGTAAGGGCAAGTCGGCCATTTCTGCAGGGCAGGTGGTGAACGGAAGATCTTGTGTGGAGGCAGTACCTGCTCAAGCGGTCCACCAATAAACATAGTTCTTTCTGGGGTCTTGTGGAGCTGCTAATCTCATGATGTGATAGCAAGCCCCTCAGTGGCAGTCCCCATCCTGACTTCTGAATGTGGGTCAGAGACTCCAGGGTGCAAGTGGCAGAAGAGTGAGCAGGTTACATGGCCGCCGGAAACCGGCAGCAATGCAATGTCCCCGCACAAGTTGCATTGTCGTGTGAGGCCTTGAGTCCTGGCTTCAGGCTCGGTAAAGTGATGGTGTCTTCACTCACAGTTGGTGGCTGAAGCGTCATGGGGAGGAATATACAGCTCCATCAATGGCAAATAAGGCTTAGAGGGTGACAATTGGAGTCTAAAGCACTGATGAAAGGGGGTTTGCAGGATATAAGGTGGATAAATGGGGTTGCACAGCGGAGCCTCACTAGAGTGTGTCCGCCATCTTGGCTGTGCAAGCCACACCCTGTCAATTAGTACTAATAATAGAGAGCAATGCACACAAATTGTATTTGCATGCATTAGGTCTTACCTACGAACAGCTTTTGCTGCTTGTTGGTCACACCTGTTGTTTTAAATATACATAGGCTGGTTAGCCTTTGCCTAAGATTGGATAGCACTGGTGCCTATCTCAGTTGCCTACTCTTGATTAGATGGTTTTTCTCCACATTTTTGTGGCTGTCCCATCGAGGCGCATTTTTGTCTCATGGACTTCTAATTAATTGACTTGTATTCTTCCACTGTAGAAGTTGCTTGCATTCAGGTAAACTACTTGGTTGATTTACTTTAAGCTCTCTATTACAATGTATTCCTTTCTGACGTGTCCTACTTCCATCTTCAACTTGCACCTTCCGAACTGCACACTCCATGTTGCTTCAAATCCTCCCTCAAACTGATCTGTTTCTTCCCCTGTTCCTTCCAATCCAACTCCTCTATTGAAAATATCCTCCTCTCAACTACTATGTTGCTTTCTCACTGCCCCACGTGTGGCCCACTTCCCTCACACTTGTACCATAAATTGTTGTTATTTTGCTTCCACCATTTCATCAGTGGGGGTCCCTCTTAAAATGTGTTATACCCATTTCAATATTGCAGCTGGTGAGTGTGCATATACACACGTGTGTAGAGGACCAGGGAATGGGTTTGTATAAATTAAACAAACCAATTCAAAGAAGGCCAACACATAGGCACTTGCACCCTCCACAGCCATCTTTAAATGGATTTGTAAATATATTACAAATGCAACCGAGATTTCTGTCAAGGATGCATGTGCATCCACCTGGCTATCTTTAAATGAGTTTGTTAAATTATTACAACAGCATTGAAAAATGGCTGCAGTGAATATAAGTGAATGTATGACACCCCGATTTCAATGCATTGATAATGTTTACCAAAACCATTTTAAGATGGTCACCACGGTACATGCATGTCCACTACAACTAATTTACTCAAAGAAGCATTGGCAAAGCCATTAGATTTCATTGTTGAATCATATTGGATTTGCCATTGTTTAATAGTTCTACCACCCTTATGCATACATCATGGTTAGTATTACCACCAGTTAAAAGCTGGTGATAAGATCCAGTTCAAAATGTGAGCAAAACCAATAGACATAAATTCCTGGGTAGGCAGTAAGTGCAAGGCTCAAAATAACTATCAAAAGCAGCATGAGGTGTAGAGCACAGCAATGAAAAAAATGGATGGCTGATGGTTATCATGGAAACCACAGAACTAAAAAAGGATGTTGAGCTGAAGCAATATTCAAGCAATTCTTCACGGTGTCTGAGCCCTTATAAGGGTATCTTTCCAGGTCAGTAGTCTTCATCATGCCTGGAGTATAGATGAGTAGAAAGGATTGTTTTGCATACAACAGAAACTGATAATCACCAAAACTGCTATTCCACCTGGGTACAATGCATAACAAAAGGTGTTCCCCCAATTACAGGAGGTGTTTTATCCAAGATGTAGCACATAGTATTTATCTTTGTGAAGAAAATAGGGTTTGATGGGCCTGCCATGTTCCCTCCCTTCCCACTTAATGCTTTGGCAACCAAACCAAGTCATCAACAACAGTCAAGATTGCAAGACCATAGAAGCAAGCAAGGAACGGAATGCCTGTATGACCTGTGAGGGAAGAAAATCACAAACCATGTATTGTTCGTCGGTGCACCTGATTAACCCTATTAATTAACTGAATGGGTTAAATCATATGAAATGATTAGGCAAAATATAAAAATGCACTAGCTGTGCCCAAGAGGTCTACACCAGATAGAAGCCTAGAGAAATCAAGGATTCCAGAAGTATAGAAGCAAATGCTGCTGCCTCACTGACAGACAAGATCACAGAGCAGGAGATTAATCACCACCCTATAAAAGAGCTCCACTGCCATGGCTGATCAGTGCAGTAGAAGGATGCCAAAACAGGAAGATGGAGCCAATCAGAGGATCAATAGCAGCCCATTAGATGATAATAACAGGACCCTGCACCCAACAAATGAGCTGGAAAAAAGGTAACAAACCCAACAGTCAGCTCTCAAGGGATGGTTTGTGACCCTACTAATATTTGCATAAGATGTGGGAAATGCAGATTGAGGTTTAGAGACACAGTAGTACCGGAAAGAAGACAAATGGAGCAGGAGTTTGGGACCAAAAAGAGACCAGGATTTTCAAAAGACCCCATCAAACAAATGCAACTGAATTCATAATAAAACAAGATAAAGCAAAAGAGGAAATGGTGTTGGCAGAGAATAAACTCCCTGGGAATAAATAATAGGCATGCCAAATTACGACCTTCTCATGGTATCTTATAAACCTCAGAAACCAAATGGAAGCATTATTGCTGCCTGATTAAGAGATGAATAAAAGCTATAAGAGTAGGTCACATGAATGTGTGAAAGTAAACACATATAATTTAAACCATGTAAGAATATTTAACCAATATATATGTTACTCTCGTAAGAGGGAGTCTGTGATTTTTGATCTCCAATATTTGTAACCTACACATCTCACCGATTAGGATGGCAAAAAGAAGACTTTGATTCTGAAGATTGGCATATCAAGTCTGGCAAGAAAAGTAGAATATAAGCAATAAAATAACCCCTACTAGGTGCATGTAATATCATTATAATTTACACCAGGGGGTACTTTATACCATATAATGCATGGTCATCCCATCACTTTTCCCACAAACCATTTAAAACCTTGGTGTGCAGCTCTTTCATAGAAAAGGGCAAGTATGTTTGCAAACGTGAAAAATAAAAATAAAACCTGTAGTGCAAAATGAAATACATCAAAATCTTGTTAGATATGTTGTTGCAAAAGCTGGAGTAGCTCAGAATGTGTAGAAATATGCAGAAAGATTCTAGCGTTCCTCTATCTAAAGAGTGCAAAAAATTAACATTCTCGCCGCTTCCCAGCGGTGAAACCCAGTAAACCAGCAGAAAGTAAGGTGAAAGGCGGGGGGCCCAGGTAGCATACAGACAGATTTAAACATTTTCCCAAAGCAAAGATGATTCAAAGTATTCCTTAAATCAAGAGCTATACTGTTCCAAAGGGCAGGCACCAGCACTCAGAAGGACCTCTCACCGTCATTTTCTTAAATCGAGGAACCACTTCCAGGTTAGTTCTGCAGAGTGAAGTGCTCTGATAGGGAAATAGGGCAGCACAAGTTCTGAGAGAAAGGGGGCCCCTGAGGAATGTATGATTTTGTGAGGAGTACTAAGTACTTTAAACTGAATACGCTTATCAATGGGCATCCAATAAAGCTTCTGAAGGAGCCCAGAGAAAGAACAAAACTTACGACGAGAGAACAATAGTCTTGCCATAGTGATTTGGACCAGTTGCAATCTCTTTACAATTGATTTCTTGCAACCCACATACAAGATGTTACAATAGTCAAGGCATGACATGATGAGAAACTGAATAATTACTTGTTGAATGTGGCACTGGAAAAAGCTGATGATTGGTTTGGAGGCTTCTCAGGAGACTGAAGCATGAGCCTGGTAGAGTTCTTACTTAAGTGTCAAAGGAGAGGCAGTCATAAAGGTGATGGAGGATGCTCCAAAGCCTCCGGCCACCAGTGATCATCCCAGGTCTGGGTGCGCTTGCCGAAAAAAAAGATCTCAGTTTTAATGGAGTTACGTTTAAGACAGTTGTCATCTATCCAGGTTCCTACCGCCAGCATACATTCCTGATACTTAATGATGTCTTGAGAAGCATCAGTGGAGAAGGAGGCAATAGGATGAGTATCATCTGCATATGATGCTATGGCAATCCCAAAGTGGGGCTTAATGAGGAGCCCTGTGGGAACCTATGTTCCAATGGCCTTGGTGTGGATGAAAAAGAGAAGAGGTAAATTGAAAGGAGTAGTTGCTAAGGACAGAGTCTTACCACCAACACCTATTTCGCAGAGGCACTGGAGGAGCAAATTATGTGATAGAGTGTCAAAGGCAGCACCTAGGTCTAAAAGGATAATAGGAGAGGAGCTGCCTTCATCTGATGCTTTTCAAAGGGACTCTGCCACAGTCAGCTGAGTCGATTTGGAAATGTGATTGGGCCTGAAACCATTTTGAGACACATTCAAAATGTGATTGTCTTCTAAAAACTCTGACAGGAGTTTATTGACATGTTTTTTCACAACTTTACCTAGGAAAATGAGCAGAGAAATGGGGGTCTAGTTTTCCTGTTTAGCTGGGTCAAGAGATACTTTAATCAGCAGCGGTATCACCTTTCCCTGCATCTACGCCTGTTAAACAGTGGGCGAGGACAAAGAGAGACTAGCAACCTCAAGAAAAGCGGGAAGGGTGACCTCGAGAAATTTAATATAAAAGTCTGGATTGAGGGGGTCATCCGGGGGAGCCTAATTTCACTAGAGAGCAAAAGGTGGAGAAAGAGGGCAAATCAAGGAAGGCTAACTTGTTTAATTCTGTCCCAGACTTTAACTTAGCTGACTGCTCAAGACAGGCCTCAGTGTCAGTGGGAGCTTTAGGCAGAAAATGAGTATAAATTGTGTTGATCTTTTTAGCAAAATAGTCCGCTATATTGTTACAGTGTTCAGTTGAGACCTCAACTGGCCCTGTAGTGACTTGTTTCATTAAGCTATTTTTCACGGATACAAATTCTTTTGCGGGATTTTTACTGTTTAAGATCTTATTAGAAAGAAATTCAGCTCATGTTTTCCTTATTGATTTATGGTATGCTTTAACAGCACTCATATAAGTTGTTTATGCCAATGCATCATAGGATTTTCACCTTGTTTGTTTAAGCACTTTACAGTGTATTTTCTCCACAATCAACTCCCCCATGGAACCTTGGGTAGAAAACTTACTACTGGCCCGAACTGGACAAGGAGGGGAAAACCAGTCAAGGTTCGAGGTGAGCCAGGCCTTTATCTATACTTCTTATAATAAACAACAGGAGCATAACCCTTAAACCTCGTTGAGACTGGGGTAATAGTGTAAGGAACAACAATGATTCTCAACAGGTATCATTAAGCATAGACAGATAAATTGCATGTACAAGACATTACAGTTAGAATAAGAAAGACTCTGAAAAAATTAGGTAGAAAAGGTGATGATGTATTAGAGAAAAGGGATTTCTCAAAAAGGACATACAGCAATGTAATTAAACAAGATAATGGAACAGTTGTATCAGCACTGTACGCAAAATAAATGACGTATAAGAACAACCCGAACTTGTACTTGGTGCTTAAAAGTGTACGTGACACGATGACGGCGACGCAAGTGACAAGGTGAAATCAGCTGGGGACGGCGCAAGTGAAGTGAATGTTAGATATTAGAATAATATATACAAAAGATCAGAATTCAATTTCTTTACAATAGATTTACTTACTTACTTACTTAACTTTATTCGATAAAAATGTTTTCATCATAAAAGTAAACAATAATCATGACATATAAAAATATCACAATTCAAGGAAATGCAGTTAAAACTCATCAGACTTAATATACAATATACATCATAAACTACACACTTCCCAATTTATTCTATATACCTGTAACAACAATCATAACCATAAGAACTTCCTTCTTGAGTGCCCTCTGACCTATAAGGTAAGTTGGGGCTTGAGTCTCCTCATACGTATCTTCCAAGCACTTCCAATGTATTTGGCTACGCCACACACCATCGAGGGAGAAGACGTATCGGTACAAAGGACCCGCAAGGCCATTACATGGCATCTATGGCCCAATCCCTTGCATGGAGGCTTTAGCCATATCCTCCTAGCCACCCTGTAGGCTGGGCAGGCAAACATGAGGTGTGCCACAGATTCTAAAGGGGCTGCACAACACGGACAGGCCTTTGATAAGCCACTTTGGTTATTCCACCCGGAGGTAAAATCATTTACAGGGAGAATCCCAAACCTAACTTTTAAGTACAATGATCTGTCCAAGGGTTTCTCAATAAAATCAAGAAGTGGTTCGAATAACCTGGACCATTTAAACTCTAAGAATCGCTCAGTGAGGGAACCCCCTACACCTCTGCTTAAGGCCTCCCACTGGACCCAATCCCAATACAACTTCTTAATAACTAGCTTAGGTGGCGGGGATTGACTCTTCCAGAGGTCACGCAAGCCTATGTGTCCAACCAGCTGCCTCAGATTACTCAGCCACTTAATCCTATTACCTCTATCAAGCAAGATAAGTTCATCTAAGGCAGCTGCGTAGTTTTTAAGCTCTTCAGTCCTTCTCAATCGAACCCAGAAGAGTAGAGGGCGAAGGCGCACTGTTTCTTTGAGAGGGCGCCTACCCATATCTAAACGTAATGGAATTAATGGGGTGGAAACTGGTAGGGCAACCAAGTCCATCAAGAACTTGTTTTCTGAAGTGATTAGCTCCGGGATGTTCTCGAACCCCCAGAGTTCAGAACCATATAGGGCAGTTAGTAATACTTGGCCTTCATAAATTGCGAGAATAGGTGCCACAGGTTTACTCGTAGACACCCTATGTTCTCGCAAGACCGCCCCAGCAACTCTTTTGAAGTTTAATAGCATTTTGGCCAGATGGTCATTCCAGCTCATCCGACTGTTCACCCTAACACCCAGATAGTCAAAAGAATCCACCATCTCCAAAGACTCACCATTTAGCATGAGGTTGTTCTTAAATATTTTGGATGGTGAAAGGGCCATAAGCTTAGTTTTAGAGGTGTTGATTGTGAGTCCCCTGTCATTACAAAACTCGCTAAAGCGGTGCAGAAGCTTTTGAAGGCCTGCTGGAGTTTTCGAGATCAGAATGGTATCGTCCGCGAAGAGTAGGGTTGGAGTTTTTTCCCCTGCCAGGGATGGCGCATCCGCCGGTTCTTCCCTCAGATGGTCCACCACACCATTCATAAATAGGGAGAATAGGGTCGGCGCCATAACACATCCCTGGCGAACTCCCCTCCTCACGGGCACCCTCTCAGTCAAATGTCCCTGGGTGCCCCATCTGATCCTCGCATAAATTCCCTCGTGGAGTTTCACAATGAAATCCAACAGTGGACCTGGGAAGCCCATCTTCTCCAGGATATCCCACAGCCTAGCTCGAGGGACCAGGTCAAACGCCATCCTGAGATCTATGAAGGCTAGGTAAAGACTACCATGATTAATTGTCACCGACTTCCAATAGATCGCAAGGAAGCGGAAGACCTGGTCCATCGTACCCACTTTTTTCCGAAAACCAGCCTGGAAATGGGAGAGAACCTGCTCCTCCTCCATCCATGCACCTACCCACAAGATGATGACCCTGCCAACCACTTTCTGGATCACGTCAATCAGACTGATCGGTCTGTAGTTAGCAGGGTCATCTCTAGCACCCTTTTTATAAACAGTAATCACCTCAGCACCCTTCCACGAGTCTGGGATGGGGTGGCCCTTAGAGATTAAATTCATTATTAGTGCAATGAGTGCAGCCCAGGCTGTGGGTTCTTCCAAGAGAAGATCCCCCGGGATACCATCTTGACCAGCAGCCTTCTTCGGGGTCAGATGTCTTATAGCCAGTACTACTTCAGAAGTCAAAAATGGCTCCTTAAGCGTGGAAAAAAGAGGGGCCCTTCTTGCTGGATCAGGAGAAAAGAAATTAGTTGCATCCAAACCGCCATATATGGTTGAAAAATGGGAATGCCATTGTTGGCTGGTAATGTGGTTAACTAATAAAGGCCTGTTACACTGTCTGGCCTTGTTAATCAATTCCCAAAACAGCGAGGCATTTTTCCTTTTGGATGCACTTTTAAGATCCTGCCAGTGCTGTTCCTCCTACTCTTTTTTAGCCCGCACTTGTTCTTTCGCGTACTCCTTCCTAGCTACTCTGACTAAGGGTTGATTCTTTTTACGCAGGGCAGCGGTTAGTTCCCGTCTTTTAGCCCGGCACTTTGCAGAGTACCAGGGATTACTAGGTTTAGAGGGTTTTGTTTTGGAGCGCTTAATTAAAAAGTGTTTGCCAACTTCCTCAATAGCATTTTTATATATCTGAGGAAAAAGCGACTCCTGGGCATCCCCTGTTCCTGGGGCTAATCCCGCCAACTCACTAGTCAGTTCTTCAATTTGCACCCTGATCTTTGCCAATTTATCTGGGTGGGAGATAATCTTATCCCATTTCAACCTTCGGTTACCATTGTATGGGACCACCTCATTTGTTAACCTCAATGGGGCTAGCTTCGGGCCTCCTTTTAAGTTACTCCACCCTATCTTCAAACATAAGGGGTTGTGATCACTGTCCTGCGTAGGAACCACCTCCATATCTACTAGGTCACGCCACATAGTGACATCCAGTAAGATATAGTCAATTCGGGACGGGCCACTAAGTCTGTTAAACGTCATGGCTGCATCCCGATCAGAGGGTGATCTACCATTCAATGCTCTTAATTTAAAATAACAGTAAGAGCATTGATCTGCAATGCCTTAGCTGACCATTTTTTGATAGGAGGTAATGACAAAGCAGGAATAGACCAACTGGAGTCCTCCTCCTCTGTGCCCAAGAGATCATCCCTGCTAAGGGGTTCAAATGTGCAATTGAAGTCCCCACCCACAAGGATTTTGGAAGTTGTGGGACAATTACCTAATGCTTGTTCTAAGAGCATAAAAGTGCATGACATTTTGTCTCCCAGGAACCCTCTATCATAAATGTTAAATAACTCAATCCCACTGTCCTTCGTCTGGCCTGCAATTGAAAGGCGTTGAATGTCCCTACTTCCCAAATCATGAGTTGAAACCTTCCAGTTAAATTCTATTTTTACCCATACATGTAAGCCCCCGGTGGGTCTGCCCTTACCACAGCTATAAGCGGGTAACCAATAGGTTGCATATCCGGATTTAAATACTGGGGATAGGCTCCAAGTTTCTTGGAACATACATACGTCAAATTTTTCAATAAAGTTGTTCCATTCTGGAAGGGCCAACTTTTTTCCCAAACCAGCTATGTTCCAAGATACCAGATGAATAACCTCTTTACCGCTAGAGGGCAGAGTAAAGAAGACTCCCTTGTTACCACCCAATTCCCATTGGTTAGGGTCGTTGGGAGTTTCAAGATGGTCTGTAAGATTTAAGAGATGACAACCATCACCACTACAGCCCGAAGGCCGTGGATAAGTAGTAACGAGGGACCTGGTAACATCCAAACTTTTAGGATCCGGAAGGGCCGTAACCCTAGTGGGAAGTTCCCTAGCCTCATCGGAAATCTCAATTCCGTTTCCCACTAGCCTGACTACACTTAGGCTGCCCCGGGAACCCATCCTGGACTGTAAACTTCAATCACATTCATCCATGCCCGAGAGCACATTGAACCTGTTCACTACCTCCAGGGGAGTAAAAGGCCTCAAATGTTCCATTCTCCAGTTACTATTCCTAGTGGATCTAGGTGGAATCAAATTCCAGCCTTGGGGTTCAAGTAGCGTATTCCTGTTAAATGGTACTATAGGAATAGCTGGGTGGGCTCTAACCGTGTTCCTGGCATGGTTTGGAAGAAACACCAGGGATCTAGGATAAAAATAAGTCAAGGCTCGTGGACTAATACAGCTGTTACCCTTTCCTAGGGGCCAATTCAGAATATAATCAACCGCACCTGGATCTCTAAAATTAATCAGGACTATATCTCCCTCGACAACTTTACATCTACCACCAAGCCAAGGAAGACGTCTGACATATAATATCTCCCCATTGATGTTTTTATTTATTGGTCTATGTATACTTAGCCAATGTATAATTTATTTTTCAACTGAAAAAATCCTTCTCTCTTGTTGTCTGCCAATGCAGGAACCCCCGTCAGGACCACCACCAAAGGCACAGCTTCAGGAGGTAAATCTACCTGTGGTTCATAGTTCCCTAGGTCTCCATTCTGACTAGAGCTTCCCTGCTCCTGTCGCATAATCCCCTTTGATACTGTAGCGTTCCCTTCCAAGGGATCAATAATAGGCTTACTAGTTAATTGTATCCCAGTCGTAGGGGGCCCTTGCCTATGATGGTCAAGCATCAGCTGGTTAGAAGCCTGTAGTGTGATTTTACTAGAATGGGGAATTTCCTTTGAAGCCTTAGAGGGAGATAGCATGGCATAAGGAATTGTCATATGCGCTTGAACCCTGTCCGAGCCGATCTTATTACTCAATGCGGATTCAATGACCGTCAACCTCTGCTCCATCCTCCTCAAACTGTCAATAATAGGTAAAATAAGGGTACTGAACAAGTCTCCCAGTTTGGTTTGAAGAGCAATAGAGAAAGCGGCCGACTGCAGTGGTACATCAGGGGTCAAGTGCGTCTCAGAATTGTTCACAGCTGAATCAGAGCCTACAAAAGGGAAAGAGGGACCCGAATTTAACTTAGTATCTGGCCCCGCCACCAGCCCTAAAGCATCTCCCTTTGCGGCCTTAGTATGTTGCCCAAAGTCAGAATGGTTAATCTTTGTTGTTTTAGCCAGGCCCACCTCCTCCTTGCGTCTTATTTTCCTTGGGGGAGGGCCATGAATTTTTCCCTTATCCAGTTTCTTGGGCTTTTTCCCAGTTGGTTTACCACGGCTAGAGAACTGAGTTTTGAGAACCATAGGGCTATTTATACAATTGGAAGGAGGAGTGTCACTAATGTCATGAACTATAGGGGCACAATTTGTAGAAGGACAGTCACGTAATAAAAAAGGAACACTATCCTGAGAAAAGGGGACATCACTAGCACTACAGTTACCACCAGCACCTAAGGGGGCCTCGAAAATAGAATCATCAGGAGCCCTGCGTTTCATATTTTCAACAGAGCGACGACGCTCTGTCCTGCGCTCAGCCATAGTAATATCCCTCTCGTCATCCGTTGCAACTTTCTTAAAATAAATATCTAGAGTGCCATTTAACACGCCCCCCGGTTTTTCCCCAAACACTTTGTCTAAAGTCAGGGCCATAGCAACGATATTCTCTCGGGAAACGGGTGCAATCAGGGCGATCAGATGATGTAAATAGCCGAGCCCTGCCCGGCCTCAGTCGGCCTCGGAGGGCCTTAGAGGGCCCGCCCTTTGCCCGGGCTTAGCCCCGGTCTACGCCCCGCACGCGTCCCGCTATCGCGTAAGTTAGTTACCAATTATAGGAGTCAGGGGGAGGGACCGGGAAGAGGCCCCAGATGCGGACAATGGTGAATAAGTCGCAAGTCCCGCTGGTCCTCGCAGTCCCGCTGAAGAAGAAAAGTTCAGGTTTAAAATCACTCGTCCCTATAAATTCCCCAAAGCACACTCCTTCAGGCAACACGTTAAATCCAGCGGTCAGCAAAGGACAAGCCTCCGAGCGGCTCCCGCGAAGCGGGGGCCGCGAGGCGTTAAGAGCTGTGGGGGGGAGGGACCGGGAAGAGGCCCCAGCTGCGGACAATGATGAATAAGTCGCAAGTCCCGCTGGTCCTCGCAGTCCCGCTGAAGAAGAAAAGTTCAGGTTTAAAATCACTCGTCCCTGTAAATTCCCCAAAGCACACTCCTTCAGGCAACACGTTGAATCCAGCGGTCAGCAAAGGATAAGCCTCCGAGCGGCACCCCATTTAGGATTTACTTAAATATACATAATCATAGAGCCATCAATTAAGCTGAGGAGTCGACGGCGTTTCGATCCGAGCAGATTGGGATCATCATCAGGACTGGGCTGTCATATTCAAGAAAACAGTGCTGTACAAGAAAGAGAGGGAAGGGTCAGGGACAAGAAGAAAAGGATCAAGAGAAAACGTGGACTGGTCAACGAAAGACAAGAAAAGGGGGGGGAGGGGGGGTTTGGGGAAAGTGGAGGGGAGACCCTAATATCGGACCACAAGGAAAATATATAACAATTATAATAAGGGCCAGTAAAAACATGCTTGTGTAAGCAAAATAAAGGTACATGGAAAGGGGTAGGTAGAGGGGCAGGGACGGGTGGGGAAAAAGGTGGGGAAAAAAGAGGGGGGGAGGAAAGGGAGGGGAGGTAGTAGGGGGTGGTGGCGAAAGGGATAGGAGAAGAAGGCAGGAGGTGTAGGGAGAGAGTGAGAAAATCGGAGGCAAGATGAAGGAAGGAGACTTAGGGATTGAGAAATCTAGTACCTGTAAACATGTGTGACTCTTGAATACAGGAGGTCGCTAAGGAATATGAATAGGTGAAAATCTGTGAAAGGGAAAATTTGAAAATTAATAGATACAGAGAAAAGGAGAAACAAGAGATGAAATGGGAGCCAGAAAAGACTAAGTACCTGGACGTGGGTCAATTGAAAGAATTCCAGGGAAAGAATGTGGGAGTTACAGGGCAAGTCGACGAGGTTGCTCGTAAGCAATGGGAGCAGCCGAGGGCGATGAATGCAGCAATTCTGAAATAGGGACAAAGCGAAGGTTAGAGGAATCTAACGGAAGGGCGTGCACAGGGAAGGGGACGTGGTGAAAGGAGAGGAGGGGGGGTAAAACCGTTACCTTGATATTAATAATTCAGCCTCGTGTATGAGTCGGCGCTAAAGAAGCGCGAGAGGTACTGACAGCCTGGAATTAGAAAAAATAATAAATGAACTAAGCCTGGGTCAGAATCAAGTTGGAACGGCCTGAATATGGAAGGAATGGAAGTGGAATTACCTAGTAAATAGAGCATCAGGGAAGGCGTCTGATTCAAGGGAGTACGACGTCCAGAATGAACGATCGCGAGTACGGACTTCAAAAACCGGGACTGGGGGGGCGTGGTTATGACGTGGACCTGGGTCAGAGGGAAGGATAGAACTAGAGAGAGGACAGGGGAGGAATAGAAAGGGCGTGACTTTGACGTGAGAATACGTCCAAGAAAAATAGAAAAGGGAAGCAAATTGGAAAATGGCAGAGAGGAGAAACGTAAACCTGGAATGCAAAGTTACACAAATACGACTTAAACAGTTTGTTGTGCCAACGGAAAGCAGTTCTCACAATATAATTCACGGGGCATTAATGTACGTTCACTAAATAAGCAAAGCCAAAAATCACCAATCGAGCCAACAACAATCATGCCAATGATAAATCAACATATATTTACATATTTACAAAGTTGCACGAAGGAATAAATAATTATAATTCCTTATATGATTATACATGAAGAGTCAAAAGAGAAAGAGGGGGGGGAGAGAAAAGGCAGGGGGAGGGAGTTGGGTTGGTTTTAGAGTTCGGAAAGGGGAGGGGACAACAATTAAAAGTAGGCTCGGTATGATTAATGTAAGAGACAGAGGTGAGCCGTGTTGGAAATCATTTATGAACCAAAAATTCAGAGTAAAAGGGTACTATTCCATTCATCAAGGGTGTTTAACCCTGCGTTAACAGAATTGCAAATGGTCATCCATTTGGATTCGCTTTTGTTAAGCAGTAATTTCATATTACCGCCTCTCACAGGTAGTTTGGGCTGTTCAATCACTTGCCAAACAATATCAGTAGAGCTGTGGCCCTTTTCCAAATTGAAGTACTGGGAATTTAAAGCCCAGCGGTGCAGGGGAACACACCCTAAGACTTCGGGTTCTGCCTGTTTCAGACCTACAGAAACACAGAGTCTTCTGGGTGAAGTCAAAGATCGATTTATTGGCTGCAGACCAATTACAGGTATCCGAGAAGTACAACACAATGTATGTTCTCAGGATACTGCTTAACATTACATAAACGGGCTTCTCCTTAAATACAAAATATCATGCTTCAGGCACACATTCCTTGTTTTACGACATGGTCATCTTCATGTATCCATTACAAACGAAAAGGCAGAGTCATGATGACCATCCCACATTCCAGTTAAGCCAGCCCACAATCATTTACCCAGCGAGGCTCAGATCCCACATCAGATATCAATAGGCCCCAATAAACACGGGCATCTCCTGTTTGGAAAACAAGCCATAAAGCAGGAAGAGTCAGGTGTGAAAGAGATTAGCCGGAGGCTCGTGTGGGATGAAAAGGCTTTATGGTGTGTCAAACCCTGATGCTAATCACAGGTGGCCGTAGGACGGGGAGCTCGTGAGACCGGACTGATCTGGGGCAGCGGAGCCAAGCTGCCCAGGTCACAGAGAAGTCAAAGGAGGGCACGTGTGTTCTAAAGGCCCGTATTTGTTCGTAATGTGTAGCCTATGTGAGGGCAACCATAAGATGGCCACCGCTCTAAGATGGAACCCACGTAGTGATGTATAACATCGTATACACAGTGCATTTATAGCTAAAACGTTATACAAAGCACTTGTACATACCGTATTGACCATTCGGGGTTCGCTAATACCGGGATAGAGAGGGGTAGGGCCCTGTCTCCTACGCGGTCCCAAATTTCAAAGTACCATAGACCCTCCTTTTGCCCTTACATAGGCAATAACTATACTCACATCAGTCCGAGTCTAGGTCAATATTCATGAAGTCATGGAGATGTTGCTGTAGCATCATCCTATTACTTAGCTCGTCCCTTGATACAGGTTTCCTTACACATAATGTAGCACAAAGGCCACATATCGCAGGAGCACACTGTATGCACAGACAGAACAGGAAAAGAATGGCTAAGATCATTCCAATGACCATCAGAATCTTCCAACCCCAGGCAGATATCAGTTCCCAGAACCACCCCACCAGTGACCAATCTCCTTTATCCATGTGTATGGATTCAGATATTTTATGTAGTTTGGAGATGGCTTGATAAACTGTTGGAGCGTTATCTGGTATGAAAATGCAACAACTAGATTGGATAACCTTACATACCCCACCGCGGTCTGCAAGTATGACGTCTAGAACCATACAGTTCTGCAAAGTCATGAGGCGATCCGCTTGGAGCTCAGCTGTCAAATTACCAAGGGCACCAGCCGTAACATTAACAGTGGATTCAACCACACGAGTCAGTTGTCTCAGGTTCCTACTGTTGACCATAGGTCCCCAAAACGGCAGGAAACCCAAAAAGAAGTCTCCCGCTTCCTGACCGGCAGTATCATCCTTACTAATCACGCCTCTCACAACTCTGGTCTTGTGATAGTCAGAGGCAGCAGTAAATGTTGGCGGTAGCAAATTTGCAATATAACTTGTGCCCGAGAAATCAGGGGGCAACCATGTATATGCTCGGTCATTGCAGACAAAATATGCACCCTTGGCAGCCAAAAACGCAGGGGAAAACTGTGATGGAAAAGTGTATGTTTCAGTACAGTCACTTTTTCCCAGTTGAGCTCTTGGATTCTGGCCATTACCTTGTAAACAGAACCAACCTATGTGGGGTACGACCCAGATTGGGGATGAAATTTTTCGCTGTCTTTCACTCAGACTAATACTATACCCCGTCGCGCTCCACCCTACATAAGCTCTCAATTCATCCTTGGGTATAGATGAGTATGCGTCGATATCTCTGCTCATATCGGCAACTCCTTTCATTAAAGCTTTATTATTGGTGCTAGGTCTGATGGAACGCGGTTGTCGCGGGGAGTAGGTATCTAATGCAAAGAGAAACATGGTCTGGAATGCCCATGACGATCCATTGTAACTAAACGGCAGCACCAGATATGGAATACCCTTATTAATGGTATGTGGCATTAAACCACATACCCAGCAATTAATCACAAAACGGTCGAGGCAGACATAGGTATCCGTTACACATGTATTCACAGAGTCAGAGTGAATATAAATTCAAAAGTCCACAAACAGATCCAGGATGTAATTCGGTTTTCATTATTTATTTTTCTTTCTTGTATTTTCCAAATGACATTACATAGACATAACAGCCGACACGTGTTTCGTCCATCCGGACTTTTTCAAGGCTTATTGAAACAAGTGTTTCTTCATGTATTAGTTTGATATGAAGTATTGTCCCTCCTGTTCTTACTGGTGGATTCGTGTTATTAGATACATCCGCAACCCATCTATAATGGATATCGTTCCTATGACCTGTGCAATTCTTCCATTCGTACCGATATCAGGTATCGGTACGAACGTGAAGAAGTGCGGATGCGGTTATTGACTCAGCTGTCAGGTGTATCATTACCTGCTGCAAACGGTGATATTTTGGCCGTTAAACAATCAACTACGAAAATAATTGTTCTCCAATGCAATCTTGAGTAAATCCATTACAAAGTCTGTGGGGATCAAACATGGACGTGGTCTAGAATCAAGGAGATCTCTTATAACTTGAAGTCCCTCAGCATGGGGAATATTAGTATAAAGAGATTCGATGTCTAAGCCTGCCATGATTTTGGAATTGTTGTCAAAGGGTCTATTCTCAATAGTAACAATGAGGTCCATCGTATCTTTTATGTAAGTGTCTGTAATGGGTACAAACTCTTTAATAATGGCATCGATATATTTCCCTAATGGTTCCAAAATCGAACCACAACCTGACACGATGGGACGGCCAGGTGGATTCGTGGAGTTCTTATGAATTTTGGGAAGTATATAGATGACAGGTATCCGGGGAAATTTATTGTTTAGGAAGTTAAACTCTTTAGCAGATATGATGTTAAGGGTTTTAGCTTTCCCAGTCAGTGTTAGTATTTTATCTCTAAGAGCAAGTAGAGGATCCTTAGTCAATTGTAGATAATGGTTTGAATTAGAGAGTTGACGTCTTATTTCCAAGTTATATTTGTGATTGTCCATGAGTACTATGCCCCCACCCTTGTCAGCTGGTTTGATAATTAATTCAGGATTGTTGGCAAGGTTTTTGAGGGCTTGTTTTTCAGACAGGGATATGTTATATGGAACATATTCAAAAAGAGTTTCTAGGTCAACTATATCTTGTAGGACTAGATGTTCAAACGCTAAAATTTCAGCAGGCATAGAAGCCGCAGGGGGATTAAAACTAGAAGGGGGATGAAACCGTGTGGCAGAGTTGTTGGAATCGCCAGGTTTATCCAAGAAGAACTGTTTTAATCTTATGCGGCGGAAGAATGTCAGTAAATTAGATTGTACATCAAGAAAGTTTGTCCGTTCAGTTGGTACAAAACTAAGTCCTTTACTAAGTATCTTAGTTTCATCATGTGAAATAATGTGATTGGATAAATTGAAAATGGGTATGGTCGATGGATCGTGTAGATCACGGTTGCTTGTAGAAGTAGTTGGAATTATTGAGGGGGTCCCCATTGGTAGTACCTGTTGCGAGTTTGTCGCTCGCCTGAGTATTGGTGTTGGTATTGGCGATTGTTTCGTGGTCGTGATTGGGATTGGCCGCGTCCGCAGCTGGGCCCTAAAAAACCAGGTGGTAAAAGGGGTTGGGTTCTTTGGGCTGAACCACTGGTGTTGGAGGTACTAGCTCCGTCCGAATCCTCCACAGAAGTGTTAGAGGAGTCAGAGAAGGTGACACGCTGATTATTGCGCGTTCTACCCCAAGTACGTGTTCTGAGTGGAGTATAAGGTGGGTTGTAGAATTCCTCCCGGAGATAAGGGTAGGTATTGTCAACACTATAGAATTTAATATCCCTCTGTATTTTGGTGACTTTTTTATTCAACTCAAAAGAGTTGAAGGTAGTGATAGTGGCACTAATTTTATCTAGAAGATTTTTTGCCTCTGTACAAGAGGTATCTGTTAATATCAGTTTCTCAATTTCAGCAATTTCCTCAAGTTCCAATCGGCTGTGTTCTATTGCGGTGTCAATGCCCAACACCATCCAGTGTCGTGAGCAAGTAGTAGCCAAATGGCTGAAGCTTAACCGAAATTTGGGATCTTGGGTGAAAATGGCTGGAATGTTTCTGATTTGTAGGCCTAGTGGTATTACGCCTGATTTTAAGTATTCCGTGAGCATACAGGCATGCAGGTCAGTTCTAATCTGTTTCTTCTTCAGTTTTTCAAGTTTTTCCAACAATAAACGGGAGGAATTAGGAGTAGAAACTGGGGTAGTGAGAAGAGGAGGCCCTGAAAGCAGAGAAGGGCCGCCGATAAGTTGTTGGATATAATCCTCAGAATAAGAAAGAGTCTCCCTTGACATTCGAATAGACAGAATAAATGACTAAAAGAAATCAAAGTGAATTTGGAAAAACTAGTGGATCACAAGGTGACCTACTCTCGCAGCTAGGAAGCTGCTCACAATCTTATAATAAACAACAGGAGCATAACCCTTAAACCTCGTTGAGACTGGGGTAATAGTGTAAGGAACAACAATGATTCTCAACAGGTATCATTAAGCATAGACAGATAAATTGCATGTACAAGACATTACAGTTAGAATAAGAAAGACTCTGAAAAAATTAGGTAGAAAAAGTGATGATGTATTAGAGAAAAGGGATTTCTCAAAAAGGACATACAGCAATGTAATTAAACAAGATAATGGAACAGTTGTATCAGCACTATACGCAAAATAAATGACGTATAAGAACAACCCGAACTTGTACTTGGTGCTTAAAAGTGTACGTGACACGAAGACGGCGACGCAAGTGACAAGGTGAAATCAGCTGGGGACGGCGCAAGTGAAGTGAATGTGAGATATTAGAATAATATATACAAAAGATCAGAATTAAATAGATTTACTTAAATATACATAATCATAGAGCCATCAATTAAGCTGAGGAGTCGACGGCGTTTCGATCCGAGCAGATTGGGATCATCATCAGGACTGGGCTGTCATATTCAAGAAAACAGTGCTGTACAAGAAAGAGAGGGAAGGGTCAGGGACAAGAAGAAAAGGATCAAGAGAAAACGTGGACTGGTCAACGAAAGACAAGAAAAGGGGGGGGAGGGGGGGGTTGGGGAAAGGGGAGGGGAGCCCCTAATATCGGACCACAAGGAAAATATATAACAATTATAATAAGGGCCAGTAAAAACATGATTGTGTAAGCAAAATAAAGGTACATGGAAAGGGGTAGGTAGAGGGGCAGGGACGGGGGGGGAAAGGTGGGGAAAAAAGAGGGGGGGGAGGAAAGGGAGGGGAGGTAGTAGGGGGTGGTGGCGAAAGGGATAGGAGAAGAAGGCAGGAGGTGTAGGGAGAGAGTGAGAAAATCGGAGGCAAGATGAAGGAAGGAGACTTAGGGATTGAGAAATCTAGTACCTGTAAACATGTGTGACTCTTGAATACAGGAGGTCGCTAAGGAATATGAATAGGTGAAAATCTGTGAAAGGGAAAATTCGAAAAATTAATAGATACAGAGAAAAGGAGAAACAAGAGATGAAATGGGAGCCAGAAAAGACTAAGTACCTGAACGTGGGTCAATTGAAAGAATTCCAGGGAAAGAATGTGGGAGTTACAGGGCAAGCCGACGAGGTTGCTCGTAAGCAATGGGAGCAGCCGAGGGCGATGAATGCAGCAATTCTGAAATAGGGACAAAGCGAAGGTTAGAGGAATCTAACGGAAGGTCGTGCACAGGGAAGGGGACGTGGTGAAAGGAGAGGAGGGGGGTAAAACCGTTACCTTGATATTAATAATTCAGCCTCGTGTATGAGTCGGCGCTAAAGAAGCGCGAGAGGTACTGACAGCCTGGAATTAGAAAAAATAATAAATTAACTAAGCCTGGGTCAGAATCAAGTTGGAACGGCCTGAATATGGAAGGAATACTTCAGCATGATCCACATTGGCATCTAATCAAGGGTATAAATAAGGGATAAGTAACTGCTGAATTCTGTCAGATATAATTTATACCATGACCTTTTCATTGTGGCTTTGATGGTATCAATATTTTTAAACAACAATAAGGACATGGGTATCAGACAGTGGTATGACCAGGTCATAGGCCAGGGAGCTGCAACCTCTAAGTAAGGAAGGTTACAAAAAAACTGGGTCTAAAAGATGACCAGCTGTATGTGTAGGACCTCTTACTAACTGAACGAGCTGAAGGGATGCCAAGTTATCCAGCAATTTTCGGGCCACAATTTCATTGGGATGGTCAAAGTAACGGTTAAGATCTCCTAAACTAATAAAGTTATATGATTTAAGTGCTAAAGAGGTTACCTGGTTGACCAAGGCTGACCTGAATGCATCGATGGGGCCGGGGGTCTGTAAACTAGAAGACACAGTTTTTATTCACTTTAAGTACAGTTTTTATTCACTTGTATCTTGAAAAGGGTACTTACAGGATCTTGAAGAAGGCAGGGGTCCAGGTTGCAAGCTGTTGTAGATTTGTAGACGATTGTTGTGTCACCCCCTCATCTGATAAGTCTATCACATCTTTTGATGCTAGAGCCTGGGAGAAGTGCTAGAAGAGGTTCAGCTGTGGTTATTATAGAATGGAGCCAGGTTTCAGTAAGAAATATAACTTCAGGTGAGTTTCCTTGAGTGAGACAGAATATCTGAGCGTGGTGGCGAACTAATGAGCGGCACTTAATAGCTCACATTTTCAGCATTGGGCTGTAACTGTCCTGGGTAATGCACATGGCTGCTGGGGTAGGGCCAGAAAGAGAGCTCAAGATAGCCAAACTGTTCACAATGAAGGTACTTTCCCCCAGACAGCAGGCTTGCAAACAATCATTATGGAAAACTTGCCTCAGCTAGAGTTTTGAAGTTGATGAGTAAGAGAGCAAGTCTCTCTTCAGATGGGCAGTGTTCCTGGGCCCTTATGCTGTCATGGTGTGGACAGGTGCAGACGGGCTTGCCAGCGCCATGTCTTCACATCGGCCCTCTTTATATACTTGAAACTGCAGAGAGGAAGGCAGCAGGAGAACAACTAGAATTCTGCTTTCCAACTCAGGCGACCCAACCAAAATAGCTGCCAAGAAGTGAGGTGGCTGCAGAAAGAACAAAGAAATATGCCTAATAGCAAAAGCAGTTCCACACTGCTGGGGAAGCCACCTTCAACTCTCTGTTGCAGGAGGTGTCCCCCCTCCCGCCTCTTGCCTGCTGCTTTGCTTTTGAGCGTCAAAGACCCCCTATCACCACCCAACCACGCTGACCGGCTAAACCTGGACAGATAGGACTTCAACTCCCATCAGCCCTGGGAGCTGGGCCAGCCGCCACTCTGTTTTGTGCCCCCCTGGGCAGTATAAGATCTAGTGCCGCCCCTGCATCGCCTGAAGCTGCCTTCAACTTCCGTTATCGGAGGTGTCCCCCTCCTGACTCCCACCACCCGACCATGCAGACCAGCCAGCCCTGACCACATTGGACTTCAACTTCCATCAGCCCCAGGGGCAGGGCCAGCCACCACTCTCTGTTTGGCACCTCCTGACATAGCATAAGATCTTGGGCAGCACCCGCATTGGGGGAAGCTGCCTTCTCTCCATTGCAGGAGGTGTCCACGCTCCTGTATCCTGCCTGCTGCTGTCCTTGAGAGAGCCAAAGACCCCCCTCTACCCCCCGAAAGGCCAGATCTGACCTGATCAGACTTCAACTCCCATCAGTTCCAGGGGCAGGGCCAGCCACCACTCTGTTTCACGCCACCCAGAGCAGCAGAAGATCTTCTGCGGCCCCCTTCCACTTCCGTTATAGCCCAGAGCAGGCCGGGCTTGGCCACCACTCTTTAGCCTATTGCCTCTGGCTTAAGGTACTGTACCCCCTGTCCATGCACTGTATTCTGTCTCTGAACTGCCTGCTGCCCCTGTGCTACCTGCTGCACCTGTCCCTGTGCTGCTTACTGTCCCTGTCCTGCCCCTGTGCTGCTGGCTGTCACTGTGCCTGTGATGCTCCTGCGCCGCCTACAGTCCTAATGCTGCCCCTGCGCTGCCTGCTGCCCCTGTGCTACCCTCTACACTGAGGGCTGCCCCGTCCCTGTGCTGCCCATGCGCTGCCTGCTGCCCCTGTCCTTTCACTGCCTGCTGTCCCTGCACGCATCCCTGTGCTGCCTCTTGCCACTGTCACTGCATTGCCTGCTGTCCCTGCACTGCCCCCTGTGTTGCCTACTGCCCCTGTGCTTCCCCCTGCACTGCCTACTGCCCCTGTCCCTGTGCCGCCCCTGCGCTGCCTGCTGCCCCTCTCCCTGTACTGCCCTCTGCCCCTACGCTGCCTGCATTTGGACCTCCCGCCAGATCACTAATGGAGGCCTCCACATGACCTCATAGCGGTCATGCTTTGCCAATGCATTGCTTGTTGGACAATGCCCAGCACCAGGACCTCTGGCCCTCCCGCCACCCGACGTTTCACCTCCAAGGAAGTTCTGGACCCTGAACACAGAAACAGCTCTGTCTCCTCCTCCCCACGATCCACCAAAGGACCATTCACATGCCGACATTGCCACTGCTCCTGCAACACATCCTACGAAAGAACCCGCTCCACTTCTGCCCACAAGACAAGGAACACATGCAACCTCTCCATTGTATATTACTTAACACTGCTTCCTCTGCAAACATGCCAAGGAAATCTGGGACACCATCACCACCCTCGCCACGGACATTGCCTTTGTCACCGAAATGTGTCTCAACCCCTCCTTGAACCCCATCATCACCATCCCCTTCCCAAAGGCTACAAGATGATACACCGGGAACATGCCAACAAACAAGGTGGAGGCATCGCCATCATATTCAAGGATACAAACAGATGTACCATCCCCAGCAACGACCACACACCTCTCATAGAACCACCCAACTTCTTCAAACCGATGTGAAGACAACGATAAGAGGCACCCTTGCCTACAGAACTTGAGAAACATTCTCCAACACCATCCCCAACTTCATAGCCCCCTAGCAATCAACTCTCACCACTACATTCTACTCCACGACCTCAACTTCCAAATTGACGACCCCAGCTATGCTAACTCCATCACCCTCCTGTAGATCCTCAATAATATCAACCTCACTCAATAGGTCACAGAACCCACGCACAAAGCCGGACACACACTCAACCCTATTTTCACCTCCAGTACCAAAATCAAATTTAGTCATACCACAGAACTCACATGGACTGACCACACCATTGTACACTTCACCATCACCGACCGCCAGCACAACTCCACCAGGTACCAGATCTCCTCCCACCACAGCTGGAGCAAGGACACCAAAACTCAGTAGTTACAGATCCTCACCACTTCCCAACCCAAGCCTCAAAGGACCTCAAACAGGCTGTCCAGAACTTTGCCACCGGGATCACCGAGAGCGCTGACAGATTCGCCCCACTGAAACCAACAAAGTCTAACAAGACCCACAAACATGCCAGCTGGTACACCCCAGTACTCAGTACCACCATACACAACTGTCACCAACAGGAAAAACAATAGCGCACCACCATGAACCCCGCCAACATAGCTGCTCATAAAGCAGCCCTCATCAACTATCACTGACACCTCAAAAAAACCAAGAAAGCAGACATCACCATCTGCATCGACTCCACGGTCAACTGCACAAAGGAACTCTTCAATTAGTGAAAGAATTCTCCAACCCAACAGCCACACAGAACACCATCCACCCCTCCCAAGATCTCTGCAACACCCTCTCAGACTGCTTCCACAGCAAAATCACCAACATCTACAACAATTCCAGCCTGCCATCCCCAACCCCAGCTACATCAACCAACCAGCAAACACCACCCAAACCCTCACCACCAGGTCACCGCTCACCACCCTGACCACCTCAGCCATCATGTCTTCCATCCACGCCAGGGCGCCAACTGATCCCTGTCCCCACCACCTCTACAACCTTGCATTAAACCGAATCAGCAGGCAATTCACCAGCATACTCAACTCCTACATCTCCACAGCAACCTTCCCAGACAGGTGGAAACACACATACATCAAACCCCTGCTAAAGAAAGCCTCCGCTGACCCCAACGATCTAAAAAATTATCATTCGATCTTCCTGCTCCCCTACCCGGCAAAAGTTCTAGAGAAAACCATCAGTCATTAGCTCAACTAATTCTTGGAACAAAACCACCTACTGGACATCTCTCAATCAGGATTCTGTGCCAACCAGAGCACTGAGACGTGTTAATTTCTGCCACAAATGACATCACAACACACCTCAACTATAGAGAAACTGTGGCCTTGATCCTCCTTGACCTCTCTTTGGCATTTGACACAGTCTCACACAGCACCCTCATCAACACTTCCACAACTTAGGTGCACAGGAAAATGCCCTCAAGTGGATTGCCTCCTTCCTTACAGGACACACACAGAGCATTCAACTGCCTCCCATCTCCACCGCACTCAAAGACATCATATGCGTCGCACCACAAGGATTCTCCCTCAGGCTCACCCTGTTGAGCCTCTACATGAACCCCCTCGCAGACGTCATCTGATCCCATGGACTCAATATAATCTCCTATGCAGACGACACTCAACTAATCCTCTCACTCACTGAGGACCCTTCCAATGCTAAAACCAACTTCTGCAATGCCATGATCAACGCTGCCAAATGGATGAGAGACAACTGTCTCCAACCTAGCTCCGACAAAATGGAAGTGCTGATCTTCAGGAAGAACACCTCTGCATGGGATCATAGCTGGTAGCCTGCAGAACTTGGACCCACACCAACACAACCGGCCACGCACACAACCTCTTAATCATGCTCGACAGCCATCTGACCATGAAACGACAAGTTAACACAGTTGCCTCCTCCTACTTCCATGCTCTTCTCATGCTCTACAGAATCTTCAGATGGATCCCACTCAACACAAGAAAGATCATCACTCAGGTCTTCGTCACCACCCTCCTCGACTACAGAAACACCCTCTATGCCACCCAGCTCTTCAGAAGACTCCAGACCTTACAGAACACTGCAGCAAGACTCTTCCTGGACCTCCCCAAACAATGCCCCATTACTACTCACCTGAGAGACCTCCACTGGCACACCATTGAAAAAGATGCCATTTCAAGCTCCTCGCTCTCATCTACAAAGCCCTCCATGTCCTAGGACCTGCCTACTTCAACCATCGACTGAACTTCCACCAACCTGCTTGACACCTGCGCTCCTCCCCACTTGCCCTTTCACACACCCTGCACATCCATCACAGCCGCAGGGGTGGCCGCTCATTCTCCTAAATTTCTGCCAAGACCTTGGATGACTTCTCCCTCCAGCTTCGCACAGCCCCCTCGCTGGCAGACTTCAGAAAGAGACTCAAGACCTGGCTTTTCGACAGAGACACAGCACCCAGATACCCCAAAGAGGTACAGTGTAGCACTTTACAAATGCTGATTGATTGACACTCCCGCCGAACTCAGACTCCCACTTAAGTGAAAATGCCTAAATAAAGTTCTCCCAGCCTAGGTGTGGGAAAGGCAGTCAATCTGCCTTTCCGACAGTGTATAATATATTTAGCAGCAACACATATTCAGTATGGTATTTACAATTAGGACCAAGTAAAAAAGAACAAAGTAAAAACTCATATAAAACTGGTTAAAAATTGTTCAATTAAAAAAGAGGGAGGCCCCTTTGCCAGGCTCTCTTTAACAGTACCAGTTTATTGGGACCGGTGTCCGAGCATCAGCTTTTTCTTTAAATATTTGAATTGCTGGGAGGAAGGCACCATAACAACAACTAGAATTGTGATTCCCCAACTCTGGTCACTCAACCAAAATGTCCACCAGGAAGTGAGGATGTGACAGAAATAACAGAGAAATACATGCAATACCAAAATCAGTCACACACTCCCACCCATCTCATACTCCCACCAAAATGCAACTGCCCAAATAAAGTTTACTCAGTCTAAGTGTAGAAAAGGCAGCCATTCTGCCTTACAGGCAGTGCATAATATATTTAGCAGCAACACATGTTGGTCATGGGTTTTACAAGCAAGATCAGATAAAACAGAACTGTTAGACTTGGCAGCCTTGGCATGAGATTCCCATGTATTTTTGCATTTGCCTCCTGCGTTTTTACTGTGTGTTAGATTTTGTTTTTGCTTGTCTAGATGCTTTGGGTACTTTGCCTCTGCTGTTCAGTGCCAAAGTGCAAGTTCTCCCTCTGTAAATGGTTATCATGGATTAGTGTTTCCATACTTGTCTTATTTGGTTTACTGTTAAGTCCCTAGTACAGTGCACGGTGTGTGCCCAGGGCCTGTAAACCAAATGCTGCTAGTGGGCTTGAAGCACTGATGTTGCCACTCACACAAGCAGCTTTGCAAAAGGGTCTCAGGCGTGTCATTGCAGTGTTTGGGTGCAGTCTAATACTGCAAAGTCGACCTGCCCTAACCTTCCCTTTTCTGACATGTGAGTCACGCCTAAGGTAGGCCCAAGGTACCCCTGTGGGTAGGGTGCCATGTCTGTGAAAGGTAGGACATGTTTTAATGTGTGTAGCATGTCCTGATAGGGAACTTCAGGGGATTATGTTTTTCACTATTGAAAGGCTATCTGTTCCATAGGATAGAATGGGGAGTTTACTTATACCATCTTGAAAGTATAACTGACAATGGGAACACGATGTACAATGGAGTTTGGTATGCCTGAACTCATAATATAAAGATGCATCTGTTAATAAAGATTATTTTTATATGCTGGCTTTAAAAATACCACTTTAAGAAAGTGGATATTTTCTTGCTAGCCATCCAGGGTGCCACTGCTAGGTTTTTGTATTCACTGTCTGGCTTTGGAGTGACAGGGGATGTTCATTCTGTTCAGAAAGCCACATTGGGGGGGGGGGGGGTGAGGTGTGTCCTGCCTTTCCAGGGTGAGTCAGGGCTGAATAGACCTGGGCTGCATCAGAGTAGGGGGGTGAGATTTCTTTCACACCTGAATGGGCCTGGTCTGCCATGGACAATACCGTCTCCACCTTTGGCTAGGAAGCTGCACCAGAGGACAGAACTGGTTTTCTCTGGGAAAAGAGCTTCCCTGCCACCAGAGAACAAAGGCATTTGTGCTATAAAATGTGGGGTCCAGACCTCAGACTTTTAGATCATTTCTGGAATTCAAGAGGAACCTTTGCCAAGGAGAAGTGTTGGAGAAACTGAAGGAGAAGTACTGACCCTTTGCTGTGTGCTGTCTGGGGTTGGCCTGCAGTGGATGTTTCTGCCAAGGAAAGGACAAGGACGTTGTTGTGTGCTGTTTTCCCTCATTGAGGAAGATCTCCAAGGGTTTGAAGTAGAGCTTGTCGCCTGTTCTGAAGTCTCAGGAACACAAAGACTTCAACCCCAGCTCCCCTGAACTTCTTTGCTGGGAGTTCTGACCTGCCAGGAGGTGCCTGTTTCTGAATTGGGCCTCTGGAGGTTGTTCCTGTAGTTGGGAGCTGGAAAAGAGATGCGACTACGAGAAGCGGAATGCATCCGCACCTGTTTCCGAAGAAACCGATGCAGTGTCTGCCCTCGGCTGGAGAAATCATCACACGCCACATCGAGTGCACTGATCTACGTAGGCCGAGAGCACCTCACTGATTCTGATGCAAGCCTGGCTGTGCAGCTGCAAGAATCAACGCATTGTGGGACCGGGGCTAGAGAAACCGATGCAGCCACGTTGCGCCACTGCATCGAGAAGCGACGCATCCCCAAGCATCACACATCACACCGGGGCGCCAAGTCAACAAGAATGCTGGGGCCACAGTAAGAAACTGACGCATCACCTCCCCGCCCAGTAAGAAATCGATGCATCACCTCCACCTTCAGTAAGGGACCAAAGATTGACCTCCCCTGCATGGCAGTAAGGGACCGACGCATCACCTCCCCTGGAGTAAGGAACTGACGCATTACCTTCCCTGAGTGTAAGGAACCAACGCATCACCTTCCCTGCAGCTGTTTTTGTTTATGATTTTGATGCATCCAAAGTACTTTGTGTTGAAAGTATTGCAACTATAGTTTGCAATGGACAGAACTGTTTCTACCTTTTAAAAGTCATATTTTGATTACTGCATTGTGGATTATTGTCATTTTGGTCTTGTTTGGTTTAGATAAAAAGTATGTATTTTTTTAAAACTGGTGTGGTGTCCATTTGTGGTACTTTCACTGTATTACTGTATGTGTACACATATGCTTTACACACTGCCACTGAAAGAAGCCTGCCTGCTCGTGCCAAGCTACCAAGAGGGTGAGCAGGGGTTAATTTAAAAGTGTATCCCCTTAACACTGCCTAGGAAGAAGGGTCCCTACTTGGACAAAGGTACAAACCATTGACAACTAGAGACCCCCGTTCCTAACAAGAACAAAGTAAAAACTCATATAAAACAGGTTAAAAATGTAACAATTAAATAAAAAGGGTGGCCCTGTTACCAGGTTCTCATTAACAGTACCAAATTATTGTAAGTTATTAAAATAGATCAGAAAAAAGAAAAGAAACAATCCACTTCATTGTGTTGCTTCAAACATGTTCTTTGACCTGATCTGTCTGACCTGACCTGTCTTTCATCTTGTCTGCTGGCTCTGCTAGAAGGCATTGTGACATTAGAACTCAACTGTAATAACTTATACTAGTCAAGGGCTACAGTCTTTTCTTTATAATCAGCAACTGAGTGCATCACTAGTCACTGATTATAAAGAAATCAGAGATGTGCATTTATACAGGGATTATGGAATCCCTTGTGTTATATTATTATAATAGTCTGACAATTGGCATTCATTTCTTTATACGCAATTTTGACATGTTAATAGAGCCTCCTTCTTGGGTGGACAATGCTTGATAAGTTTGTTATAGCTGACAGTTTGAAAGCAATATTAATAGCAATTAGCAAGTAGAAACATGATTTTTTTTTTCGACTGCCATCCCACAAATGAAACAATATTGCATGCACACACACAGTACACATAATATGGATACAAATTGTGTCAGGAAGGATTTCTGTATGGCAGTTGTCAAAATTCAAAATGGTAGTTCTTCCTGGACTGGCTGTGAGGGAATCTGTTACATTTTTTTTGGTGATATGTTACAGCTCTTCAGTAGAAGGGCTCTAAAACAATAATTTAAAAAACAACTCATTGATTTAGTGGCAGCGTGATAATAGCAACATCAAATTCCATGTAGGGATCCCCTTTTTGTCTCCCTAACTTTGGATATTGGAGTTGAACTCTTTTCAATAAAACAGGTATATTTTGCCTTTATTCAGGGATTTGAAATGGTTGGTCATGTAATGGATGAATGTTTGAGGATTACTGACATAATATCAGAAACAAAAATATTGTGTTGACAGAATATAGTGTCAAAAATTTTGAGAGCCAAACTATAGAGCAGGTAAGGGCAAATAGGTAAATATAGATATACTATTCTCAACTCCACATACCTTAAAGATCTATATGTCGTCAAGGTACATATAAATATGGTGTTATATATACTAAAACTTTGCTTACCAATAGAATCTTACAGGCACAATATGTTTGTCCTTGATATTCTTGACACAATATTTTGTCCCAACACCATGTTGGAATTAATCTGCAGCAAGTTGAGCACTGTAGTAAGTTTACAGGTTACAGATGTTTCCTACAACTAGTTACAGTGCATTCCATCATAGATTTGACTCTTATCTGAACGCTGTAAGATGTTTTATTATCACTCTTCTGCCAACTATTATCACTGTGTTACCAGTTATTCAGGTATTTTCTATTTCTGGCATTTGAAGAGTATGACAAAATCTTAACTGGCACTCGTATTTGATTCAGTTAACCTATTAGTCCCATTTTTCAGCCACAATTGTCATGGCTTTGACAGTTGCACCCCTTCTTCTTTTTAGTGTATATCATTGTTAGACCTGCACTGCTCAAGCAAGCGCTAAAGCATGTAGAAGGTAAAGTTCCAATGTATTGCACATCCTGGATGAAGGCTTTTACTGGGACTCTGGATGCTGAATGAACCTCAAATGCTTACAGGCTTCATAATAATGACTGAAATGAATGCAGATCCAGCAACAGGTGTCCAGTATGTTCTTGACTACTGCGTATTCTTTATTAAGCCCTGCACATTTAAGTTGATGCAATTCACTAACAATAGGAATCTAAAGTATTCTCCGTCAGCCATTTCTTTAAAAATAGTACTGCCGTTATCGATGGCAATAAATCCAATGCTGAGACCTCTGGATTAAAATCATTCATAGACTTTGGTGCTACATTCTTCTAAGATGTTGGAAGCTGCAGGTCATTTCTCCATAGGGAGCATTGCACCAGTTGGGCGGCGCCAAATGCCTTGAAAAGAATTCTCAATGGTGAGATTAGTGTTGCTTAACCCTCTTGATGGAGACACTCTTGGTGATCCGCCCTCGCTATTTAGATGTTGGCAGGCCTATGGACGATAGTCTGTCCGAGTGCCGCTGTCTCTGCCAGAATTTTCCTCCCACAATGACGGCTTCATAGGAAAAAGGGGCTGTCAGAGATGGTATCCAGCCAAGATTACCTCTGGGCCAATCACAATGTGCCTTTCTGTCAAGGAAACTGTGGTGGGGAAACCCCCAAACTTGAGTTGGTTTAGTCGAAGGAAATGAGGCAAAAACTTACCCTTTTTTCTGTTTTCCACTTCCATTTCCATCTTGAACCCCATTGTGCAGTTCCATGTGCAGGTCCTTCCCGTGCTGCTACCACATGGCCATGACCATGGTGGTAATCAACTTCGCTGTCTCCGGGATCTAAGGTAAGGTTCTGTTACACTTATCTGACTATGGATCGCGTGCTAACATTTGTTTTGGCCTCATGTATTTTTATTTTGCTCTTAAATTCAATTTTTATTCATAGGTATTGTTAGACCAGGAACCATTGGCGTGGGTCTCCCTTCCATTTTTTGCTGTTGCCTCCCATGTTTTTGCTGGTCTAGATGCTTTAGGCACTTTACCACTGCTATTCAGTGCCAACGTGCAAGTGCTCCCTATTGTAAATAGTTGTGTTGGATTAGTGACTTCATGATTGGTTTATTTGATTTACTTGTCAGGCCCTAGTACAATGCACCATGAATGCTCAGGCCCTGTTAATCAAATGCTGCTGGTGGGCTTGCAGCACTGGTTGTGCCACCCACAGAACCAGCTTGTAAAATGTGGCTCAGGCCTGCCATTGCAGAGCCTGTGTGCAGTCTGGGACTGCCATGTCGACTTGGCAAGTGCACCCACTTGCCAGTCCCTAAACCTTCCCTTTTCTACATATGTCATCCCTAAGGTAGGCCCAAAGGCAGGGTTCGTTGTAAGTAAATGGTAGGACATGCCCTGATGTGTGTGGCATGTCCTGATAGTGTATTACAGCCAATTTAGTTTTTCACTATTGCAAGGCTACCTGCTCCCATAGGCCAGAATGGGCAGTTTGATTATAACATATTATAATCCTAACTGACCCAGGGAACAAGGTGGAAATTCGAGTTTAGTATGCCTGAACTCAGAATGTTAAAATACATCTTTTAGTGAAGGTGATTTTTACATTCTGTGTTTGAATATACCACTTTTAGAAAGTAGGTATTTTCTTGCCTAACTATCCAGCATGCCTCTGCTAGGTTTGTGTATTCCATGTCTGGTTTGTGAGTGACAGGGAGCTGGAGAGGGCTTTGGCTCCAGCAGTCTGATGGGTCAGGGCTGAGCTGAATAGGACCTGCATTGAATAGAGAGTGGGGGCGGAGATTTCCTTTCACTGACCTGAGCCCTCATAGAATAGAGAGTAGGGGGAGGAGATTTCCTTTCAGCTACCTGGGCCAGGTCTGCTTTCAACAATGCTGTCTCCACTGAGGAACTTCGATTTTCAATTGTGATCGTATCGACCCGCCATTTTGTACTCCGCCGCCATCTTGTGTTGCCCTCACTCAGGCAGCACGACGATCAAAGTCTTTTTCTGCTTTTTCTGCAGCTTCGTGTCAAAATTAGCCTTCTGCCTCTATTTGCAAAGCTGGTGTTAGGTTTGGCTGAGTACACTAATCCCTGTCTGGTTTTTCTAATCCCCGTCTCAACTATCTGTTGGTTCACACTATTCTCCTCTGACTTTATCTTATCGTCTGGCCTTCGCTGTCCTCTGCTAGCATTCTCTCGTTTCACAACTGTCCTCCAATACACACAAACGTATCTCGCCACCTGCAAGTTAGTTGCGGATCTGTTAATGAATTAGTTTGAGGGAGGGGTGACAAACACAGTTGAAGGAAAGGCTTCTTCGAGTCATCTGATACTTTGTTCTCAAACCTTTCCTATTGGTGCTGTCCTGTTTTCCAACTTTTCTTATTGGCTCTTTTCTATATGTTCTGGGTGTGTATTTGGTTAATGTATATTTCACTTATATGGTATATAAGACTGTGCGCCACGGAGTGAAGTGGTAGTCTCCTGAGAACCTACCTCGTGTACTTCTGGGACAACTGTACTAGCTGAAGCTAATAAATCTGATCTTTTACGCCGACAGAGTGTCCCCGTGTCTTTGTGTAGCTAAGCAGGAGAACCCAGGAGATCAAGGCGTACCCTGCGCCGCCAGGTCCAAAAGGTTCTGGTTCTTCAACTGGCGCCCAACGTTGGGCGGCTTCATTGGTACCGGTTCTGCCCGAAGGTCGTGAGGAACCCCGCAAGAAAATTCTGGAGGAATCGCGAGCCACGTCAAGCGACCCCTGTATGTCGAAAGTGGTCCGAAGGTCTTTTGCAGTGCGGTTACTCCTTCCTGACGGCTACTAACGACTGCTGCCCTGACTGCCGCCCTGCCTTGGCCCTTCCTTTGATGATGTATGGTAAGGCGAGACGATAGACGGGCCTCTGTTGGTGTAAGAAGACGTCCTTAGTTAGGTATTTCGTGGGTCGCGCCCACAATTTTTGTCCTTTGTTCCTTAGTACCTCTGGTTCTTAGATTCGACTATTGCAATAGCCGAAGCCGAGGGTAAGTGCATTTGTGCTGCGTAAACTGAGTTTTATCCCCTTGAAGTTTGTGAACAGTCAGGTAAAATCACGAGATGCCTGGTCTGACTAAGTTTGGAAAACTTGGTTGCTTTGGTTGTAATAGGGATTCCTGGCTTGAGGACTCTTGTCCGATTCCTTCGGTTGGAACTCCCACATATGAGCTCTATTCAAAACATGGTATTGGCCCCATTGGCTTTAACGAGACATGGACCCGATACACGAAGAAAGATGGTGTTTTAAAATGTCCAGAAAATGGTAGTTTCGATTCTGATGTGCTAGATAATTTGGAAGCAGTTTTATTCAAAAGAAAAGCCCGGCCGGCAATGTTTGACTCTTTCCGCCTTTGGCGTAAGGAAGCCAAACAAAGAGAAATTAAGCAAGCAAAATGAGATAGGAAAGCACAGGGTATGACAATTATACAGGCTGCCCAACAATTTAAAGATGATGAAATTAATAATGCGATGGAAATTTCAGAAAGACAGCATCGTATGGCGATAGATAAATGTTATCCGGTATTGCCTGTTTCCCCTTCCGATAACAAGAAAGATTTAGAAGAAGATCCCCTAATGTCCCATTTATTGAGGTTGCCTCCGCCCTATGTACAAGGTACTAATGCACCCCAGTTGTTATAGCCTGTTCAGCTGCCAGCGGTACCTCCGCCTGTTCCGGCTCTTCCGCATTTGCCTCCTCCAGTATTACCACCCCTACCGGTTGTGCCCTTAACTTCAACTTCCTTGCCCTCATCTCCTGATCTTCGATCTCCTTTGCCTTCTGCTCCTCCTGCAATTCCCGGTTCTCCTTCCACTAGTTCGCCTAATACCTTGTCCCCTATTCTTATGTCCAATTCTCCGTCTGTGCGTAAGCGTCTTACGGACACCGTCACTGGTATTCTATCTCCTTTCTTTGAAGCTTTAAATGTGTCTCCGGCTTTTGCTCGAAGACAATCTCTCAGTCAGTTCCCAGATTTTGAAGAACGAGAAAGGTTGGACTCTCTCGCACGTAAATGGATCAAGAAGGGTCCTCAGTATAGTGTAATGTCACTACAATGGGTGTCTCAGAGCCATTTCTCCTAGATACTGGTGCGATGAGAAGTTCTATCATTCATTCCAAACTCCCTGGGGCACCATTGTCTGGCTTAATGAATGTTTCCGTAGGATTTTCTGGCGCCCCTGTTCGTAATCCGGTTTCTTGCCCTTTGCCTATTTCAATTGGCCCTTATGATTTGGAAGCTCCACTTCTCTTGACGAATAGTTGCAGTGAGAATCTGTTGGGTTTGGACTTATTGAAAAGAATGAATGCTACGATATATTGTTCATCTTCTGGTGTATATCTTACTTTAGGACAACAACTGATCTCTCCAATGTATTTGTCCAAAGATCAGTTTCCACCTGAATTGCTTTCTCTTCCGGCGATGCTTTGGGCCACGGGTCCGAACGATGTGGGTTGTCTTGAGATTCCACCTTATGTTGTCACTCTCAAGCCTAATGTTGAATTGCCACGTATTCCGCAGTATAGAATTTCTACTGAAGGTGAAAAAGCGCTTTTGGAAATCATTTATGATTTGATTCAGAAGGGTGTGGTTGAGGAAACGAGAGGTAGCATATGCAATAGTCCTATTCTTCCGGTTCTTAAACGCACTGATCCTTCTCAGCCTCCTGTATATCGTTTCATAATTGATCTTCGGGAGGTGAACAAAATCGTTGTACCACAATTTCCTGTAGTCCCAGATATCACTGCTCTGTTGACGATGATACCTTCCACAGAGACTTGGTTTTCTGTTATCGATCTAAAGAATGCCTTCTTTAGTATTCCCATTGCTGAAGAGAGTAGGGATATTTTTGGCTTCTCTCTTGGAGGCCGAAGCTTCCGGTTAAAGCGCGCACCTCAGGGCTATTGTGAAAGTCCCTCTATTTACAGTCAAGCTTTAAAATGTCATCTTGATGCTTTTCATTTGCCGTCTGGTGCTGCTCTTATCCAATACATGGATGACTTGTTGATTGCTGCTGATTCAGAAGATATTTGCAAAGATGTGACTGTTGCATTGTTACGCCATCTGTTTGATCTGAATCATAAGGTTTCACCTTCAAAATTACAATATGTTAGTCGAGAGGTTACCTATTTGGGTCATCTCCTATCAAAGGAGGGACGACGAATAACCCCAGAACGAATTCATGCGATTGCGCAAATGTCTGTGCCATCCACACAAAGGGAGGTACGTGCATTTCTGGGTATTACTTCTTATTGTAGACAGTGGATCCCTAACTTCTCTTTGTTGGCCAAGCCTCTGTTGGCCGTCACTTTGAAAGATACGCCCCAGCCCCTTTCATGGACTGATGAATGTCAGAGGAGTTTTTCTGACTTACCTACCGCTCTATGTTCCGCTCCTGTATTGGGTACTCCCGATTACAGTCAGCCCTTCACACTCTACGTTTATGAAAAAGAAGGTTGTGCGTTGTCAGTTTTAACGCAGCGATTTGGAGACAAACAACAGCCATGTGTATATTTTTCGGCTACGTTAGACCCAGTAGCTAAAGCATTGCCTAGTTGTCTCAAAGCAACAGCAGCAGCAGCGATTTCTATTCGACAGTCTGCTGGAATAGTGTTAGATAACACACTTATTGTTATGGTGCCGCATGCAGTGGATACCTTACTAAACCGAACAAAAACGCAGCATCTTACGAGTGCCCGTTTGTCTGGATATGAGTTGACGCTTTTGGCTAGTCACGTGCACATCAAACGATGTAATACTTTAAATCCAGCTACTTTGTTGCCTCTTCCAGTAGACAAAGATGACCAAGAACAACATGATTGTTTCCTCCGTACCGAGGAAGAAACAAAAGGAAGAATTGATCTGAAAGATACGACGCTAGACAATCCGGATGGAATTCTATGGGTGGGTGGTTCTTGTTTTAAGCTTCCTAATGGAGATACAGTTTCAGCCTATGCTGTTACTACTTTACATAAAGTTGTGGAAACCGCACATATCAGACACAATTCAGCTCAAGCAGCAGAATTGATAGCTTTAACGAGAGCATGTGTGTTGTCAAAAGGAAAGAGAGTAAACGTGTACACCGACAGTCAATATGCCTTTGGTGTAGCATTTAATTTTGGGCGTCTTTGGAAAGAAAGAACCAGCTTGTAAAATGTGGCTCAGGCCTGCCATTGCAGAGCCTGTGTGCAGTCTGGGACTGCCATGTCGACTTGGCAAGTGCACCCACTTGCCAGTCCCTAAACCTTCCCTTTTCTACATATGTCATCCCTAAGGTAGGCCCAAAGGCAGGGTTCGTTGTATGTAAATGGTAGGACATGCCCTGATGTGTGTGGCATGTCCTGATAGTGTATTACAGCCAATTTAGTTTTTCACTATTGCAAGGCTACCTGCTCCCATAGGCCAGAATGGGCAGTTTGATTATAACATATTATAATCCTAACTGACCCAGGGAACAAGGTGGAAATTCGAGTTTAGTATGCCTGAACTCAGAATGTTAAAATACATCTTTTAGTGAAGGTGATTTTTACATTCTGTGTTTGAATATACCACTTTTAGAAAGTAGGTATTTTCTTGCCTAACTATCCAGCATGCCTCTGCTAGGTTTGTGTATTCCATGTCTGGTTTGTGAGTGACAGGGAGCTGGAGAGGGCTTTGGCTCCAGCAGTCTGATGGGTCAGGGCTGAGCTGAATAGGACCTGCATTGAATAAAGAGTGGGGGCGGAGATTTCCTTTCACTGACCTGAGCCCTCATAGAATAGAGAGTAGGGGGAGGAGATTTCCTTTCAGCTACCTGGGCCAGGTCTGCTTTCAACAATGCTGTCTCCACTGAGGAACTTCGATTTTCAATTGTGATTGTATCGACCCGCCATTTTGTACTCCGCCGCCATCTTGTGTTGCCCTCACTCAGGCAGCACGACGATCAAAGTCTTTTTCTGCTTTTTCTGCAGCTTCGTGTCAAAATTAGCCTTCTGCCTCTATTTGCAAAGCTGGTGTTAGGTTTGGCTGAGTACACTAATCCCTGTCTGGTTTTTCTAATCCCCATCTCAACTATCTGTTGGTTCACACTATTCTCCTCTGACTTTATCTTATCGTCTGGCCTTCGCTGTCCTCTGCTAGCATTCTCTCGTTTCACAACTGTCCTCCAATACACACAAACGTATCTCGCCACCTGCAAGTTAGTTGCGGATCTGTTAATGAATTAGTTTGAGGGAGGGGTGACAAACACAGTTGAAGGAAAGGCTTCTTCGAGTCATCTGATACTTTGTTTTCAAACCTTTCCTATTGGTGCTGTCCTGTTTTTCAACTTTTATTATTGGCTCTTTTCTATATGTTCTGGGTGTGTATTTTAGTTCTCATGGCACTAAAATACAACATGGTCAATTAGTGACTGAACTTCTTGAGTCACTTTCTTTGCCTGCCCAAATAGCAATTGTGAAATGTAGTGCGCACAAAAAGATTACAGATGATGTTGGTCGAGGAAATGCATTTGCAGATGGAGTAGCGAAAGAGACAGCGAGAGACGCCACAAGTCGAATGTATGTGGCGGGTCCTGCAAATTGGGTTAGAGAGAGAGGAATGTATGAGGATACAGTGGAAAGTGTAAGAGCGATTCAGAAAGAGGCTACAGAGAAAGAGTTGAGCAAGTGGAAAGAAAGTACAGGAATGTTGAATGAGATGGGATGTTGGGTGGAATTGTCTGAGCACCAACGTTGGCTGTTGCCAGATGCCTATGTGCTGCCAGTAGTCACTATGACGCATGGTCCAGCTCACCTAAGTGCAAAACTTATATGCAAGCGTCTGGCTCCAGTGTGGCAAAATGAAGGAATCCCGAAGTGTGCAGACAATGTAGTGAAACATTGTATTGTTTGTTTGATGTACAATCCGGGAAAGGGAACCCCAACTCCAGCAGGTCACTTTGCTCCTCCGACATATCCATTTGAGGTGTTGCAGATCGATTATATTTATATGGAGCGATGCAACACCCTCAAATATGTTCTGGTGGTAGTATGTGCCTTTTCAAGATGGATAGAAGCATACCCTCTAAGACAACACAGCCTTATCCACAGCTAAAGTGCTACTAAAAGAATTTTTCCCTAGGTTTGGTTTGCCGCGCATTGTCTGGAGTGACAATGGGAGTGAATTTGTGGGCCAAGTCATGCAAAATGTTTATGCGGGTCTTGGTATCAAGCAAAAGTTCCATACGGCAAATCATCCACAGTCAGCGGATTTAGTAGAATGCTATAACGGTACACTAAAGTAAAAACTAGCAAAAGTTCAGGCTAGTACAGGACTCAATTGGCCCGATGCTTTACCATTGGCTCTTCTGTCCACCAGAACTGCAGTGCACTCTCGTTTGGGACTTAGCCCTTACAAAGTGGTTTTTGGACGCCCGGCTAATGTATGGGGAGTCCCTCGCCCTAAGAAATACTCAGACTTGCCATATCCAATGTTGATTGACTACTTACATGACCTTACGACTAAATTGCGTGTTCTCCATCAACAGGTTCAGAGTGCTTTACCGGAGGTTTCCACAGACCCAGGTCATTCCATCCGACCAGGTGATTGGGTCTGTACAAAGAATTTCCAAAGGACGAAAAATTTGGAGCCCACGTGGAAGGAGCCTCGGTTAGTACTTTTAACCACGAGAACAGCAGTCAAAGTCAAAGGAAAGAAAAATTGGATTCACGGTGTGCATCGTAAGAAAGTGCCTTTGCCTCTACCTTTCGATCAGTGGGTTCGTAGGGGTATTGGTGACTCTGAAAGTGAAAAAGTTCCACGATTCGTACCTTTCAGTGATGCACACCTGAATGGAACATTGTCTGAGAAAGAGGACAGCGACATTTTGCAGGAAGCGATAACACCACATCGTCGCTTGAATACGACAAATCCACGAACATTGTTTCGAGACCAAACGATATCTGATAAAGAACATTATAATTTGAGACCTAGACCAAAGAACTCTTAAGATTTCTCTCTCCTGTGTAGTATTCTGTCCCGGTTGCAAGATCACGGTAGGAGTCTTAGTTACGACCTGAGTAGTGGCGATAGGTCTGCAGGACTTGCAGTGTCATAGGACGGCAGACAATCGTGACTAAGTGATTGAGGAAGATTGCCGTGAGCATCCACTTAGAAAGATGGAGACTACATTAGGCAAAAGAGAAAGTAAAGATAAAAAGAATCATTGTAAAGAAATGTATAGTCGTTGTGGTATTGCTTTATGTATTATTATATTATTGTGTATTCTTTTGGCATGTATAAATTGGATTGTTATTGCTCTGCAGCAAAAAGTTGTCTCTCCTTCTACTTCTTCGTCTTCTTCTACTGTCTCTCCACATCTGTTTCATACACTTCCTCATTATGAACTCATTAGAAGAACTGAATATTATAACAATTCCTTTGTCCAGTTGTTACATCAACATCAATTAGTGATCAATACAAGTGACTGCTGGGTGTGTGGACTCATGCCACATACTGTAGAAAAAGGAATGCCATATTTAGTTCTTCCGTTCTCCTATGAAGGTTCTGCTTGGGCTTATTTTGTTATCTTCTCCAATGCCTATCAAAGCAAATTCAGATGATCTGTTAGTGCACGTGTTAGTGATCCGGATTTTAGTCATAGTTCGTTGATAAAAGGAATGGTAGCTATGGCTAAAATCATGGAAAATAGAAAGATCTCCGTTGACGAAAGAAAAGCGTACACTAACTGGAATGTCACCCATTATGTCACTAGCCTTAGTGATAAAGTTAAAAAAGGAAAATCTTCACCGATTTGGACTATACCACATCAGGGTAATTTTTGCTTACAGATAAATGGTCAGTCTGCTGACACTGTACAAAGAAATAGCTGTTTCCACACATATGTCTACTCCTCTCAAAACTCGCCTCCTCTAGTGCCGTCTCAAGGCACATATTTCATCTGCTATAATAGGGCTTACACGTGGTTGCCAACGGGTTTCTCCGGTACTTGCTATATAGCTTTCCTTCTTCCCCTACATACACCTTCTGAAAATCAGGTATGGCAGCAGAGGGATTATTAATTCCAAGGACACAGCAGGACAAGAGGGAGGAGATTTCCTCAAATGATTTCTTCCTTTTTGGGGTCCAATGGCCGACAGCAGAAATATAAGGCAATTGGTTTGTGTCGTAGAAACCATCATAGACATCACTGTAGGAGCCTTAAGTAATATCACGGCAGAACTACAGGCAGATCGTCTTATGACTTTACAAAACCGAGTTGCCTTAGACTTTGTTCTTGCAGACCGAGGTGGAGTATGCAAATGATCGGGTCAAGTTGCTGTATTTTCATACCTAATGACGCTCCCACAGTATACCAAGCTATCTCTAAGTTACACATGATCTCTGAGTCGATTCATCAGGACGAAGGAGATTGGTCATTATTGGAGTGGTTTTGGGGACTACTGTCCAAATGGGGTTGGAAGGTATTGACATTCCTTGGAATAGTTTTAGCCATCGTATTCTCTTGTTGCCTTTGTATACACTGTGGCCCCGCCATCTGCGACCTCTGTGCTACTATGTGCATCCCTAAACCCAAGTCAAAAAGAACAGAGAATATCAGAATGATGCTACAGCAACAGCTCGATGACCTTATGGCCATCGACATTGACTCAGATTAATGTGAGTCTGAGTATCTTGCCTGAGTTCTGGCAAAAGGAGGTCTGAGTAACTTCGATTTTCAATTGTGATCATATCGACCCGCCATTTTGTACTCCGCCGCCATCTTGTGTTGCCCTCACTCAGGCAGCACGACGATCGAAGTATTTTTCTGCTTTTTCTGCAGCTTCGTGTCAAAATTAGCCTTCTGCCTCTATTTGCAAAGCTGGTGTTAGGTTTGGCTGAGTACACTAATCCCTGTCTGGTTTTTTCTAATCCCCGTCTCAACTATCTTTTGGTTCACACTATTCTCCTCTGACTTTATCTTATCGTCTGGCCTTCGCTGTCCTCTGCTAGCATTCTCTCGTTTCACAACTGTCCTCCAATACACACAAACGTATCTCGCCACCTGCAAGTTAGTTGCGGATCTGTTAATGAATTAGTTTGAGGGAGGGGTGACAAACACAGTTGAAGGAAAGGCTTCTTCGAGTCATCTGATACTTTGTTTTCAAACCTTTCCTATTGGTGCTGTCCTGTTTTTCAACTTTTCTTATTGGCTCTTTTCTATATGTTCTGGGTGTGTATTTGGTTAATGTATATTTCACTTATATGGTATATAAGACTGTGCGCCACGGAGTGAAGTGGCAGTCTCCTGAGAACCTACCTTGTGTACTTCTGGGACAACTGTACTAGCTGCAGCTAATAAATCTGATCTTTTACGCCGACAGAGTGTCCCCGTGTCTCTGTGTAGCTAAGCAGGAGAACCCAGGATATTAAGGCGTACCCTGCGCCGCCAGGTCCAAAAGGTTCTGGTTCTTCACCACCTCCTGCCAGGAAGCTGCACAGAACTGGTTTTGGCTGGGCAAAGGCACCCTCTGTCTTCAGAGGACAAAGGATTTACTGGTATACATATTGGGGCCCAGACCTTTTGATCACTTCTGGGAATCAAGACAAACCTTTGCCAAGGAGAAGAACAAAGGAAGCTGAAGGAGGAGACTGCCCCTGTGCTGTTTGCTATTTCTGGGGTTGGCCTGCAGTGGTTACTTTATTTGCCAAGGAAAGGGGAAAATGACTTTTGTGAACTTTTCATGATCTTGAAAAAGAATCTCCTAGGGCTTGAAGTGTGCTTGCCTCCTGCCTGAAGTCTCATGGATACAAGACTTCACTACCAGCTACCCTGAATTCCCTTGCTGGGAATTCTACCTGCAGAGAGGTGCCGACTGTTGTTTGGGCCCTGCGTGTCGCTGGGAGCTGGAAACGCGACGCAACGAGGAAAAGCGTGCCGCAGTTGCCGTCACACTGCCGAAGAACCGTGCCGCTACCGCAGCTGATCGCCATCGCATCACCAACGAAGCGTGCCGCATCACCGGAGAAGAGTGTTGCCGCCGCAGAGGTCACCGTCGCAACATCAGAGAAGCATGTCGCAGGACCTGTCATGGCTCAGAAGTTACCGAGTTCGCCACACGCCCGTCAGACATGCACGCATCGCATCCAACGTTGTCGCATCGCATCAAAGACGCCATTTTGGCACATCGCACCGGATCATTGCATCGCATCGAGGCACCATCTTGTCCCATCGTCACTGGGCCACAGTAAGAAACAATGCATCAACTTCCACACAGTAAGGAAGCGAGCCTCAACTCTCCTGCGCAGCAGTACGGAACCAACGCATCAACTCCCCTGAGTGTAAGGAACGGTGCATCAACTTCCCTGCGACCCTTTTGTTTGCATTGGATGACACACCTAAGGTACTTTGAGATTAAAGTGTCGCATTTACCATTTACATTGAACTAAGCAATTTTCTACCATTTGAAAGTCTATTTTTTGATTACAGTATTGTGGATTTTTGTCGTTGGGTCTTGTGTTAAGTCTAGTAAAGATTACTTATTTTTCTAAACTGGTGTGATGTCCATTTGTAGTGTTTTCACTGTATTACTGTATGTGTTCACAAATGCTTTGCCCACTGCCTCTGAGAAAAGCCTGTCTGCTCGTGCCAAGCTGCCAAGGGGGTGAGCAGGGGTATTTTAGAAGTGTAGCCCCTTACCCTGACTAGAAGCAAGGGTCCCTATTTGGACAAAGGTTCCTACCTCTGCCAACTAGGGACCCCAATTCAAACAGATGTAATGCATTAATGTTAATTTTACAACTTATCAAGGTAAAATTAACGCACCTGTATTGACACTTAAAAAAAAATGTTTCTTGTGGTGGTTGTGGGTGTTGGGCTTGTGATGCCTGTGGGTGTACATTCAATAGTGCGTGTATGCTGTTTGTGTGCAATGCTATATGCCAAAATAGGGGCATAACACATTACCTACATCTATGTTTGAAGGAAACACAACATATATGTGTTGTGACACATTAATAAGTAGTACTTACCAGTCTCCACTTCACCAGGGACTCAAATCTGACAAATACGACACCAGGACAATGCAAGCACAACTGGGAAATCAAAATAGGCTTGGCGCAAACCAGTCAGCCTCACTGTGATGGAGTACTGTTAGCCAGCACTTCGATGAACGTTCACCGCTTACACAAAACAAAACAGTCTGTTGATTCAGAGAGCAGTTCAGTCAGCCAACATCTAAATTAGGCATACAGTAATCCATCAGCTCAATGAAGAAGTTTTATAACCGCCACCATGGGGTGACAATGGGAGCCCCATCAAGATCTAATTCAGGCCCTTA